>NC_090839.1:90892248-91214123 GCF_028021215.1 Eschrichtius robustus
GTTGGCTTTGGAGCTGCCAAGAAGCGTTCGCCCCGATAGCCGTCTCTTTTGTGAGTTGCTGATATGCAGGGTCTGCACGGTATTGCCAGCAGCTTTGTGTACAACCCTGTTATAAGCCCTCCACAAAGCTCCAGTTATTTGGCTGTTGTTATGGGAACAGTACAATTATGGCCAAATTGGAGTGGCGATGGGGGACAGAAAAGAAAGTGGATTGGGGGTGGGCAAAATTGCTATTTTTGTTCAAACGCATTTTGGCTGATCACCTTGACTGAAGGTGAACAGACAGGACGACCAGGGAGCAGAAACCCTGCCCGGCTTTGGGGATTACAGGCCTGAGGATGTGCCGGAAAAAGAAGGTGCCTTTCAGAGAGAAATATCACATCCTCTTACTTTCTTTGTAATTTTACAAAAATACTATAACTGTGCACCAGAGCAGGAACTTCAGTGGTGTTCAAAGATTCTATGTAGCCTCTTTACTTCTGTTACCCAAGTTAATACATGCCTGAACTACGTCATCTTGCAATTTAAGGTTTTTGATTGAAAAAGCTAAAGTATCAGTCAATAATCTTTTAAAAGGATTGTTACCGTTATTCAGGCTTAATATAGTTATCAAGCCAACGCCTGACTCCAAGCTAATTAAGACAGCAACTGAAACATCATGGCAATCCATGCTCCATGAAGCCGAGCTGCTTTTTCAAAGCTGTAGGTGGGGAGAGGAGGTTACCTCCCATAAAAATGGCAACATGAGTTCACACAATGCTTCCCCCTTCCATCTCCAAAATGACAGAAATAATGAATAAAGTGTAAACATATGTTTTAAGACTTAACGTCCTTTGAAAAACACATAGATTCTTTGGGAGCTAAATCCTGCAAGGTAAAGAAAACAGCAAATTGTCTCCACCTATCCCAGGATGGGGTCCAGTCTGGGGAGGACTCTTCCACCCATGAATGGAGGCTAAAACATTGCAACCGTAGCCCAGGGTGATTGCCTGAGGTGGTAGGAATCAGCATAGGCACCTGCAGAACTTATGTCAAATCACACCTTGTCAATGTCCCTGTGGGACAAAAACCCCAAGCCCCCAGTATACGCCCTCTTGTTACTCAGAAACCCAGTGGGCTTGGTGGAGGCCCCTGCAAAACTGCTGGTCACAGTGGGGTGATCCCAGGGAGGGGAAATGTACCCATATACACACAGAACTTCTATTCAAGATGAGTTTTCAAACTAAAATTCCAAAGCACATCTTTTACAACAGGGTTCCCCGACCCTGGGGTCTGGACAGGTACCAGTCCGTGGCCTGTTAGGAACCGGGCTGCACAGCAGGAGGTGAGCGGTGAGAGAACGAAGCCTCATCTGTATCTACAGCTGCTCCCCATTGCTCGCATTACCGCCTGAGCTCTGCCTCCTGTCAGCATTATTGTGAATTGTATAATTATTTCACTATATATTGCAATGTAATAATAATAGAAATAAAGTGCACAATAAATGTAATGCCCTTGAATCATCCCAAAACCATCCCCACCCTAAGTCCATGGAAAAATTTTCTTCCACGAAACAGGTCCCTGGTGCCAAAAAGTTGGGGACCGCTGTTATATGAGATGGCCAACAAATTCATCAATCCCAAGGAAATGAAAACATTAGGGTAATGCGAAATGGTTTTGAAATAAGTATGATTACAATTCTCAAAGATAAAAGGAGGAGCAATACCCCTTGAACAAGACCAAGATAACAAACAAAAACAAAGCAGATAAGAATGAACAAAAAAGCAAGACTTTAAAAAATTAAAAATCCTGGAAATAAGAACTTCCACTCACAGAAAGATGGAATTCAGGTACTTTTTCCTAAAAACTCCGGAGATCATACATAAAACAAACACAAAAAATGATGTTGAGAGGTGCAGAGAAGATGGCAGTGTTCCTAGGAAAGAAGAAATGAGACAGAACTGAGTTCTTTAGTTTCCTTTTGCCTCATTTATTCCTCATACATCCCATCAGAAAAGCTAGCAATTTGGAAATACCAAGGGGCACAGACAAAAAAGAAAGTCTCAAGGAAAGCCTGCTTTCTCTAACTAATGAACCAAGAAAGCGCCAGCCTAGAAAGACGAAACTTTTAGACAATAGCCGCTCTGCTGCAGGCAAACATCACAGAAAATACTGTGACCCCACCTACACTCCCACCAGCAAAGGCTGAGTGAAAGTCAGAACTTTCATCCCCACTGAGTGGGTATGAGGCCTCACCCAACGGTGTCAGTGGAGACCACGGTGGGGGGGGGGGGGCGGCGCTAGACTTCCACCCATGCCTGGTAGGATAACATGCCCATCCACCTCCTTGCTGGAGTGCGTCCGAAGAGCCAAGTGGAGAATCAGACCACTCAGCATTGTTCAGTGGAAACAAGGTAACCTTCACATGATGACAGTGGACACCACGTAGAAAGGAGTAAGGAAGTACCCATGTGCCCACCAGCCAGGGTGGTATCAGTGGTGGCTGGTAGGGAGCCTGAAGCCACCCCTCCACTCAGCACTAACGAGGAACATGGCTCTCTCTGATGTCCCTGGAGACCAAGTGGGGAACCTGCATCCCCTCTCCCAACCCCGACACCTGGAAGTAACAAGGGGAGGATCCCCTCCTTCAGCTGAAGAAGTGTAGAAAAAAATGTTAAAACAGAAGGTTTAAATAAAATCCAGAATCTCATAACAAATACTCAAAACGTCATTTCAATCAAATATTACTAATCATATGAAGAACCAACAAAACTCAGCTTGAATGAGGAAAGTGAATCAGCAGATGCTGTACTGTGTTGAAGGGCATCCCCCTAAAGTCCATGCCCACCTGGAACCTCAGAATGTGACCTTATCTGGAAATAGGGTCTTTGCAGGTGTCATCAGTTAAGGAGGTCAAGATGAAATCACCATGGTTTTAGGTGATTCCTCTCCTATTCTTATAGGAACAATGACACAGATAGACAGACCAAAAGAAAGCCAGAGGCTGAGATTGGAGTGATGCAGCTTCAAGCCAAGGATGCTGGCAGCCCCCAGGAGCTGGGAGGGAGGCTTGGAGTAGACTCTCCCTCAAGCCTCCAGAAGGAACCGACCCTGCTGACATCTTGATCTGAGACTTCTAGCCATCCGAACTGGGAGAGAATAAGTATTGTTGCTTTAAGTCACCCAGTTTAAGGTAATTTGTTATGGCAGTCCTAGAAAGCTAAGACAGATGCCAACACAGAGATGACGCAGATGTTAGAATTATCTGGCAAAGATTTTAAAGCACTCAACATAAAATGCTTCAGGGAACAATTATGAACACACCCGAAACAAATGAAAGTATAGAAAGTCTCAGCACAGAAATAGAAAATATTTTTTTAAATAAAATAAAAATTTAAAAACTGAAAAATACAACAACCAAAATAAAAATCTCAATGGATGGGCTTAACAGCAGAATGGAGAGAAAAGAACAATAGTGAACGTGAAGAAAGAATAATAAAGATGACCCCGTCTGAACAACAGAGAGAAAATACACCCCCCCCCAAAAAAAAAAAAAAAAAGAACAGAGCCTCAGGAATCTGCAGCACTATAACAAAATATCTAATATTCATGTTATCTGAGTTCCAGAAGAAGAGGAGGAAATGGGTGGGACTGAAAAAGTCTGCAAAGAAATAATGGCTAAAAAGTTCCTAAGTTTGGCAAAAGACCCAAATTTACAGATTCAAGAAGCTGAGTAAACCCTAAACAGGATACACTAAAAGAAATCCATATCACAATCAAATTTATGAAAACCCTTTGGTTGAAAAAGAAAATAGAAAAAGAAAAAAATCTTGAAAGCAGAGAGAACTGAGACCTTATTTAAAGGGGAAAAACAATTCGTACAACAGTGGGTTTCCCATCAGAAACCACAGAGGCCTGAAGGAGGTGACACAACATTTTTCAAGTGCCGAACTAAAAGAACTGCCAGTCCAGAATTCTATATACAGTGAAAATTCCTTCAGGAATGGAGGAAAAATCAAGACTTTTTGGAATGAATAGAAGCTCAGTGAATTTGTCACCAGTAGAAATATGCTAAAAGAATAGCTAACTGAAGTTTTATAAACAGAAAGGGAATGATAAAAGAAGGAACCTTGGAACACAAGAAAAGAAGAAAGAACACAATAGACTTTTCCTCTTGAAATCTGTAAATTATGTTTGATGGTTAAAGCACAAATTATAACACCGTCTGATGTGATTCTCAATGGTAATTATATTATAAATAGGGGAGGGTAAAGGGACATTAAAAAGAAATAGGGTTTTTACATTTTGCTCAGTCTGCTAAAATATGGACACCAGTAGACTGTTAAATGTTTTGCAAAGACCCTAATGTAATACCTAGAGCAACAACTAACAAATCTATAAAAGAGATGTATTCATCAAAGGCACTGGAAATAAATAGAAATGGCATTAGAAAAAAATGGTGAAAGGAAAGCAAGAAAAAGAAAATAGGAATCTGATTTCCAACTTTCAGCTCCCATCCTCCCAAGAAGAGAAAAAGCTGAACAAACTGAAAATCAACAACTCTTCTTAGATCCCTCATAGAACTGAGGTCATAGGACAAACCTCTGCCTTGAAATTTGGAGAGATGGGTGAATACAGAGAATCACAGCTTGTGGAGAACAGAAGTCACTGGAGAATTTAAACTCCTGGGGGCCCAGTTTTGGGAGGCCCCCAATTTCACAGTTTTATCTCCAAGAGACTCACCAGGTTCTCCCAGTGAAGAAAGGAGAAAAATGCCCCCAGGCTTCAGGAGGAAGCAGAAAGTAACCACTTTGAAATACACCGAGAACATTCAGTTCTCAGCAGCACAGGCCTGCTCTCAACGGAAACTTCCAGAACCTTCTCCAATCTAGGGGAAAGGCAGTTAGACAACTGGATCCCATTCTAGCCTCCCTATCTCACAGAAGTTGAGGGAAAAAAGGCTGAGAAACTCTGAGAAGCTCATAGCTCAGGGACTCAGGTCCACTAAAAAACAAAAACAACCAAAACCCAAACTGAAAAAGCCCTTAGATTTAATATAAGATGATAGAATGTCTCTCCTCCCCCGTACCTCACCACCACATCAATAGGGCTCCAGCATAATCATAGGGAATTACAACTGAGAAATCTGCAAGACACAGACTCTATTTAAAAAGAAGTTTCCAGGGAAACCCAGAGACAACAGGGAGAAAAAAACAAGGACACTAGAGGACATTGAAGCCTCTGACACTGAAGCTGCAGCAAGCATTAACACAGCCTAACCTCCAGCCAGTAAACAGAAAACTCACAATAAAAGCCTACTCATTTCTGTTCTTATGGCCTGATACACCTGTCTGACTTTCAACAAAAAAGTATAGGCATGAAAAAAGGCAAGGAAAAAACACAGTCTGAAGAGACAAAACAAGAGCCAGAATCAAACTCAGGTATGACACAGATGTTGAAATTATCAGGCTGGGGATTTAAAATACCTATGATTAATATGCTAAGCGATCTAATGGGACAAGTGGATAACGTAATAAAAGATGGGTAATGTAAGCAGAGAGATGAAAATGCTAATAATGAATCAAAAGGAAATGCTTTAAAAAAAATATTGTAACAGAAATGAAGGATGCTTTTGATGGGCAAATCAGTAGACTGAACATGGTTGAGGAAAGAACCATTGAGCTTGAAAAATGTCAATAGACACTTCCCAAACTGAAATGCAAAGAGAAAGAAGGATGAGGGGAAATGAGAAACAGAATACCCAAGAGCTGTGGAGCGATTACAAAAGGTACAACATTTGTGTAATGGGAATAACAGAAAAAGAAACAGAAAAAAAAAGAAGGAATATTTAAAGTAATAATAACTGAGAATTTTTCAAAATTAATGATATACACCAAACTACAATTAGGAGAACACCAAGGAGGATAAATACCAAAACATCAACACCTAAGCAAATCACATTCAAATTGCAGAAAATCAAAGACAAAGAGAAAAATCTTGAAAGATGACAGAGGAAGAAAGCACCTTATCTACAGAGGAACAAGAATGAGAATTTACATCAGAGTTCTCTTCACAAACCATGCAAGCCAAAAGAGAGTGGAGTGGAATGTTTAATGTGTTGAAAGGAAAAAATAAAAAAGACTTCCAGCCTAGAAATTGTATCTAGCAAAGTTATCTTTCAAAGGTTAAGAAGAAATACTTTCTCAAACAAAAAGTGAGGAACTTGTTGCCAGCAGACCTGCCTTGTAAAAAAATGCTAAATTCTTCAGAGAGAAAGGAAATGATGTGGAGCAGAAACTCAGATCTGCATAAAGAAGGGAAGAACAGTAGAGAAGGAATAAATGAAGATAAAATTTTAAAATATTTTATTTTTTATTCTTAATTGATCTGATAGGTAACTGTCCAAGATAATAATAGCAACAATGTACTGGGTGATTATATCTAATAGATAAGTGACATGCATGTCACCAACGTTATAACAGAAATTGGGAATACTTTGTTATAAGGAAGAAATGTACTGCTTTTTGAAAGTGGACTTGGACTAGTTGTAAGTATATATTGAAACCACTGAAACATTTCTTAAAAGAAATATAATTGACATCCTAATAGAGGAGAGTAAATTGAATCACATAAAATGCTTAATTCAAGTCAGTGAAGGCAGAAAAAGAAACAAAGACCAAAAAAAAAGAAGAAGAAGAAAAGAAAAAGAAAAAAAAGAAAGAGGGAACGAAGAAGGGCTGTGAAAAGGAGACAATTATAAATATGGTAGCTACATAACCCAACTGTAAAAAGTTATACTCAGAAAAGTCTCAGTTCCTATCCCAGTCCCCTAAACCCTTTAAGTAATTGCTTTCATGAATTTCTGGTTTATATTTCCTGTGCTGTTTTACAGGGAAAAAAAATCAAATACATACATACATACAAAACTAAGCATATTGTAACACTCTTTTGCACTTTGCTTTTTTTTACATAACAACATATTCTGGAAATCACTCTATCAGTTCTTGGGGATTTTCCTCATTGTTTTTTCCAGCTGCCTAATAATCTATTGCATGGATGTATCCTAATTTATTCAATCAGTCTCCTATTGATGGGTAATTAGGTTGTCCCCAATATTAGAAACAAGGCTGCAATAACTGGCTTCAAGTCATATGTCATTTCATATTTGTGGAGATGTGTCTTCAGGGTGAATTCCTCGAAGTAGGATTGGTGGGTCAAACAGTAGATGCTTGGTATTTGGTTGAATATAATCCAATTCCTTTCTGGAGGGTTTAGTTATTTTGCACCCCACTGCATCTTCCCATAGAGTGTTGTTCAGTTGTTCTTGAATTTTTGTTAAAATGAAAGGTAAGAAATGGTACCTCAGTACCATTTCTCAGTGTAGTTTTAATTTCTGTTTCTCTTATTGAGGGTGAAGTTGAATACCTTTTCATATGTCTAAAAGGGCTAGTTGTGTACTGATTTTTATGAAGTATGTGGTTATGTCTTTTGCTCATTTTTCAGTCAAGTTTGTGGTCTTTCACCCCTCCCTTTAAAAAAGCTTTTTTATATATTAGGAATATTAGCCCTTTATCTGTTATACAGGTTATACTCCTGTTCCCTGGTTTCTCTTTGTTGTTTGTTTTTTACTTGGCTTACATTGATTTTTTAACCATAAAAAGTATATTTTTCATGTAATCAAATGTACCAGTCTTTTTATTTATTACATCTAGATTTTTTCATCATAGTTAGAAAGGGTTTCTCCACAGCCAGGTTGTAAAGGAATTCATCCATAATTTAAAAAAAAAACACTTGTGTGGTTTCATTATTTACATTAGACTTCTAATCCATTTTGAATTTATTCTAGTTTATGGTATGAGGAATGGATTCAATTTTGATTCTATGTCCAAATACCTATCACAAAACTATTTATTTAAAAAAGTCTGTCTTGACGTGGGTTTGAGCCCTGGTCTGGGAGGATCCCACATGCCGCGGAGCGGCTGGGCCCGTGAGCCACAATTGCTGGGCCTGCGCGTCTGGAGCCTGTGCTCCGCAACAAGAGAGGCCGCGATAGTGAGAGGCCCGTGCACCGTGATGAAGAGTTGCCCCCGCTTGCCGCAACTAGAGAAAGCCCTCGCACAGAAACGAAGACCCAACACAGCCATGAATAGATAAATAAATAATAAATAAAAATTTTTAAAAAAATTATTAAAAGTCTGTCTTGAGAAAGACAAATACTGTATGATATCACTTATATGTGAAATCTAAAAAATACAACAAACTAGTGAATATAACAAAAAACAAGCAGACTCATAGATCTAGAGAATAAATTAGTGGTTACCAGTGGGAAGAGGGAGAGGGGAAGGGACAATATTAAGGTAGGGGAATAAAAAGTACAAACTATAAAGCTTAAGTATAAAATAAGCTACAAGGATATATTGTATAACACAGGGAATATATCCAATATTTTATAATAACTATAAGTGGAGTATAACCTTTAAAAATTATGAATCACTATATTGTACACCTGTAACTTATAAAATATTGTATAGCAACTATACTTCAAAAAAAAAAAAAAAGAAGTCTTTCCTATCCCCAGTGATCTGAGATACCACATTTATCACATAATAAATATTCATATGTTCTTGGGTCTATTTCCAGATTTCCCACTGATCTTTCTTCCTGTTTATACACCAACACTACATTCTTAGTTATAGAGGCTGTATAATGTTTTAATATCTGGAAGAGTAGTTAGCCTTTACTGCCCTTTTTGTGGTTTTCCTATTTTTTGCATGTTTATCTTTCTATTTGAACATTCAAATCAACTTGTCTAGCTGCAGAAAACAAAACAATACTTGGTGTTTTTATGAAGAATTGACATCTTCATAATGTTGAGCCATCCTGTACAAGAATAAGAAATGTCTTTCCATTTGCTCAAGTTTATTTTTGCAGAAAGATATTGGATCCTTAATTAGAAATTTCACATCTTGCGGCTGAGTAGGATAAATACAAACGAATTCACACAGACAATTTTAGTGAAACTGCAGAGTATTAAGGATAAACAGAAAAAGATTCATAGCTGCCAGGGAGAAGATATTTATTGCCCACAAAGCAAACAGAGTTAGGAAGACATCTCATCAGCAACATCAGATACCAAGAAACATAAAACTGCTGAGGGAAAAACATGTCAATTTAGAATAATATACCCTGATAAGCTATCATTCAAGCCTGAGGGCAAAACAAAGATATTTTCACACACCAAAATGATTAAAAGAGTTTATTTCCACAGATGGCCCCACCCTCCCATAAGAAAGCTACTGAAGGATGTACTTCAGAAGAAAGAAAATGACATTCTGATGAAGGAGTGGGACACAGGAAACAAGAGCAAACGAAAACATCATTAAGTAATTTGATAAGTCTTGTTAACTATTGACTCTAAGAAAAGATATTTTTGTGTTTACAAAAGATAGATATGAACTTCTATAGAGCAGTAACATGGAAAATGGGAGGGAAGAGGTTGAATTTGCTAAACCCCTTTTCTTGCTTGAGGGAAGAACAGAGACACTGTATACCTTTAGGCTTTTGAGAAAAATACACAAAGTATCTGTGTTAGAAATTTTTGTGAGTAACTTAGAAAGAACAGAAATATAAGCTATCATTTCCATCACAGTGAAAGAAACGAAAGAAAATAAAGAAAACTTATCAATCCATAGCAGAAAGGAAAGGAAGGGGCAGAAACAAGGCAAATAGAAAAAATACAAAATAAGATGACAGAATTAAATCCTGATGTATCAGTAATCACAATAAATGGGATTGGGTTAAACTCACATATTAAATATCAAATTGGATTTAAAATAGGGTTATATGCTGCTTATAAACAAGAGGCACACTTAAAATCAAATGACTCAGAAAGGTTAAGATCATAAGGTGGCTGTTAAGTTAATTCTTTGTACCTTGTAGTTGCTTTTATTTTTCTTACCCCCAGCACAGAATTTTATTTATTTTGGAAAACAACAGTTTGTTCAATAGGCCTATCATTCCAGTCTGTTGGGGTTGATTGGTCCGATTCTGTCCTGCTTCATAACATGTCCCTCTTTGATCAGCCTTGAATGGTTTCAGAAAAAGGCTAAGAAAAAAGCCCTAAGGCACTCCACTAGAGATACCAACTCCCTAACAGTCCTTATTTGGACACTTTCATTCTAGAAGTTGCAAAGTCACCTGGTCATCTTCTCATTCATCCTGCTATTTCACCAGCTTATCCAGATATCTTAATATGCCAGGGGTTTGATCACCAAGACACCGAGAGAACTTTTGCTAATAACAGACTTAACCACATCACAAGCTGTTTTGCTGTAAAACCCCAAACAAATCAAACCCCTTTCTTAAGGTGGAGAAGGAAAACATCAGCTGATGGAGGATACTGCATTCCTGCTGCTTAATTTAGCACATCCTGTACTTCAAAAATGCCTCTTGGGCTTCCCTGGTGGTGCAGTGGTTGAGAATCCTCCTGCCAATGCAGGGGACACGGGTTCGAGCCCTGGCCCGGGAAGATCCCACATGCCACGGAGCAACTAAGCCCATGCACCACAACTACTGAGCCTGTGCTCTAGAGCCCACGAGCCACAACTACTGAAGCCCGCACGCCTAGAGCCCATGCTCTGCAATAAGAGAAGCCACCACAATGAGAAGCCTGCGTGCCACAACGAAGAGTAGCCCCCGCTCACCGCAACTAGAGAAAGCACGCGCGCAGCAATGAAGACCCAACGCAGCCAAAAATAAACAAATAAAATAAATAAATTTATTTTTTTAAAAATGCCTCTGATGTCAGTTCTTCTGTTTTTCGTTTGCAGTATTTGAGAAGTGAAGGTTCCAAGTCAAGAAACAGTATCAGAACAAAAGCCATAGCTGCATACCAGTCATTTAACATGTTTAAGTATAACCTTCTTTAAAAGTTCATTGAGAGGGCTTCCCTTCCCTGGTGGCGCAGTGGTTGAGAATCTGCCCGCTAATGCGGGGGACACGGGTTCGAGCCCTGGTCTGGGAGGATCCCACATGCCGCGGAGCAGCTGGGCCCGTGAACCACAATTGCTGAGCCTGCGCATCTGGACCCTGTGCTCCGCAACAAGAGAGGCCGCGACGGTGAGAGGCCCACGCATCACGATGAAGAGTGGCCCCCGCTTGCCGCGACTGGAGAGAGCCCTCGCGCGGAGGCGAGGACCCGGCGCAGCCATAAATGAATAAAATAAATAATAAAAATGAAGAATTTCTTAAAAAAAAAAAAAAAAAAAGTTCATTGAGAAGTCCAGGCAAAGCAGGCCAGTGGTGCACCTGTCTCTTTCAGCTGATATAGGAATAATTAATTACATGAAAATGACTTCTATTGGAGGTTAATTTATCTTGGCTGACAGTCACATACATACGCAGATATGTCTTATGCTGCAGTAGAGCAGAGATTTATTTAGAACATTTTATTTATATCTTGGGTGATTTCATTCCTAAGAAATTGAGGGCGAGAAAGAGGAGACGGTGGAGGAATGCAAGAAGGGAAGATTTCTCACCATTTTTTTTTAAACAAAAGGAAAAAGAGGCCAATGTCACAACTAAGAACTTGGCTTTCTCCCCAGGATGCAGTAGAATTCAGACACACCGAAGAGAGGGGTCAAATGTGTGTTGGGGGCAGGTAAGCAGGGGAGAGCAAGGGCAGGGGTGGTGGATTTGGCTGGTTGTCTGTGGGACCTGCCAGGTCTTCGTTTACTTACTTCCTCCTGAGAGATCGGGCGTGCGGCCAAAGTTGCCACCATGCTGTGCTCGAAGATAAGACAACACGAACACAGTGCCTCAGAATCAGTCCACCCCCCCCACCCCCAAATATGACCTCAGCCTCCCTGGGAGCCGAGAAGGACCTGTCTTTCCAAATAATAGCTAAACTTTATTGTGGGCTTTGTTATGTACTGGGCACCTTACAAGCAGTAAGCCATTCCATCCTCACCCCAGCTCTGCATGGTAGGTACTTTTTATTGTCCCCATTTATGGATGGGGAAACTGAGGTTCAGAGAGGTTAGGGAACTTGCTCAAAGTTGCACAGCTAGCCAATGATGGAGCCAGGTTTTGAACCCACGACTGGAGCTGACTCTCCCAGTCTATACTTGTAACCAGTGCACACACTGCCTCTCTGTCATTGTTGTTATTATTATTATTATTATTATCAAGACAAGTGGTCCCACAACATCTTTGGAAGATCTAATGGATTCCTGACGTGTATCCCTGAGTACGTGTGCTGGGTTTTTAAATTTCAGGTGGGGAGGGCATTGTCACCTCTGAGGGGTCAAGTGAGCTTTAGCCTACCCTCTGGTTCACTGGCACATAAAGAGAACAAAGCAAGGCGTGAGGGGAAATTGTTTTTAATAATCACCTTGCAAGCCCCATCCCCATCAGCGCATCGATGGTGGTTGTTACCATCAGCCATAAGCCTCACTCTCCCAGGTCGTTAGTCACAGTGGGGTGTCAGCTCAGGTTCCGGGGACCCCAAGCCACCAGCTTGTCGTAATAATAATACTCACCATTACCACCAATACTCCCACTTGTGAATTGCTTACTGCGGCCAGAATTCGGATCCAGATCTGCCCATTTCATCTCCACCACCGACTAGCTTTGCGATGTGGGGACATGTCATGTCCCTTCTCTGAACTTTGGTGTCCTCTGTGCACAGTGAGGGTAGCTCTGCCCACTTAAAAAATAATGTTTATTTATTTAGTCATTACTCTATATGCATGATTTATTTATATGCATGATTTCATTAATTCTCACAAGAGCCCTGTTAGGCAGATTCTAGCAGGATGCCCACCTTTAGATGAGGAAACTGAAATTTACAGAGGGTATTGTAACCCACAAAGGCCACAGCTTATTAAGTGGCAGAGCAGAGATTTAAACCAATTTCGGGGTAACTCCAATGCAAGGCTTTTAATCATAATACATCTCCAGAGTTATTGTAAAAATTAGATGCAATGTATGTTGAAGGCTCAACCCAGTGCCCAGCACATAGTAGGACTCAATCATCAATATGTAGACACTGCCATTATGATTACTGTCCTCGTGCTGGTCCTGCTCATCTCCAGGGCGAACCCCAAATCATGGCACTGCAGGTAACAGCCACAGTGACACCCCCTCCTAGCCAGGTTTAGGGGAGAGGTGAATCGCCTGCAGAGAGAGGGTCACCCGACTGATACTCATCTTATTTTAAAATAGTACGCTAACACATATATATGGAATCTAAAAAAAAATGGTTCTGAAGAACCTAGGGGCAGGACGGGAATAAAGACGCAGACGTAGAGAATGGACTTGAGGACACGGGCGGGGTGGGGAAGGGGAAGCTGGGACGAAGCGAGAGAGTGGCATGGACATATATACACTACCAAATGTAAAACAGATAGCTAGTGGGAAGCAGCCGCATAGCACAGGGAGATCAGCTCAGTGCTTTGTGACCACCTAGAGGGGTGGGATAGGGAGGGTGGGAGGGAGGGAGACGCAAGAGGGAAGAGATATGGGGATATATGTATACGTATAACTGATTCACTTTGTTATACAGCAGAAACTAACACACCATTGTAAAGCAATTATACTCCAATAAAGATGTTTAAAAAAATAAAAAATAAAATAGGTACTTCTTTTAAACAAAACAAAACCAAACCAAAACCTGTTCAGCCAGACTGCCCGGTTTCCTTACACAATAGCTATCTTAATGAAATCTCAAGTTCCTTTAACTCTATCCGAGAGCCTCTTGAAAGGAAAGGCACCCAGGTTCCCGACTCTGGTCTAGAAAGAGGGCATAGGGTAACCAAGCACTTCTGTCATCAGCCAGCTTTAGGGAACAGACCCGCCCACTTGCCTCGGCAGCAAACACCGGCCCTAACTTCACAGCAGGTAATCCTTTCGCTCCAGCTGCCAAGAAGTGGAAAATAATCATTTATGGGAAACCAGATGGTGCTGCCTTGGAGCCCTAAGTGTGGTGGAGGGTGGTGGTGAAAGGCCCACCGTGGGGTCAGGCTGCCTGGGTTGAAACCCTAGCTCAGTAACAACCTCCCTGTGCCTCAGTCTCCTGCTCTGTAAAATGGGAATAACAAGACTCCCTACCTCTGCAGGGCTGTTGCTTGGATCTGATGAATCAATTCACATGTGTAATGTGCTTCCAGCAGCGCCTGGCACGTAGTCACGCCCATGGGACTTTCAGGAGTTACATTATTTGTCATAATAATGATAACAATGAATATTAGTTTTATTGAACTCTCCACCATTCTGTGGCCACCCAGCTCCTGGCAATATTTTTACAGGCAGAACTGCACAATCAAGAAGCTTTCAGATTTGCAACAGAACCTGGCAGGGAGGGTCAGAGTCTGCTGTTGGGGAAAGAGCTGGTGGGAGGTTAGGATGAAAGAGGTTAGGAGAGGGGTAGAGACCGAGGGTCCCCTCCTTACAACAGGGCCTGAGATGGGGTTAGGGATGGATGGACTTCAGGAGGACCCTCCCTCAAACTCCCGGGCAGCCCCTCTGCTCAGCCCTTGCTTCCTACTGCCAAACTCTTCCACAATTTGAGGGACCAGTTTGTTTGGTGGGACGGGGTAGAAGGGAAGGTTCTAGAAGGGGTAGGCCCAGGGGACCATCATGTGGCTTTAGGCAAAGATGACAGTATTCTAAAGTATCCATAAGCCATGAAGTGTTTGAGGTAACCCCTGGGGGTGGAAATGTTGAATTTTATCTGAGCCCTGTGTTCTGAGAAAACAGCATGATTAAGAAATTCCCCACCCTCTTGTGTTCCGGAAACAGCTTACTGAAAAGAAACACCCTCCCCCAATATGACCTGGATAAGACTCAAGGATGCCGCTACCTTATTTGCCAAACACAAGGCCAGACTCAGACCCTCCCCCACAAATTCCCATCTTTTGCTTCATAAATGATTTGCTGGATTGCTCGTCCCACTGGTCAACCAGAACGAACCCCTGTTAACAGAACTCGGGTTAAGCGTCTCTCCTTCCTCAGGTCCCTGAACCCTGGCCCACCCGCAGGTGAGCGGGCAGACAGCGCCTCCTGAGAACAGGCTGGCCTTGGGGTAAGACGTTCTCTGATCTGCTGCCCGACCCTCTCCCTCCCACTCCCATTCAGACGACTTCCCCACACCCATTCCTCCTAGCCTTGTTTACTTTTTTCCATAAAAGAAGAACCCTGCGCCTAACCTTTCAACACTCACAGATGTATGGTCAGAGCGTTCTGCAAACTGCAAGGGTCCCTGAGCCCCACCTTCCTGCTCACAATAATCCTGCTAAATAAAGCCTTGCCTTACAAAATCTGGATTTGTTTCTTACTGGACAGAGGGGAAAACCTTTGCATGGGACCTCCTGAGCCGTGGTTTTCTAGAAGGCTTAGGTCTTTCTCTGCTCCTGGTGGCTTTCTCAATCTTTAAGAAACAGAGGATCCCTCCCGCCCCCCAGTCTCCACGGAGGAGCCTTCTTTTTTTTTTTTTTTTTATAAATTTATTTATTTATTTTTGGCTGTGTTGGGTCTTTGTTGCTGTGCGCGGGCTTTCTCTAGTTGCAGCGAGCAGGTTTTCTCTAGTTGCAGCGAGTGGGGGCTACTCTTCCTTGCGGTGTGCGGGCTTCTCATTGTGGTGGCTTATCTAGTTGCAGAGCATGGACTCTAGGCGTGCAGGCTTCAGTAGTTGTGGCACGCAGTCTCAGTAGTTGTGGCTTGCGGGCTCTAGAGCGCAGGCTCAGTAGTTGTGGCGCACGGTCTTAGTTGCTCCGCGGCATGTGGGATCTTCCCAGACCAGGGCTCGAACCCGTGTCCCCTGCATTGGCAGGCGGATTCTTAACCACTGCGCCACCAGGGAAGTCCCCACGGAGGAGCCTTCTGAGACGTGAGCAGCTGCTCTTCCCGTCTCTCTTTCCCGCATGGCTCCTCCATCCTCTCCTCCCGCCTTGCGCCGACTCTGCCTCTTTCCGCTCCAGCAGCTCCAGAACTTCAGCCAGAACCTGGTGGCCAGGCCGCCTACACGCCCCACGGCCTTGCAGCGCGGAGCCCTCGTCAGCTGTCAGCTTCCCTCTGGTCTGTCATCAACTTACACGACCTGGCAGATGGCTGGTCACCCTCTGGATTGGCTGCCTGCAGTCCAGTCCTCACCTCTGGTCCCACCTGCTAAGCCAGGTGAGGTCACCTGATGAAAACCACAGATGCTCAGACAGCCATGCCCCAGGCAGCAGGAGGCGTTTCTCTTCAAAGGGGCCCAGGCGGGGCCAGCGATGATGGATATTTCCACTCCAGCTCCGCAAGGAGGCTTCAGGAAAGCCAACAGGCCTCTTATCAACTGAAAACCGACTATTCTTTGGAAGCGAGCATGAACTCAACCCCCAGTTGCTTAATTTGTTTATGTCTCCACTTTCCCAGGATATCACTTGTTTCGTCCTTTTCTCTTTTACATGGTGCATTAAGAGTAACTGAAAGTGACTTCTCGCGGAACAGACCCCCCCCCCTACAAAATTCCGCAGTTTCACCACGAGCCCAAACAAGAGGAAATCTGTCCACTGGCTTGCTTGGTCTGGAGTAATTATTTGTTTCACGTAAAAAAAAAAAAAAAAAAAATTCTGTTTTTCTTTTTCGCTGGTGCTGCAGCAGCACACAGAAGCCCCTTTTTTTCTTTTTTTAGCTTCAACAGCTCAGGATGCTACACTGTGCACAGTGTGGAGGAGGTCCCGTTCACTCTGATGGTGTCGGCGGTACGTCTGTTGAATAATATAAAGGCAGCCGCCAGAGTGAAATAACGCGGAGGAGCCCGTGTGAAGGAGTGGCCCTGGAGGGACCAAATCAGAGATTCCCAATTAGGGGTTCATAAACAATGGGAAATGCCACGTTCAGGATTGACTGCTGATAAGAATGTCCCAGCTAATTAAAACTCCAGGGCTCCCCGGCTCCCCACGATTTATAATCAGCCCGGGAGGTAACACTTGTCCATTTGTCAGTTCCTGCTGATAAGAAGTTCTGCTTGACAGTTACTGAGGTCTTTGATAAATAAAACATAGGAAAACAGATGGATTATGACTTAATAAATGCAGTGTTGCTGGGGAAGTTTTTAAGGTGCAGAGGTCGTGACCAGCATTGGTATCACCTGTGAGCTTGTCAAAGGCCCATTGGGTCAGAACCTGCACGTTCACAAGACCCCTGGGTGATTTGTGCGCACATTACAGCTGGAGAAACCCTGG
The DNA here is from genome assembly GCF_028021215.1 of Eschrichtius robustus. Classification (NCBI taxonomy): domain Eukaryota; kingdom Metazoa; phylum Chordata; class Mammalia; order Artiodactyla; family Eschrichtiidae; genus Eschrichtius; species Eschrichtius robustus. The sequence goes on from NC_090839.1 coordinate 90,909,453, forward strand.
GACAGAGTACAGTTGAACGCGAGGGAAGGAGGCAGAGAACAAGGATGGGGAGGGACACAGCATCCCAAACATGCAGGGCCACCGCTGCAGAATGGGTGAGACGGCCCCCCACGTCCTTCGCGGCTGGTGTTCATTGATTCCAGCCACCCAAAAAGTATTTATTGAGTGTGCCCTTTCGGCGAGGTAATATTGTAGGCATGGGGCACAGTGGTGTGCTGGTTAATGTTTAACAACTTGCTCTAGGGGAGGAATTCCATCATGATTGGTGCTAGTATCTTCATTTGTGTTAAGATGAAAGTAAGACAACAAAGGCACATACTAAAACTTTACTTCTTCACCAATGACCTGAGCGACTTCTTTGCTGAGTCCGATAACAGTTACCAAATACTGGAAGAACATCTCTTTAATTCTTTGTGCTATTTACAATTTAACATGGCATACATACATTCATAATTTAATCTACATTATTAACCTTTTGTCCACCTGTCTTAATCTAGGCAATCAACCAAACAGTAAATCAAGCTCTGATTTGTGGTGTTTGCTGATTCCTGCAGTGTAAATACCCCCACCGTGGCCACCATGCCAACATGATGTCACACAGCCCACCACTACATGGTGTGTCCCCTCTACAGATAAATAGACGCGAACGACCTCAGGAGCAGAGGTAATAGTACAATCATTAGAAAGTGATGAGTTTTGAGTATTCATTATCTTTGCAGCATAATTTGTTTTTGTAATCTAATTTTTAATAATATCAGCCTACAATATTCCTTAAAACGTAACAGTTGGCTCTCCCAAGCTGGTAGGAGCTGGCTCCAATGCAGCACCGGGTAGGGGTTTTAACCACGCACAGGGCAGACGTGGCCCCCATCTTCTGAGCTTACAGTTTAGTGAGGGATCTTGAGCTTCATTAAACCCAACTTCCCTTAGACTAAAGGCAGAGGGTGGGAAATGAAATTGGCCCTCGGTTTGCTCTGGTGCCCACTCTGGCCTAGGAAAGCCCCTTCCCCAGGTGCAGACCCAGGGACCGGGCCTCCAGAGCCCCCCACAGAGTGAGGTCAGTGGAGACCCACCAGGAGAGGGGAGGAAGAGGAACCAGGAGGCTGGAACGAAGAAAATTTTGGAGAGGAGATTAGGGAAGGGTGACCTTGGCTTGCCATTCCGAAATCTGGGCCACCCATGGAAGAAACAATGGCAGAGCAAGTAAGCTCTTGAAGAGGTGCCTCCAAGAGCTAGAGCCCAGCCTAGACTGAGGCGAAAACTCCTGGGCCTGGAGCCAGGAAGGGAACTACCTTATACGTCGGTTCCCTACTACGGGCAGGTTGGATGACTCATAATCTCCCTCACGTTTGACCCTCACACAACCTGGTGGAGTTGGCACCTTTGCCAACTTGAACTGATGGAAGGAGAAACTGAGGCTCAGAGAGGTTAAGGAACTTACCCCAAATCACACAGACACAAGGTGGCAGAGCTGAGACTCAAACACAGGAGGTCCACAGCTCTTCGCCTGCCTGGGACGGGGACCAAGGACACACGAGACCCAGGTCACCCTGGTTGATAATATTGCGGCCACTCCCACCCCTGTCCCATGTCCCTAAGTGAGGCAGGGCCATTCCTGGCCATCCTGAACGGCTATCCCTACCCACTCTGGGTCCCCTTTATGACTTGTTTCTTCCCTCCCAGGTCCGGCGTTATTTCCCTTTTGTGACTGTTTTCCTGGTAACGGTGCTGCAGACATGGCCCTTGTCCCAGCCACGGTCCTTACTACATGCAGCCACCCTGGTTTATTTGGCTCTTTAAGCTACTTTGCTGCTCTCTCCTTGCCACACCCCTAATCTTCACTTTTCCTGTAGCTTCCTCCAGGGTTGTTGATCGTCAAGACAAAGGTCTTCGCAGACTCAAAAGAAACAGGGAAATAGGCAAGAGAAGGCTGACTTCTGGCTGTCAAGTTTGCTCTCACCAACATTAAATTGAAAGATGGAGATGGAGGAAGCCCTACTGTGTAACCTGTCTCTTCTCAAGCTACATCTTACCAGAACCTAGATTCAGAAATAACGATCATTATAATAACATTCTCTGCTAGCATCAGATTCACCAGTGTACTTGCATACACTTGTACATCTTCGTTAATTCTCAAAACAGTTCCGCAGTGCAGGTAGAGTAGGTATTATTACACCCATTTTACACATAAAGAAACAGAATAGAAGGGTCATGTCACACCTGAACTTCCAGCTCTGGATGAGATGGCATATGCCCATTCCTCCTAGGTCCTCCTCCTTACAACTGAAAATCCCTAGACATGACAGAACAAAGAAGCAGAAGACAGAGTTCCCCTCTCCCCTTCCCTGGTGTGAGCAGGGCTTCTGCCCCCTACCCTGCAACAACAAAGCAGTGGAATTCAGAGCTCCACCTCTCCCGTCCCTGTGTCAGGGGAGCCTAGCAGGGGGGCTCAGAGAAAATAAGATGGTGCAAGGTGTTCTCCACTTTCACTGGAAAGGTGTCAGCAGAGCCGAGGGGAAAGCTAACTGCTGCCTACGCAGCTGCAATGAGGTAGAGTCAGCACTCACTTCTGCTAGGATGGTGTCAGGGGCTCAGTGGGAAGTGATCATGCAACCCGTCCAGCCCTCATCCATAACATCTTATGGAAAAACCCGAATGAACTTTTTGGCCAACCCAGTACACCTCAACAAGGAGACTGCCTGCTCAAAAAGAAAACTGGAATAGGATCCAGGGTCTCGTAATATAACACTCCCAATGTCCAGGATAGGATGGAAAAATCACCCCTCATATCAAGAACCAGGAAAATCACAACTTGGATGAAAAAAGACAGTCAACAGGCATCATACAGAGATGAATCAGAGCTTGGAATGATCAAGAATTTAAAAGCAGCCATGGTAAAAATGCTTCAACAAGCAATTATGAATTCTTTTCTAACAAATAAAATAGAAACTCTCAGTAAAGAAATAGAAGTTATTAAAAAGAACCAAATGGAAATTTAAAAACTGAAAAATACAATAACCAGGAAAAAAACCCAAAACCTCACAGGATGGGCTCAGTAGAGTGGCAATGACAAAGGATAGAATTAGCAAACTTGAGGATAGAGCAATAGAATTTCCCAATCTCAATAACAGACAGAAAAATAAGCTGGAAAAAAAAGAAAAAAGAAAATATTTTCAGAGACAGAAAGAAAAGAATTAACATTTATATCTTCTGGGTCCCAATTAAGACAAAGCAAAAATATTGAAAGCATTCAGAAACAACACACTACTTATCTGGGAAACATCATATGGGAATGATAGCAGATTTCTCATCTGAAACTATGGAGGCCAAAAAGAAGTGGTTCAACATTTTCCAAGTGCTGTGAAAAGAACTATCAACTGCAAATTCTATATTTGATAAAAATATCCTTCAGAAATGAAGGGAAAGAGAGACATTCTCAAATGAAGGCAAACCAAGAGAATTTATTGTTGGCAAACATATCCTTAAAGATTGGGTAAAAGAAGTGGTCTAAACAGAAGCTTTTTAAAATATAACTTCTGTTTCTTTACTGAGAATTTCTATTTTTTTCATTTGTTTCAAGAAAGCTTGGAACTTCAGAAAGGATAAAAAAAAGAACTTTGGAATGTATAGAAATAGGGATAAATATAATGACTATACTTCTCATGAGTATCTTAAATTGTATTTGATAATTGAAGCATAATTATAACATCTAAAGTGATATTCACGTATGCAGAGAATATACTTAAGGCAATTAAATATATATATGAGTATATGTATATACATATATTATACATATATATATATATATATATTTTTTTTTTTTTTTTTTTTAATGAGGAGGTTAAAGGGACCTAAGTGGAAGTAAGGTTACATTTTACTCTAGTGGTAAAGCATCAATATTACTAGACTGCAAAAAGTTGTTTATATATAGTGTAATCCCTACAGCAACCAATAATTTTACACAATCTCTCCCAGAAAATAGAAGAGAAAGTAACGCTTTCAGCTCATTTTATGAGGCTAATAGCACCCTGACACCAAAACCAGATAAAGATAGTTAAAAGAAAGAAAAACACAAGCCTGTATCTCTCATGAATTTAGATTCAAAACTCCTCAACAAAAATTTTAGCAAATTGAATTCAGTAATATAGAAAAAAGAATTTTACACCATGATGAAATGGAATTTTACTCTACGGATGCAAGGCTGGTTCAATATATTCAAAAATCAATGTAATCTACCATATTGACAAGCTAAGGAAGAAAGATCATATGATCTTAACAATTTATGCAAAAAACCCCCACCACATTTGGCAAAATCCAACACTCATTCATTATAAAAGCTCTTGGAAAACTAGGACTAGAGGGAACTTCCGCAACTTGATAAACAGCATCCACCAAAAGCTTTCAACTAACATCATGTTCAATGCTGAAATACTCAACGCTTTCCCCCTGAGGTTGGAAACAAAAGAAGGATATCTTCTCTCACCACTTATTCAGCTTAGTACTGGAAGTTCTAGCCAGTACAATAAGGCAAGAAAAGGAAACAGATATATAGCTTGGAAGAGAAGAAATAAAACTGTCACCATTTACAAAAGGCATGATTGCCTTTATAGAAAATTCTAAGGAGTCTATCAAAAAACTCACAGAACTAATAAGGAAGTTCAGCAATGTCGCACAATGAAAGATCAATTCACAAAAATCGATCACATTTCAATGTACTAACAATGAACCTGCGAAAAGTGAAACTGAAAACATTTACAATTGCTTCAAAGAAAATGAAATACTTAGGTATAAACTAACAAAACATGTACAGGATCTGTATCTTGACCGTTACAAAATACTAATAAAATAAAGAGAAAAAGACCTAAATGAATGGAGAAATATACCACATCCATGTATTGGAAGATTCCACATAGTAAAGATGCCAATTCTTCCCAAAATGATCTAAAGGTTTAATGCAAGTACTATTAATGTCCCAGCAAGATTTTCTTTTATAGATAAGCTTATTCTAAACTTTCTATGGAAAAGCACAGGACTTCAAATATCAATAGCCAAAAATATTCTTGAAAAAGATTAAATTGGCAGAAATTTCTCTAATATTGAGGCTTACTATATAGTTACAGTCATCAAAACAGTGTAGTTTTGCCAGAGGGATTAGACTCATATGTCAGCAGAACAGAATAGAGAACCCAGAAATAGACTCACACAAATGCCCAACTGATTTTAGAAAAAAGAGGAAAAGCAATCCAATGGAAGAAAAGACAGTTCATTCAGCAAACAGTACTGGAGCAACTGGACACCCATAAATAACAACGACAAAATGAACCTCTATCTAAGCCTCACACTTTATACAAAAATTAACTCATAATGGGCCACAGACTTAAATGTAAAAATACAATTACAGTTGACCCTTGAACAATGAGGAGAGTTAGGGGCACCAGCCCTCCATGTATTTAAAAATCCATGTATAGAATATCCACCTACAGACAGCCCTTTGTGTAGGAGTTTCCTCCCCATCTGTGGTTTTGTCATCCGAGGAGTCAACCAACTGAGGATGCGTAGTCCTGTAGTTTTTACCATTCAAAAAATCTGCTTGTAAGTGAACCCACGCAGTTCAAACCTGTGTTATCCAAGTGTCAACTGTATACAATTCTTAGGAAAAGAAATAGGAGAAAATCTTTGCGATACAGGGCTAGATAAAGAGTTTATTGGAAACACGTTTTTTTTAAAGCTTCTTTTTTGTGTGTAATTTTTATTTATTTTTGGCTGCATTGGGTCTTTGTTGCTGTGTGCAGGCTTTCTCTAGTTGCGGCCAGCGGGGGCTACTCTTCATTGCAGAGCGTGGGCTTCTCATTGTGGTGGCTTCTCTTGTTGTGGAGCACGGGCTCTAGGCGCATGGGCTCGGCAGTTGTGGCACGTGGGCTCAGTAGTTGTGGCATGCGGGGGCTTAGTTGCTCCACGGCATGTGGGATCTTCCCAGACCAGGGATCGAACCCGTGTCCCCTGCATTGGCAGGCGGATTCTTAACCACTGCGCCACCAGGGAAGCCCCGGAAACACATTTAATAGAAGGAAAAATTGGTTCATTGGAGTTCATCAAAATTAAAAACTTTGCTCTGTGAAAGACCCTGTTAAGAGGGTGAAAAGGTAAGCTCTGGATGGGGGTGGGGGGGCAGATATTTACAAATCACGTATCTGACAAAGGACTCATATCTAGAGTATAAAAACATCTCTCAAACTTCACAGGAAATAAACAATCCAATCAGAAAATTGGCAAAAGGCATGGACAAACATTTCACCAAAGACGATACACAGAAGGCAGATAAGAACAGAAAAATTGCTCACCATGATTAGCCAGTAGGGAAATGCAGTTAAAGCCACAATGACCTATCACTACATGCCTATCAGATGGCTCGAACGAAAAGTAGTGATAAGATGAAGTGCTGGTGAGGATGTGGACACGATGAAGCACTCATACGATGCCAGTGGGAACGTAAAACAGTGCAACCATTCTGGAAAAGAGTATGGCAGTTTCTTATAAAACTAAACACGTGCTTATCATTCGACCCAGCTATTGTACTCCTGGGCATTTATCCCAGAGAAATTAAAACTTATGTTCACACTAAAATCTATCCAGGAATGGTCATAGCGGCTTATTCATAATAGCCCCAAATTGGAAAAAAACCCCAGTGCCCTTCAAAGGGTGGATGATTAAACAAATGGCAATACCTCTATACCATGAAATACGACTCAGCAATTAAAAAGAAAGAACAATCTATTGATACATACGATAACTTGGATGGATCTCAAGAGAATTGTGCTGAGTGATAAAAGCCAAATCTCAAGAGATTACATAGCTTACGATTCCATTTTTATAACCCGCTTGAAATGATAAAATTAGAGGTGGAGAACAGATTAGTGGTTGCCAGGGACTTCCAGGGGAGGGGGGAAGGAGAGGTAGCTCTGGCTGTAAAAAGGCAGCACAAGAGGTTTTTTTTTTTTGGCTGTACTGTGTGGCTTGTGACATCTTAAGTTCCCTGACCAGGGATTGAACCTGGGCCCTCAGGAGTGAGAACGCAGAGTCCTAACCACTGGACCGCCAGGGAAGTCCCATGAGAGATCCTTTTGATGGAACTGTGTCTACTGTGGCTGGTAGTGGTCACACAATCCACACATTATAAAATCACATGGAGCTGAATACACACATATACACACCCAAATGAGAGCCTGTGAAACTGGCAAAGCTGAACAATGTTGGTGGATCGTACCAACGTCAATTTCCTGTTGGGATATTGTAATATAGTCACGCAAGTTGGTATCATTAGGGGAAAGTAAGTGAAGGGTATACAGGATCCTTCTGCTTGTTTCTTACAATGATCTGCATATTTACTATGACCTCAAAATAAAGTTTTTTTATAAGGTCACACCTGCGTAATACACAGAGGGAACCCAAAGTTACGTCATTCCTGATGTTCTTGCGAAATGGAAGATATGATTCTGGGTGAGCCAGCGGACACAGAGTTGGAACAATGCCCAGAACTTGTGTTCCAGCGTCTTTCACGGGGAAGGAGGAGCTGGCCTGGTCGGTGAGGAAGATCTCACGAGAAGCAGAGGGAGCCACCGAGACCGGGCCATGCCAAACACAAGATCAGCTCTTCCTGGAGGGACGTGAGAAATGCCACGTGGTAGCACAGGCTCCAGATGCAATGGGGTCAAACAAAGGGAGGTCCCCAAGGCAGGAGGTCCAAGGAAGCTTCATGGAAGAGGCAGTTCTCAACAAGTGTAAGAATGGGCTTGACCCACTGACTCACTTCTAATGACTAGATTACAGCAAAAGTGATGGATGTCACTTCTGAGATAAGGTTACAAAAGTCTGACTGCCATCTTGACCTCTCTCTCTTTTTTCTCACTTTCTCTCACTTTCTCCTTCTGACAAAGCCAGCTGCCATGCTGTGAAACCACCCTATGGCAAAGTTACATGGCCAGAACCTGGGGCCTGGCTCTGGCCAACAGCCCGAGAGGAACTGAATCTACCATTAACTGTTAACTGAGCTGGCAGCGGCTTCTGCCCCAGGTGAACTTCATGATGACTTTGGCTTCCCTGACTCCTTGAGTGCAGCTGTACAAGACTCCAAGCCAAAGGACCCAGCTCAGCCGAGCCTTGATCCCCCATCCACAGAAACTGCGAGATCATAAATGCGTGTTGTCTTGCTTCGTTTGGGGGCCATTTGTCATGCGGCACGCGATAACGAATACAGGTGGTGACATCTCTCATCATCCAGCGGGCTAGCCCTGGCCTGTTCACACGGAGGCTGCAGAGCCCTGAGGGCAGAAGCATGCAAGACCTCACGGGCCCAGGTTTAGAGTCAGCACGTGTCGCTTCCGCCAAATTCTATTGGCCAACGCAAGTCCCGGAGGATTCAGGGGGTGGGGAAATGGATTCCCCCCGTGGTGGGAAGAGCCTGGAAGTCACATTGCAAAGAAGGGTGTATACAGTTTTGCAAACAATCAAACCCACCCCACCCCTGGGGTCAGAAGGTGGATGTCACACAACGTAACAGCAGGCTCAGAACTGGAGCCCAGAGTCCAGCAGGTGGGGTGGGTGGGAACGGGCTACAGAGTTCCGCCAGGAAACTGCAAACTCTCCACACTCCCTTCATACCTTCCCCACCACGGCCTGAAATGAGCTTTCAAATAGGCCACCTTTGCACTCTCCGCGGCTCCCCAGGCAGACAGGACAAAGCTCTGCATCCAGCCTGCCACCAACACCACGGTCCGGCCCTTGCCAGCCTCTCTCGCCTCCTACCAGCATCTTCCCACTCTCAACCCCCAGCTGTCCTGGACCCCTTGCAATGCTTTGGGGTCGCTCTCTGACCTCCAGCAGCCCCTGGACCACCCTCATCTGTCCCAAGCACAGCAGCCTGATTTCCAAAGGCCAGAACCTCACCGCTGTTGGATAGTGGCTGGAAAATGGCAGCGAATTCCCAGGATTACCTGGGAATCAATATCCCCCCAGGGGCAGCCTTTACGTCCACGTCGGGGTACAAGTACCCCAGCCCCTCACTCCACGCCCAGGACCATCTGAGGCAGGTGCTGTGCGTCATTTCCCAGATCTCCCTGCAGGGCTGGGAGGACAGAACCCCCCATGAGCGGGTTCCCGTCCACGTTGATAGCATGAGAAGCAGGCCCCCAGCGGAAGGCTGCTTGCCCGCTCTCAGCACAAAGGGTGGAAACATTAAGCAGCTTTTGGCCCAAGATGTCCAGTGTCAAGGCTCCCGCGCCCTCAGCCGCGTCTCTACACGCTGAAGAGTCCTGGGCTCCTTCTCTGCCCCCAGTCCCATCGCCCGGAGGCCCCGCCATCCAGCCTGTCGGATCAGCTACAGCTGGGCCTGTGCCTGTGAGTTAATATGTCCAGGATCCACCTCCCCACCCTGGGTCGGTGAAAACACTCGGGGCCTCTGACCTGGTCTCGCAGGGTGGAGAGAAGGCATGAGCCGAAATCACACATGCCGGCCTGGGTTTGTGATGGCGCCAGAGCCTCTGATAAAATTACACCACGAGGGTTGGACCCAGGGCTGGGGGGTGGGACGTGGAAGGGGGTGGTCTTTGGACAACCCCAAGAAAGAGGTCGTCAGTGGAAGAAAGTCTTCGGTTCTCCGGGCACTTGCTCTCTGTGGAAAGTCAGCAACTTTAACTGTGCGAAGCCCAGCTCTGCGAAGGCTGGCCTGGGAGGACCGGCTGGACGGGGCTCCAGGTGAAGAGGCCACACCGTCCACACTTGGCGTCCACACCCTGTGGGCATCTCTCCTCCTCGCTGCTCTGTGATGAAGGCACCCTTGGAAGCCTTGCTTTCCTCTCCCTGTTCCCCTCCCCTCCAGCGGTCCCTTCCCCGACTCTCCCCCCAGCTTTGCTTCCTCCTCTGCCGCAGAAACAGACGGGGCTACCTCCCTTCTCTCTCCTTATGCTCTTTCCCCGGCTAGTCTCCACCCCTGGGGTCCCCTATTGCTCCCAGGATAGCGATGTCTGTTCCCACAAACCCTGAACTCCCCAAGTAGGTCCCACGAGTCAAGTTCACGGAGCTCAGATCTGAACTCATCATGTCCCCCTCTCCCCCACCACCCCTCCCCCTGCCCTTCCAGGTGCCCCCCACCCCCGCCCCCGCTCCCTGTTGCACTGTCCCTGCCTCGCCTGCTGACTGGGAAGGAGGGTGGGAGGTGGGCACCCCACCTCATTCCTCGCTGTGCTGGTAACTGTCTCACTCATTCATTCACAAGTGTCGATTGAGAGCGTTCTCTGTGTTGGGTCAGGTCACGGGACGCTGAGCAGGGAAAATGACCCGTTACTGCTCTCGGGGCTCACGCTGGGGAACAGATGAACAAGTGTGTGAATCCCCGAGTGACCGAGGGGCCTCATGAGTCCTGAGTCGTGTGGCTTTTGAAAACTACGATCTTGCAGTCTGGGCTGTCATATGTTGGTTTCTTGGTAATCAATGCATCTCAGCACGGTATGGGGGTGAATTTTGTTTCCACTCGGCTTCCCTGAGGGCAGTAGACAAAATTGCAATTTAGATCCAATCAATAAATGTTTGTTGAGAGTCTATTGTTTGCTTGCAGATCGTGGGCATTGTGGAAACACAAAGGGAGACAATGTGAGAGGAGCTTACCATGGAAACGTGTCCTGTCTGCTCTGTGGTGTTCACCATGGCCAGGAAAACAAACAAAAGGAATCTTTTTGGTGACAATGGAGGCAGGAAAGTGAGAAAACAAAAAGGACATCCTCGGTTTCCACACAGGACAAAGTTCTGAGTGGGAGAGGCAAGTCTGATTTGATGGTATCGATTTGACATGCATGCCAATCTGTCAGGCCAATCTACCACCCATGGGTAGTAGTTGCCTGAAGCATTGTGTTGAGAAAGCCTCTGAGGCTCTATCTGGCCTCTGACGCAAAGAATGTCGATTAGTTATGTCTGCCATGGGTGCAAGAAGGGAGGAGAGTATTTACTTTCCCTGCCTTAGGGCAGAGGAGCTTAAGGGATTTTTTTTCCCTGCTGTAACAGGAGGGGCTGGACAAACACTGAAAATCTGATGGCGGGGGGCGGGGGGGGGGTCCCTGGAGGAGGGATGTAAGAAGAAAGGGCTGAGACTGCTAATCTCATCATGTCACCTCCTGGTCTGTCCATGGCCCCAGGCTCTCAGAACCTGCAGCTGGAAGCCCAAAGCCCTGTCCCTGCTCTCAGAGCTGTCTCAGATGTCAACCCACCTGACCTTCCAGCCATGTGTTTGACCATACTCCTGGTGCTTTTCTGTTCCAACCTCATGGAACTCTTTTTTTCCGAGCTTTTCAACGTATTATGACACACACACCCAAAACTGTTAAATATTTAGGCTGTACAATGTGATTGTTAAAAGGTGTATAATGCAATGATTTGATATGTATATACAATGTGAATTGATTACCACAATCAAGTTAATGCATCCATCACCTTACATAGTTACCATTTTGTGTGTGGGGTGGTGAGAACACTTAAAATCTATTCTCTTAGCAACTTTCAAGTATTATTAACTATACTCACCATGCTGTACATTAGAGCCCCAGAAACTACTCATCTTGTAACTGGAAGTTTGTACCCTTTGACCAACTTCTCCCATTTCCCATGGTAACCACTGTTCTACCCCCTGGTTCTGTGAGTTTGACTTTTTCAGATTCTATATATAAATAAGTGAGACCCTACAGTAATTGTCTTCCTCTGTCTGGCTTATTTCGCTCAGCACGGTGTCCTCCAGCTTCCTCCATGTTGTTGCAAATGGCAGGATTTCCTTCTTTTTAAAGGCTAAATAGTAGTCCACACTTTCTTTATACATTTATCTGTCAGTGGACACTTAGGGTATTTCCATATCTTGGCCATGGTGTGAATAACGCTGCAACGAACATGGGAGTGCAGATATCTCTTCAAGATACTAGTTTCATTTCCTTTTGGTGTGTATACCCGGAAGTGGGATTGCTGGATCATATGGTAGTTCTATTTTGAATTTTTTGAGGAGCCGCCATACTGTTTTCCATAATGACTGTACCAATTTACATTCTTATCAACAGAATATAAGGGTTCCCTTTTTGCCACATCCTTGCCAACCCTGTTATTTCTTGTCTTTTTGATAATAGTCATCCTAACAGGTGTGAAGTGATATCTCATTGTGGTTTTGATTTGCATTTCCCTAATGATTAGTGAGGCTGAGCATCTTTTCACATACCTCTTGGCCATGTGTAGGTCTCTTTGGAAAAATATCTATTCAGGTTCTTTGCCCATTTTTAAACTGGGGTTTTTTTTTTTTTTTGCACCACTGAACTCTTTGCAAAGCCTGGATGTGCCTTTATCTATGCTTTTCCTAGACCACTTAGAACATCCTTGCCCATTGTCTCTGCAGGGGAACTCTTACGTAACTCCATCAAGACCCGAGGCAAACATCACTTCCTCTGAGAAGCCCTCCCTGATTCCTCCACCTGAGTCATCACTCCCTCCTCTGTTTACTCACTGTGGACCCAGCCTCTGCCTGGCAGTCTTCACCCTCTATCACCCTATCCTTCAATGTGTCTCACTTTCTCATAAGGCTGAGAGTTCCATTGAGGGCAGGGCTACAGTTTGACTTCTGTCAGTCCAGACCCAGCACTGGGCCTGACACACAGCTGGTGTGCAATGACCATTGGTTAAATATATGAATGAGTCAGTGAGTGAATGAACAAACCTCACAGATGTCACACTGGCGCTGAGACTCAGCTCCACAACCACGTTCCCGTGCTTCTCCTTGTGTTCCTACAACAGTGCGCTGACGTGGTAAGTCAACCTCAGATCTCCATGGCTTAACATAATGCAGGTTAATTCCCTCCCACAAAGCCCAAGGTGAGTTGTCTTTGTATTAACCGTGTCCTTTATTTTCTGTTCTGATGCTGTCACATCTGAGGCCTTGCTGACTCTCGAGGGACTGTCCCTCCCACGGTTACCTAGTTCCTGGAAATAGTAAACAACTCACCTGTGAGCACACCTTTCCAATGCAAACCAGCCATCCCAGAGCCCACCCCCACCCCCGGCTCCTCCATGGGGCTCCCACACTCCGGGCCACTGTCCACCTGCCCTCATCACCCAGGGAAGGTACCAGAAAACCAGGGACAGCCCCTGTGCCCCAGAGCCTGCTGGAATGATCCAGACTAGCCAGTCTTCAGCCTGACCACCCTGCCTTGTCTACTCCTTCCACAGAAACCACAGTGAGGTCTCTGGTCCACACCGCCCCTCCCTCTGACACCTCACCCACCCTGGTGCTTCCCCGTGTGGCCCTGCCCGGCCTCACATGCTCCCTCCTCTTGGGAACTGTGAGTAACAAACGATCTTTCCAAGGCAGTCATCTCCTGATCCGCTGACCTTCCTGTACCTCGAATTTTCTATCGGTGCGCGACATTTTAGAACAGCCTTCCATTCAGTGACCCAGCCTTCCGGGGTGCTCCCAACACAGCTCCACCACTTCACCACGTCACACGGCCCCCACGTTCTGTGGCAAGGAAAAGAGAGCAGGAACATTGCACGCCAGCTCTTAACTACTCCTGCCGGAAGTGGCACAGGCCACCTCTGCTCACCACCCATTGGCCAGAGCCAGTCACACACATGGTGCCACTTGGGCACAGGGGGTGTGGCTGGGAAACCTGGGGGTGGGGGGGGTGTTACTCTCTGCACTTCTGGTCTTGCTCTTCCCCTCCAAATTAAGAATGAATCAGCAATCTGAGGTCAGTATGTATTTCGTTTAATGACGATGACATGATGTGATTGTGGAGTACCCTTTGCCATGGATATGACCTAGTTTGTCACCAGAAAATATGGAAGCTGAACGTTAAAAAAGCAGAAACTGCAAGGAGATGGGGCAAAGGACTGATTGGGCCATAAATGTGCTCCGGCATTAGGGCCGTGAGTGAGATTAACGGGCCGAGGCCCCGAGAGCTCACCCGCTCTCACCTCCGTGGGCCAGAAGCAGATGGGGGCCGTTTGGGGACGGCTGGCTTAGGCTGGGATGTGGCAAAGAGGAAATGTGTGTCTGTTACCACCCTGTCTTGTTGACATCCTCCGGATGTGGTGTCTCTGGGACCCATAAGCTAGTTTCCCCCAGATGTTTGCTTTAAGTGGTTGCATTAAGCAACTTGACCATGGTCAGGCTCTCGAACATTCATGGCCGGGGAGGGGTCAGCAGAGGAGAGAGGCATTGGGAATACTTGAAAGCACAGATCTGCACGAGATGATAATTCCAGCTTCTTTCTCTCCCAAATATTAACTACAGCTGCCCAGAGGTTGTAAAATGATGAAGGTTTCACCCCTCCCTTCTCCTGCCCTGGGAGACACAGAGGTGATACGCTGGGTGGAGGAGGAGGGTGACGAGAAGAGAGAGCCTTTCTGGAGGCAGGAGAGGAACCGGACGTGCGGTTCAGACCCGGGCAGAGGCTCTAAGTGCATAATTGTATTTAGTCTTCACAAAAGGAAGGAGGTTCTCATTTTTACAAATGAGCATGCAAGATTCAGAAGGGGTAGGAAACCAGCCTGGAATCACACAGGATTTGGGTGGGTGATTTTGAGCCAGGGCCCCTTCTCCTGCCGCAGTCCTACACAGACAGGCCCAGCCTGCAGCTCTGGGATCTTGAGGTTAAGGCATCTCACTCCAGACCCATCGCCCACTTTCGAGATGGCCATTAACGAAGAACAATGGCTTTAACCTCATGGTGGATGCATTCCGGAGGCTGGTGAAAGCTGCACATTCTTTCTGCAGAAAAATGCACATACCCGCAGGCAGGCACATGCACCGTGGTTCCGCCCACAATTTCAGGGTGTTTGTGTGTGTCCCAGATGGAAGTATAGCTGGTGGGCTGCACGTGAAGCACTTTCTCCCCAGCCTGGTATACTGCAAACACCTTCAAGGTAATATGTTGACACACCTGTGGTTCGAGAGCTGATAGACCACTGTGAGAGGAAGCAGTGTGACCAAAGGACAGGGGACCCCGGACAAGGAATCGGAGAGTCACATGTTTGTTTCATGTGCTTGCTCCCCTACCTCCAGGTGTGCCCCCTCCCCACCCCATGTTAGACCTGGCCTCACCTTTGCTCGGTGAACCCCTGTGGGCCGAGGCTGTGTGTCACCCCCCAGCCTCGGGAGAGGACCTTTCCTCCTAGGTATCACACGACTGCTTCTCTTCTCTTCCCACAGACCCTGTCTCATGACCTTCCATTCTACAACTTGGTTGTCGACATCCTTGATTCAGAAAACTGGTAAGGAAGACGAGCCGCCAGCTGCAGAGGGGCCAGGACGTGGAAGACCCCACTTGGGTTTTGGCAAAAGGCCTTCTGCCTTCCACGAACAGGAGGAGAGAGCTGGGGCTTGGGGAGAAAGCAGCGGCATTGCTTGTGGTTACTTGGCCTCCCGTGCCTCAGTTTCCCCATCTGTAAAATGGGGGCAATGGTAATTCTACCCTCAGAAGGTCATTAACCTGCAAAGCATGGAGAACAGCACCTGGAGCACAGAACTCACAACATACGCGGGAGTTGTTGTCACTCCAGCCCCTGTGTCCACAGAGACCAGGTGACAGGGTCCTGGGGTTGCAAGGGAATACCTGTTAAATAACAGCCCCTCCTTCCCCTGGGCTCTAAACAAGTCGAGTGAGACCAGTGAGAGGGCAAAGCATCCCCTTCATTCTTCATGCACTTAAAGTGTGCCCCTCCACCTCCCCAGGGCGTGCGGAGGCCGGGATGGGGGAAGGGCAGTTCTCTCGGCCATGGTCAGGCACTGCTCTCCTTGCCATCGTGCCAGCCACAGGTCTGCGTGGCTCCTGGTCGTGCCCGTGGTCTGAGATGTGTCTGCATATTTGTGACCAACCCCTGGGAGTTGGCTTTGCCCTCTAGTGAACCTCATCAGCGGAACCTTCCACGTGGACCCCATATAGCAACACAATCTCAGCTGCACCTGGTTTTTCTCTTTTTCAATTAAAGTTCTTTAACGGTCTCCATTTAATTGGTTTGTTTGTGATCAATAAACTGGCAACACAAGGAGGGGCCAAGGGCGTACTCCCCCACCAGGTCCTGTGTTTGGGCTCAGGCAGGAGACACTGCCCTGGGGCAGGTGCAGGACAGGGTTCAGCCACCTGTGCCCCCAGGATGCAAGGAAAAGGCCCGTCACTTCTAGGAGAACCCCTGGGATGAAGACAGTGGCCGACAGGGCCGTTTCCTCTCCAGTGTTGCCCCCCTCGTGTGGCTGCAATGGCTCTGTCACCACACTGTCCTCCCGCATCAGCAGGTGACGCAGGAGTGCCAGGCTACCTGCAGCCCCCAAATGACTCAGCCCAGCTCTGGTGGCAAACATCTAAAGCCTGAAAGCCAATAACGAGGACCTCACGACCTCAGCTACCTCCAACTTTGATTTTCAGCAAGAGAAAAGCATCTGTATCATTAATGAAGTCAAGATTTGGGGAGAAAAAAAACATATAATATTTCCAGCTGAGTTCTGGCCTTACATATATACAATCCACTCAAAGAAAAGCAACAGACTAGGAAAAATATTGTTAACACCCATCACACAAAAAGGATTACTTTTGATAATATATAAAGAGCTCCTACCAATCAAAAACAAAAAAGACAAATGACCCAGTAGAAAAATGGACAGCATTGTTGCAAGCGGTGCTGGTCGCCTGCTGGGACAGCCACCCCTGTGTCCCCGTCCCAGGGCCCCAGGTCTGCTCAGGTCACCACCTGCACGTGGACATGTGCTTGGGGCAGGGCCCATCCCCTGTGCCCTGGAATCTGGGTTCATCATGGCCAGTCGCATTGGGCTAGGCTCCTTGCCTGTGACCCCCAGACAGGAGCAAAGGGCAGTTGATGTCACCTGTCCCATCTGCTGGGCGCCGTGGGGAGGACGGGAAGGGGGCTTCCAGGAAAGGTCTTCCTCAACCTTAAAAAGAGATGCTGAAAGAGAGGCCCCCCTTTCCCGCTTGCAGTCACTGTTGTGAAGATGTAAATCCTGAAGAGGCTGCAGAGGTCTTGGACTCGGAGAGGAAATGGCTAAAGGCGAGGATTTCTCTGAGGATGTCAGAGCAGAAAAAGGGAAAGAACGCTGATATCACTGGACTGCTGACTTCACCAATCTGGGAGCTACTTGTAGTCTGCACTTTTTTTTACCTAGAAAATTAGTTTTAACTGTGGTAAATGCATGTAACATAAAATGTACTGTAGTAATTAAGTGTATCATTTTTACGTGTTTAGTTCAGTGGCGATAAGCACATTCACATTGTTGTGCAATCATCACTCACCATCATCTCCAGCACTTGTTCATCTTCCCAAAGGGAAACTCTGCCCCCATCACACACTAACTCCCCCCCACCCCACCCCACCCCCTCCCCCTCCCCAACTTCCTGTCTCTATGAATCTGACCCCTCCAAGGACCTCATGTAAGTGACATCATACAGTATTCGTCCCTTTACAACTGGCATATGTCACTTAACACAATGCCTTCCAGGTTCATCCATGTTGTATCACGTGTCAGAATTCCCTTCCTTTTTTTAAAAAATTATTTGTTTTATGTACTTATTTATTTATTTATTTGGCTGCTTCAGGTCTTAGTTGCAGCGCGTGGGATCTTTTGTTGCAGCGTGCCGGCTTCTCTCTAGTTGTGGCGTGCGGGTTTTCTCTTCTCTAGTTGTGGTGCACAGGCTCCAGGGTGCGTGGGCTCTGTAGTTGTGGCGCACGGGCTTAGTTGCCCCACAGCATGCAGGATCTTAGTTCCCTGACCAGGGATCGAACCCACGTCCCCTGCATTGCAAGGTGGATTCTTTACCACTGGACCACCAGGGAAGTCCCTCCTTTCCTTTTTAAGGTTGAATAACATCCCATTGTATGGATGGACCCCATTGTGTTTACCCATTCATCCATCGATGGACACGTGAGTTGTTTCCACCTTTTGGCCGCGGGGAATAATGCTGCTATGAACGTGGGTGAACGAAGATCTCTGAACCCTTGCTTCAGCTCCTCTGGGTATAAACCCAGAAATGGAGTTGCTGCGTCATATAGTGATTCTCTGTTTATTTTTTTCAGGAACAGACATACTGCTTTCCAAAGCAGCTGCACCATTTTACATTCTCTCATCTCCAGCTCTTTTAATATGAGAAGATAAATTCCTTATCATCTAAGCCAGTTGAGTCATGGTTTTCGGTTCCTTGCTCCCCAAAGCACCCTGATTGCTACAGATAGAAACAGGTACTTTTATAGATGAGGTATGATTAGCCAATAAACATACAAAAATATGCTCGGCCTAAGTAGTTACATCAGGAAATGCGAATTGCAATAACTGATATATCGATAGTTTGTGCCCTTCAGATTGGTAAAGAGTAAAAAGATTGATACTTGGTAACGTCGGTGATGCTGTAGTGTAGGCGCTCTTATACACGAGTGGAGGAAGTAGCCCCTAGAACCATGTTTGGGGAGGGCAATTCAGTGTCACTAAAATCTTTTCAAAAAAATTTTATTGAATAGATAGCTAGTGGGAAGCAGCCGCATAGCACAGGGAGATCAGCTCGGTGCTTTGTGTCCACCTAGAGGGGTGGGATAGGGAGGGTGGGAGGGAGACGCAAGAGGGAGGAGATATGGGGACATATGTATACATACAGCTGACTCACTTTGTTATACAGCAGAAACTAACACAACACTGTAAAGCAATTATACTCCAATAAAGATGTTAAAAAAATTTTATTGGAGTATAATTGATTTACAACGTTGTGTTAGTTTCAGGTGTACAGCAAAGTCAATCAGTTATACATAAACGTATATCCACTCTTTTTTTTAGATTCTTTTCCCATATAGGTCATTACAGAGTATTGAGAAGAGTTCCTTGTGCGCAGTATCAGTAAAAATTTAAATGCACCTACGCTTTAATCTCACGATGCCAAGCCAACCTGTTTTATAGGAACGCTAGCACAAATGCACAAAGAAGTAAGGAGAAACAAGCAGATGGTCTGGAGCAATGGTAATAGGAAAAAAAACAGGAAACCGTCCGATGGCTTCCAAGAACTTGGTTAAATAAATCATGACACAGTCACACTGTGGAAAACTATGCAGCTGTAGAAAGAATGAGTTTCGCCACGAACTGTGCAAGCATGGAAAAACCTCCAAGACAATCAATTTTAAAAGTCCAGTGAAAATCAAGTCACAGAATAATGCAAATAATATAGTTGCATTTAGGTCAAACATTGTAGCTGAATGTGTATACGTATGTGTGTGTATACATACACAAATTCATAGAGAAAAGGCCATAAAGGAATAGACTACAGGGTTAACAATGGTTCCTCTGTAGAGAGAACGTGGAGAGCTGGGAATGAGAAGAAACTTTAACTTCTCATTCTATGTTCTGTTTGAAAAACATTTATTACAGTGTATTGCTGCATTGTGTGATTTTTTTAAAATTCAAGACACTCATGATGTTCAAAATCAATATATAAAAGGGTTGTGTTATGGAAAGAAAGGGTTTCATTGTAAGAGGGGTGGTTCTGCCTGCCCCCTACTCCTCCGATGCTTGACCCCATTTCACAGATGCAGGCGTTTCCCTGCCAGTGAGGAAACTGCAGCAGCTCCGAGGCCACCAAAGCAAAGCCAGTGCCTCCAATTTCTCAGCCTGGGCCCCGAAGGAGCCTGAAAACAGAGTTATTGTCTGCAGCCCCCAGGCCTCCACCTGAGCAAACGTCAGTCACTCCCCCACCCCCCATTTCTTCCTACCTGGTGTCCCCCATGGAGCTCTGGCCTCAGCCTGGAGCCAGCTGCCCCAGATCCAAAGGCTGCAGCCACCTCAGCCACGTGTCTGAGCCACGTGTCTGAGCCACGTTCCTGGTTAGCTGCCTCGTGGCTGGAAATCCACCTTCTCACTGTCAGGTTTGCTTTTGGAGGCCCCTGACAGCTCTGGGGGGCATCTTACCTTGTGGGAGGGGTGCTGAATTCAGGGGGTGCTGTGGGCTTCATTCACCTCTGTCCGGGGTCCTTAACCAAGAGTTCCACAGGTACAAGTCAGAAGGTCCAGAACCTAGTACCGGGTAATCTCCTGTATTTTATTTTATGTATTTCCACATTTTGCACAGCCCCTCCAGCTGTAAGACCCGGCCCTGCTGTTTAGCAGCTGTGGACCTGGATAATGTCCCCTAACCTTCCAAGCTTCAGCTTCCTCATCTGTAAAATGGGGCTAGTGAGACCTGGCTGTGAGGAGTCGCTGTGAGGATTAATGCACAGTGTAAGGGCTGTGATCAAGGAGCCTGGGGCAAGGGGGAGGGGGCACAGAAGAAGGATGATTTGACCCAGCCTAGGCATCCTGGAGGGCTTCTTGAGGGAGGGGGCAGGGAGTTGAGTTTTGAAGGCTGTCCAGTGACCACTGCTGTGTAATTAAAAAAACACCCCAACTTAGTGGCAGAAAAGGATCATTTCATTGTGTTCACAGATCCATGGGCCATCTCCGCTCCACAGTGTCTGGGACCTCACCTGGGGATACGTGAAGGCTGGGCTCTACGGCTGGGATCGGGATCATCTGGAGGTGTCTTCACTCACATGCCTGGCAGTCGGTGCTGGCTGTCGGCTGGGACCTTGCTGTCCTGTCAGCTGGAACACTGACCCAGGACCTCTCTGTGGTCTCTCTACATGGGCTAGTTGGGCTTCCCCATAGCTTGGCAGCTGGGTCCCAAGAGAGAGTCACCCAAGAGAACCAAGAGGGAGCTTTATCACCTTTGTCAACCTAGCCCCAGAAGTCACGTAGCGTCACCTCTGCCGTGGTCATACACTCTCCCAGATTCAAGGGCATGGAACATAGACTCCATCTCTTGATGAAAGAACTGTCACTGTAAGATCATGTGAAGTGGGAGATACCGTTGCTGCCATTTTGGGGGGGAATAGAATCTGTCACAAAGGCCAGAGCAAACAGGAAGTGTATCCTCTAGCTAAGGGGAAGGGAACATGTTTCCTGGGTCAACTGGGACTGTTGTGCAGGTTGTGCACTGCACAAAGGCGCCCAACTGAGAGGGCAAGTGGGAGCTGAAATCCACGCGGTCCTCCATTCAATGAGCTCTGTATTCATGCACGAAGCTGCATCTGCTCAGGGGAAGGGCAGACTTTTCCTTTTCCAAGGGCATTGTCCACTGGCTAAGGTGAGCACCCACCGGGTTGTGTGCACCAGAGGGGTACACTTTCTTAATACCCATAAGATTACCATACGGACTGGCCGGGGTCCTGGGGAAGGTGAGCAGGAGAACTAGAGGCTGGAACAGGAGGTGAGGGGAGACCCAGGCTGAGACCAGGGGCTGTGCTCCTCTGCCATCATCCCCTGACCCTTCCCCAAACACACACACACCCAGAAAGTCATTTTCCATCTTATTTTGGCATCCTCTGGCCAGGATTCTAGTTTTGTTCTGGTCCCAAATCCGGTGTACCTCAAGTTCATGGAGGAGGTCCTGATGTCACCAATGGGTCAACATGACCATGGAGCAAACCTTCAACTCAGAAGAGAAGCAGGAGGCAGGACTTGGGCCAGACTCCAGGCTTCAGTGAGGGCGCAGCCTCTCCTGGAGAAGAGAAGGAAAGAAGCAGGACATAGATGTCCCTCCTTAGAAGGTCTGGAAGAGCATCCTTCAGGGGCCGAGGTGCTGAAGCAGGAGGCAAGGACTCCAAGTTAGATACAGCAAATGCCCCTTTGCTTAGCGTTTAATCTCTTTTTTTCCAATTTCCCTTTACGGAGATGGGGCTATTTTGAAGAATGCTCAGCGCTATAAAAATAAAGCCAGAATTGCATATCTGGGCTTCCGGAGAGCCCGCGGTAGGAAATGTGTAAGGCGAAAGCTATTTATGCAGTGAGGGAGCGTTTCAGCCAGAAACTTACAAGCGGTGTTTAGAATTAATTCAGCGCCTTGTCTGCTCCAAGGACATATGCTATGTGTCTAGAATGATGACACCTCCAACACCACATGTGTCTATTTGATGTGGCCGCGAAGGATCGTGGAGCTCCCTGGCACACAGGCTCCGTGTGTCGGCGATGATCACACCTCCCTACGCCCAGGTGTCTAGAATCCTAGAGTCTTCGGAAATTAGTGGACGTATGGCGTGTGTCTCAGGTTTTGGCTCCAGACAGAGAAAATAAACGGTGTGTGCAGTCCAGGGTCAGGCAGGGGGTGACCTGCGCATCTTTGCTGTCTCAACTTCACGTGATGTGGCGGGTTCCCAGCTCAGAGGGGGTGTCCCCAGGGTTTGCATCTGAACATACTGGAGCCCACAGTGGGGCCACTGGAATCAGACCGGGGAATGGGCACCCACCAGTTCCGTAACTGGCAGCTCTCGGCAGTTTTCACCTTCGAAACTAAAGGTGACTAAAGGCTAAAAAGGTACCTGGTACATCTGGTGACACAGAGCTAGAGAATCTGAATTAGCCAGAGACTCAGCCACTGCCCACGGGTGGAAGCAGGGAGACAGATTCATGGCGACAGATGTGGGGTCACAGGCCAGACCTCGAACACTGCTCAGGAAGGAATTGGGAAAAGCAGTGATTGTCACCAACCAGGTGTGGACTCACTGTCCCCATGGTGCCCAGACACACTCAGAAGCCCCAAGACCCGTCCCTACTTTCCCTGTAAGAGCCAGAAACAAACTCACTTATGACCTCAAAGAGAAATATTTATTAAGCACCCATGTAGGAGTCATTCACACAAAAGAGACAGGAGATCCAAACTCCTGTCTTCACGGAGCTGACATTCTTAAGGGGTGATGGGCATTATTAGTGACGTATTCGTCGGCTCCGGCTGCCATAACAAGAGACCACAGACTGGTGGCTTAAACAACAAACATTTATTTCTCACAGTTCTCATGGCTTGGAGTGCAAGATCAAGGTGGCATCAGGGTTGGTTTCTGATGAAGCCTCTCTTCCTGGCTTGCAGACGGCTACCTTCTTGCTGTGTCCTCTGGGCGCCCTTTCCTCTGGGCAAGGAAAGAGAGAGAGATTTGGCATCTCTTCCTCTTCTTATAAGGCCACCAGTCCTATTGGATCAGGGCCCCACCCTTACGACCTCATTTAACCTTAATTACCCCCTGAAAGGCCCCATCTCCAGATACAGTCACATTGGGGGTTGGAGTTTCAACATAAATTTTAGGGGGGACACAACCTAGTCCATAACAGGGGAAGAGAAACACACAAAAGAGTAAGTCCATTACATCGAATATTAGAAGGAAACTGCCATGAAGAAAAAGGAAGCAGGGGAGGGGAGCGGGAAGGGCAGGGTGGGTTTGCAAATTTAATGAAAGTGGTCATATGGGCCTGGCTGAGAAGCGACACCTAAATGGAACAAGCCACTCAGCCTTGCAGAGACCAGGAGCACAGGTGCAGAGCACAGGTGCATGTCAAGGAGCGGCAGGGAGGCCAGTTGGCAGGAGAGGTGGACACACGGGCAAGTCAAGTTCAGAGAAGACAGATGAGGTCAGAACAACTATGGGGGACAGGTCGTGTGTGCCTGCAGAGCATGGGAGGACTTGGCTTTCAGTCCTGGCGACGAGGAACCTTTGGGGGAGGGGGTTCAGAGCAAAGCAGCAACATGACCTGACCTCCTCGGTGCCTGCTGTGTGGAGAATATTCTGTAACAGGGTAAAGCAACATTTTTTTTAAAAATTTCGAACTCAATGAGTCCTTGCTGGAAAATCAGTCTTTGATTTTCCAATTTCATTTTGGACCCCGTAGAGAAAGCACAAAGTCATAGTCAGGGGACCCGGGTAGAAGCCCTCACTCTGTGATGTGGACACGCCACTTAAATTGCCTTGCCTCAGTTTCCCCATCTGTCAAATGGGGACAGTCTGGCAGCCCTCCCCACCTCACTAGTAACCAGCATGAGCTGAGATTACAGAAATGCAGACATGCAAAGCTGTGAAAGTAAAGATGCTCTTCAGCTCTTGGTGGGGGTGGGGCGGGGGGAGGGCAGGAGTGAAACCAACACTCCTTGCCCTTATGTTTCCTTGCTTGAGCCAAGACAGGGTGTGGTGTCAGAGCATCTGAAGTAACCCCACATGAGGCTGTGTCTGGAACATGAGTTGAGCTGCAAGGAGAGTTGTCAAGCTAAACAGGGAAGGTCTCACAAGTAGGATGGCTTGCGTGGTGCTCTCTCTGTGGACTGTCCCCCTAAAGCACCCTAAACCCTCCCCCCAACCCCTGCGGCTAGCAACTTGCAAGAAATAGCTTTTTCTTTTTCACTTAACAATCACCAAATTCATCTTCAAATTGTGCAAATTGAAAATCAGCTCATGAACCAAGAATAATACTACCAACCAGAGAGTGCAAGAACTTAAAAAAAAAAAGTTAGTTTAAAAAGATTAGGTACTACTCACAGAAAGGAAAGATTTCATCAGTACAAGGCAGGGGGGGCGCGGTTCAGGGAGAGGTCAGTCATCACCCTTCCTGATACCCATTCCTCCTCGCCAGAGGCAGAGGCTGTTACCAATGCTCACGTGTCCTTCCAGAAGAGAGAGCCATACCTGTAACTCTGCCTTGAAATGCTTTTTATACACGCATGCATATATGTAATCCCTTTAATTCCAAAATCGACAGTGAATCATACTTCCTTTGGCAACTTTGATTTTTTTCACTTAACAATACGATTTGGATACTGTTCAATCCGGCACTTAAAGAGCTTCCTCATTCATGCGCTTCCCTGATGGCGCAGTGGTTAAGAATTGGCCTGCCAACGCAGGGGACACGGGTTCAATCCCTGGTCCAGGAAGATCCCACATGCCGCAGAGCAACTAAGGCCGTGCGCCACAACTACTGAGCCCGCGTGGCACAACTACTGAAGCCCACGCGCCATAACTACTGAAGCCCACGCGCCTAGAGCCCATGAGCCACAACTACTGAGCCTGCGCTCTAGAGCCCGCGAGCCACAACTGCTGAAGCCCGCGTGCCGCAACTACTGAAGCCCGCGCACCTAGAGCCCATGCTCCGCAACAAGAGAAGCCACCGCAGTGAGAAGTCCACGCACCGCAACGAAGAGCGGCCCCCGCTCGCCGCAACTAGAGAAAGCCCGCGCGCAGCAACGAAGACCCAGCGCGGCCAAAAATGAATAAATAAATTAATTAATTTATTAAAAAAAAAAAAAAGAACTTCCTCATTCTTTTTCGTTTCATTTTGCACATTCTTTTTCATAGAGTGAAAGTACCATAATTTAGTCAAGCAGACTCCTATTGACTTGGGTTGTTTTCCATTTTTGGTTAATTTCTACAATGTTGGAAAGAATATGCTGTACAAATGCTCTGGTACCTATGTGAATACATCTGTGGGATAAATTCCTAGGAGAGGAAAAGCTGGGTCAGGAAGTAAGGGCTTTAGGCATTTGGATAGGTCTCCCCAAATCGCCTTCCTAAGAGTTTGTATCTATGCCACGACTCCGAGGGTATGAGAGCCATCATTCCCCAAATGGAAGTTGTATCCGTTCCCTGGAGCTGCTGAAAAAAAATGACTGTAAGCTGTGGCTTAAAACCATAGAAATGCATTCTCTCACAGTTCTGGGGGCCAGAAGTCCAGATTCAAGGTGTCTGCAGGGTTGGTTCCTTCTGGAAGCCCAGGGAGAATTGTTCCATATCTCTTTCCTAATTTCTGGTGGCTGCTGGCATTTCTAACATGCCGTAGCTTGTAGATGCATCACCCCAATCTCTGCTTCTGTCTTCACATGACCTCTCTCTCCTACGGGTCACGTGTCCAAATTTCCCTTGTCTTCTACGAACACCAACTGATGGATTAGAGCCCACTCTAATCCAGTATGACCGTGTCATAAACTGATTACATCTGCAAAGGCCCTATTTCCAAATAAGGTCTCATCCACAGGTACCAGGGGTTAAGACTTCAGCGTACCTTTTGGGAGGACAATCTGCAACAGAGTTATGATGGAATGTTTCCATCTTGGACACTGCAAGAGACCCCCAGCAAGTTTTACAGCAAAGAGTCAAGTCAGTGGTGGAAACCCCAACAAGTCAGCGGCTCCACCTAACCCTACTGGCTGCCTCTTCAGCGCCATTGACACCTGAAGTCCTCTGTCTGCCTTTAGCAGAGGCCTCCCGAAGCTCGTTCATGGGTGGGGTGGGATAGAGAGGTGGGAGGGGTGGGGGATGGGGAGTGCTGTCCTACGATGTTCCCACACATCTCCCAAACCTGGGACCGCTTGGGGAGGTTCGCCAATACCGATGCCTGGTCCAGTGGAGTCACATTTAATGGGAGCTTAAATTCTAAAGTTCTGCAAAGTAAAAATGACATGTAGTCAAAGTTATGCTTGGAAAGGCCCCTTAGATGTTCAAAAGCCACTACCCAACTTTTGCTTGGCTTTGCGTTTGGCAATGCAGAATGGTCCACGGAGGCCAAGGTCTAGCTGGGAGCCCCTCTTGTGTCACCCCCTTATGTGTGACGGGGTGATGGGATGCTTCTTCTCTGTCCTCAGGGAAGGATGCTCCCGTCCAGGGAAGGCCTTGAACTCTGCCTCCGGAGAGGAAGTGCACTATACAGACTCCCTCTTCCCTTCGGCTGAGCTTTGAAGGGAAAAAATCTGAAAGCGCTTAGTGCCTGAAGCACAGGCTTAGCCAACAGGGGATCCCCATCTGCAGTCTGTCAGCAAGATGAATGTTCCAGAAGAGGACTGGTGACCCCCAGGGGCACAGAGGGTGCCTCTGACCCTCTCGGCAGTCCTGCTAGCCCTCTTTCCATTTTCTCTGGGGCCAGCGCCCTGGTGATTAGCCTGTGTCCCTCAGCCTTGCCGGCACCTTCACGTCGAGGGAAAGTGAGGGCCAGGGTTGTGGGAATCCTGCCCCATCCCACCCTGCTTGCTAATCCAGGAAGATGGCTGTGACTTGGGGAGTATAAAGGCAGGAAAAATGAGAGCCTCCCTGGGGCTCTGACAGAGATGTAGAGAACCCCGCGTCCGATTGAAGAAATAGGTAATGGACTGAGGGAATTTGCTTTGGGAAAATCCCCCGTCCTCTCCATCCGATTATCCTGTCTCCTAACGAGGATCCTAAGGTGTGACTCCATTTAAATGATATCTGAAGACGCGCCTTTGTGATGGAGGAGCAGGGTGGGCTCCCCAGCGCACGTCAGCTTACATGGAGCAAATGCAAACGTTGTGCACATTTCTTGATTTATTGACTTACTTCTCCCAGGCAGTCTCCCACCCGGAATGGCATGGGGCTGGAAGCCGTGTGAAAATCTTCCAAACGCTGCTCAGAAAACAGGGGGTCACCCCCCGAACACGTTGCCTGCTCCAGAGAGACGACCAGAGAGAAAAGTCCTCCCACCGCAGAATGTATCACTGGGGGTTCAAGGTTCCTCCCAAACACCAAACGCAATCAAGGCTCACAACCAGTGCCTGATAAATGTACCAAGGTGAGGAATTTGATTTGCCAGAGTTTCCCATAGGGAAGTTGTTTATTGATTTTCGTAAGGGGTTTTTTTTTTTTAAAGAAGGCTATTACTGCTTACAATTTTATTTCCTTTAATATTTCAAGAGAAACGTGATCCAATATTGGAATTATTTGTAATTAGTGTTATTTGATGGCTTGCTTCTGCCAACATGACCCTATACTGAACAGAGCCTTGTGGGGCATGGCGGGTTACTTGAGTTACATTTTGCGTGTCACATTGGGATTCTGGTAAAAACGTGTCGTACGCAGTGTGGACCTGGGCAAAGAGAGTGTTTTCACCTCCTGGCTTCTGGACTTGTGAGGTCTGGAATTAAAGGCCCATCTGATTCGAGCCATTCTGGTTCTTGGAATACAACTGCAAATTCAGAGAGGCATTACAAAGAGGACCCTAAAAAAGAAACCATGCTTTCTGGGAAAATGCACGTTGGGGGCAAGATATTTCACGTGGAGAGTCTGAGAGTAATAGGTGAGCTCACTGAAATTGCAGAAGCTTTAAAAACCTCTTCTGGGAAACTCTGAAGGTTTAAATTTGAAATTGGATTCACATCCTCCGCTTCCTAATGTCCAAAGACACTGAGAGTTTTTTGGTTTTGTTTTTAAAATCAGAGTCCTTTTCAGACACTGAGGAAAGTTCACCATCAGATTAGCTAAAAATTGCTGTTCAAATTTTAAAATAGTTTAAAAATTGTCTTCCAGGCATCTCTTCCTTCGACCAGTTATAAACTTATGGAATTCCAAATGTTTGAGTGAATAAAGGAATGAGGAATTGTCTTCTCATTCCACAGGACCTGACACTAGAATGTTCATAGTAAATATCTGCAGACCCCCTGAACCGCTGGCTGGTGGTGGCCCAGTGCAGAACCGGCTAGATGGAGGAAATCACTGAGTCCTGCTCTCAGAGAATTGGCAATCCGGTAACTGGAAAAAGAAAGAGAGGGTGAGGAAGGAAGGGGCGGAGCTGACCAGGCAGATCCACGCTCTGGTGGGGAGCCCCCAAGTCCTATTTCATGCCTGCCTCTCTGCCACTCACCCACCACTGGCCCCTCACTGTATCCCTGCCCCTCACTGTGGGACTCTGAAGTTCCTGGCATCAAAGCAGGGGAGAATATTTCCCCACATCCTGTCCATGGGTTTACACGTGGGACCTGCTTTGCCCAATAGAACGAGGAGTGTATGAGGCTTCCTTCCCAGCCAGCTCCCAGCCTGGGCCTCGAGTGTTTGCACGTTTGCGTTTGTCCTTTTATCCTTCTGCCAGCGTCATGAGAGGACAGGCCTGGCTAGCCTGCTGTCTCCAGAGGAGAATGAGAGACCTGTGGGTTACAGCCAACCTGGCCAAGCCCAGTCTGGGTCATCCAATCCTCGGCTGACCCTCAGCCCCGTGAGCATGAATAATGATGGTTTTAGGCCACTGAGCTTGGGGGCGTTTTTGTTATGCCACGATTTTATATCAACAGCTAATTGACCCACTCCCTTCCGTGAACTGCTCGGTTCTCCCCATTCCGCACATTTTAGCCTGTCTGCAGCTTCACGCCTCCCACACCAGTTGCTGCCCTGCATCTTGTGTGCTAATATCGACTCCCTAAGACCCTTTGGCACCACCATTGATTTTCCAGTCTACCTGTTTCCCGTGTATTGATGTTTCCATGTTTGAATCTTTCTCAGGTCTGCAGCACCTTTGGCACATGGAGCTGGCTGGTCCTGCCCTGGTCCCCTCCTCTCCCTGCACTTGGTTTCCATTCCTGTCCTTCCCTCTTGCTCTCCCCATCTCTCCCGGCCTCCTAGCACTGGGCAGGTGCTCACCTTCTCCCTGGAATCTCTGCTGCCCTCTTTGCAGGAAGGTGTTTAGAAACACTCTGTGCAGGCATTATTCATACACGAGATATTGTCACCGCTGTTGGGGTAGGTAAGCCCCACAGCGGGCTCGGTGACCTCCGGTGCCAGATCTCCTGGCAGAAGAAGCCGGGCTCTTGTGGAACAGACGCAGCCTTGTCTGGCAGCAGGCAATCTCTGCCAACAGCAAATTCCGTCGGCTGCAACTGTTATTTGACAGCATTTGTTAACATATTAATGATGGGAAAAGGCTTTTGGCAGAAAGAGCTCCTCCCTGGGTCCTCCTCTCTGAAAGGAAGGAATGGGGCTGTGTGAGGAGGTGAAGTAGACATGACAGAACCAATGCCCCCTGGAAAGATCCTGGATTTCGCCAATGTTGTTCCAGAGTGTGAGGTCTCAGAGGCAGACACACATCTGTCTGTTGAACCCCAAAGTCACACAATTTGGGTGCAAGGAACAGGGGCTCACACAGGGTAACTCAAGGAAACGGAATGACTCCAACAGGACCCTCACAGCAAAGATGGCCACTCAATTAAGATGACTCAAGGCAGGCTTGAGGAAAGAGATGAGAAGTCTCCTGCGAAACCACAGGGGAAATGAAGCGTCCCAGGGCTAGTAACACTGGAGTTGCCGCCACGTCCAGGCCCAAAGGGGCAGAGAGGAGCTGACGACAGGGACCAAGGAGGAGACAGTCACCTACAGAGCCACCTCGAGGTGACTTATAACTTCAGTTGAGGAGCCCAACTGGCCCAAGGCAACCACACAGGAGGGAGCTGGGGAGATTGACACACCAGCCTTACCCTCTTCTGTCCCTCGGAACTCCCAACGGGAAGCCAAGGACAGGTTAGTCCGTTGACATCATCTGCACGGATCAGCCTCCTGGGCTGAGAGTGACGGGAAGAAGAGTGGAGGGTGGATCTGGGTACTTGTAGCTCTTCTGCAAACCCCAGGACCGCTAGTCAGGGCCGGGCTCCACAAAGTATGCGAAGGATTTCTCCACAAAGTATGGAGAAGTGTATGGTGTTTCCTAAAACATCTAAAAAACAGAGCTACAGAGCATACGGCACTTTCACTCATGGGCGTATATCTTGGGAAAACCAAAAATCGACAGGACACAGGCACCCCAAAGTTTAGGGCTGCTCTGTTTACAATAACCTCGACTTGGTTACACCTTAAATATCCCAGGAAAGAGAAAAATGGATAAAGAAGTTGCGGTACTTATGTACAATGGAATCCTTAATCCTTTGTACTTATGTACAAAGGATCCTGAGAAGGATTCAAAGGCACTTGAAACACACAGACGTGGAAGTGACAGTCATGAAAGGGGAAGATTTTATACTCACATATCCCCAGAAAGAGGAGGCTTATGCCAGGCAGGGCCACACAGGGAAGCACCAGGGTCATCCAGGAGCCAGAGGGAGGGGCAGTGTGGACCAGAGACTTCACTGTGGTTTCTGCGGAAGGAGTGGACAAGGCAGGTGGGCAGGCTGAGGGCTGGCTGGTCTGGATCATTCCAGCGGGCTCCGGGCCGCAGGGCCCATCCCTAGTTGTCTGGTACCTGCCCTGGGTGATGAGGGCAGGTCGACAGTGGCCCAGAGGGGGGGAGCCCCATGGAGGAGGGGGTGGGGTGTGGGCTCTGGGCTGGCTGGTTTGCATTGGAAGGTTGTGCTCATGAGTGAGTTGTTTGTTATCTTTAGGAATTAGCCAGCCCTGGAGGGACAGTCCCTATGGAGTCAGCAAGACCCCAAGATGTCAAAGCATCAGAACAGAAAATAAAAGAAATGATTAATATAAATGGTGAGACCAGAGAAGAAGAATAGAGGTTCAGAAGGGGAGGAGGTACTGACAGCGACTTTTTAGGAGAACCTCCAGTGTATAAAGACCTGTGCTAAACGCAGAAGAATTCCAGGAAGCACTGGGTACCTGCCACCATCACGCGTATGATGCGGACACGGGGACGTCAGCTCAGAGCAGGTGGAACGTGAGCCCCCATGCATGCAGGCATTGTCCGCTCCAGGGAGGGCGCCTGTGGTCCTATAGCTAGTCAGTGCCGGGAGTGGGCACCGGGGGTCCACTTCCAGAGCCATTTCTCAAAGCGGCTGAGCACACACACCGCCGTTCCCTCTGCCAGAGGAGGCCAGGGAGACACATCCGCTGGCTTTTCAGGACACGATGTTTTCTGCTGAACGGCCACTACAAGGCCATTCGGGGAATCGGTGGAGTCTGCATGGGAGGTGGGAAAGCGGGCATAAAGTGTGCCCTGGGGGACATCGGGGTGGGCGGGACAGGGTAGCACCTCCTGGAGGAAGATCTTTCTAGGAGGTGGGCTCTCGTTGCCAGCTTCTTTGCATTAAAAATAATATTCCACATTAAAATAAGGGAGCCTCCGGAGAGGGAAATCAAACATTTTCAAACAAGGCAATCAGTTTTCCTGTTCAACCCCCATCCCCAAACTACGAGAGGTGTCTTTAACAAACTGGGAACATTAACGTGGCTGGAAGTCAATCAGTCCCTCGGTGAAAATAACAGAGCAGTACACCGAAAGGAAAATGGAAAAAAGTCATAAGGGCACGAGAAAATGCACTGTTTTCCAGAGTGTCCTTTGGAAAACAGCATCAGGTGCTTCCAGTGGTTTCCACGTTAACGGGCCCAACGAGGCTGCCTGTCTCTCCTCTCCAGGGCGCCCTCTCCCCAGCACTCCTGGGGGCAGCCCCTTTGACACAGATGAGAGCCAGCCCTGCTCCCAACAGCCCTCCTTGGCAGGGGGACGAGCGGGGGTCTCTGCGTCAGGGCAGGGTGGCCGGGAACGTTTCAGGCCCCAGCCTCCTGTAACTCAAATGCAGCATCGTAAGAAACGCTCAAAGCCCAGGACTGTTGCAAACGCCTTTCTTCATTATGATTTTTTTTTCCTTGAGCTTGCTAATTAAATCATTAAAATTTTATCTTCACTTAACTATGGATAAGAACCTTTGAAACATTTAATTAGTAGGCTGCAAGAGGTACACAGGAGTCCGGACTGTTAGGAAGGGAAGGTGGATGGGGTGAGGGAAGGAAGAGGGACACGGGGAAAGCGACAGAAAGAGAGTGGACCGTTCATTTACAAAGGCATCTGCAAGCCTCTCCTGCCCTGGTAAGAGGCAGAAAAGGAGCCAGATCCACGTGCCCGGTCCTGCCCCTCTGCCTTTTCTTAGGAGCTCTGGCGGGCAGCCAGATTCTCGCCCAGAGAGGCATCCCTGTGTGTGTGCATGCCTGTGTGTGTGCACATGTAGAGACAGACAGACAGACGGAGGCAGAGAGAGGGGCGGAGACAGATTGAGAACAAGATGGAGCGAGAGGTCCAGGGCTCTTGGCTCAACAGCCTAAACTGCGTTTGGAAGTTCACGTACATTTACATTCAGGGTCTCTGAGTTGCCTGCCCTTCCCTCACTCCCAGCCAGCAAAATAAAATATCATGAAATAAAATGGAAGTAGTGCAACTCCAAGGTCAAGCTCATATTCAGCAGGTTGGGAAAAAGACCCCTGGGTCCCCAGGGAACAGACGCTGCCAGTTCTGAGCCCTCCCCGCTGGCCAGCAGCTTGCCAAGTGTCTTCCAGAGTCTCACACGATCCCACCACAACCCCAGAGTCGCTATCATCACCTCCTTAGCCGTGACGGATCCAGTCCTCTGGCCGCCGTCACAAGGTACCGCAGTCTCGGTGGCTTAGAACAACGCTGATGTCCTCACAGCTCTGGAGACCAGAAGGCCGAAGTCCAGGGGTCTGCAGGGCCCTGCTCGCCCCGAAACCTGCAGAGAACCCCTTCCTTGCCTCTTCCGGCTTCAGGAAGCCCCAGATGTCCTTTGGTTTGTGGTGGCCTCAGGCCAATCTTCACACTGTGTCCCCCACATCCGTCTTCACATCCTCTTCCCTCTTTGTGTGTCTCTGAGTCCAGATTTCCCCTCTTATAAGGACACCCGTCCTACTGGATCAGGGCCCGCCCCAATAACCTCATCTCGACTTGACGACCTCTGCGAAGACCTCACCTCCCAGTAAGGTCACAGACACAGGGACCGGGATGAGGACCTCAGCATCTCTTGTTGGGGACACGAGTTGAACCATCACCAGGCCTGGGAGAGATTTCGAAGCTTATGCAAGGTCACACAGCTGCTAAGTGGATTACAACCCAGACCCGACCTCGGCGCCAGGCGGCTAACTGCAGTGCTGTTTGGGGAGATTCTAGGTCTTACATGTGGGGGCTTCTGACTCCAGGAGTGTCCCAGTCCTGGGGCCAGCCGGGGCGGGGCAGGCAGGGCAGGCCACGCATAGCCGGAGCCTACAGCAAGCCTCAGCGCTTCTCTCCTGGAGGCTGCCGTCTCCGTGTGTCACTGGTGTTTTGTGGGATTTCAGGGCTCACTGCACGTTTGAACAAATCTCCAGGGGCAGGTTTTCAGGGCGATTCTTCCTGGCATGGCCAGCCCCTCCCTCCAGATCCCCCAGCTGCCCTGCTCACCCCTGGCCCCGCGGCAGCCAGCAGAACAAAGTGAGGCCAAAGGGATTCTCCCCTGGCCGTGTCCTGAGGACGTCGGGATCAGAGGCTTTCTCAGACCCTCCTGGTGTCCTGAGGCCGGGAGCGCCAGCCCAGGCACCCTGGCATCACTCAGGGTTTGTCCAGAAGAGGGGGCCTGACGTGCCTTCTTGGGGCCCCCATGGTCAGTCCCTACCCTCCCATGGCTTTCTCTGTCACCCCAGCCCATCTTGTGCAGGGTGGAGCTCCCGGTGCCAACCAGAGAGAGGAGGCTGGAGAAGGCAGAGGGAGGGGTGGTCTCGGAGAGCCAGGAACCCACCCATGTGTCCTGCCCACTCAGGTCACGTGGATTCTCTCTTCGGGTGGCTCCACGCTCATTCCTGTTGTAAATAAACGAGTCAAGGGGCTGCCTTGCCAAGATGCAGACAAGCCCCAGGCATGCTGGCGCTTCCACCAAGTTTTCTGCAGGAGGGGATTAAAAGAGGGGAAGGATTTCCCATTAAACACAGTAATTATTAAAATCCTTTGAGGCAGCACACAGGAGAGAGTATGCAAAACATTTAAAGAAACTTCTGGTACCAAACGGCTATTATACTGTCAAGTTACAGATACGGGGGAAGAAAAGCACACCGATGCCGGCGTTCAGGAAACACAATGATACAGGACGGCATGTAAAGCGGCGGTGACAGCTGTGACCCTGCTCTGTGCCTTAGGAGATAATGAGAGCGTGCAGGTCTTTGATTTCGCTCACTACCTGGGGAGTTTAACCCTTCACTCTGGGCAGGGGTGGAATATCTGACGGCACCACGGCATGGTTTTCTTTCCAGCATGTTAGGGAATCAGGATTTCTGCTCTGGGGCAGACAGAGCCGGTGACCAGACTCTGGTCCCAGTGAATTCCGAAGATTTCTTAGAAGAGCCAAGGGAGAGTACGCTGAGAGGTGCAGGAAGGGTAGGGAGACAAACCATCCGTCGTGGTGATCACCTGCCATAGTGAATCCACCATTTCGCTCTGGCCAGGGAGGGACAGGCTGAGAGACAGGACTGGGGGTGTGGCCCACACAGAGCTCGGCTTGAGCACACAGACCTCCCCCTCCCCACAGAAAATAAGAACTCGCCCAGCTCCCCCTGGGAGTGTGCCTAAGAAAGTTCTGGTTAGATTCTTGGGCTGGGCAGAGACAGGGCAAGTCGTTATTTCTTCCTTGTTAGGAGGGAAAACGTTCCACGGAAGGAGATGCAGAAGGGTCTTTGGGAGGTGCATCTGGAACTTTCTACTGCCCCGGGTGCTCCCTGGGGCTTTATTGATGCCCCAGGCAGTGAAGTCCAGTGGGATCTGAGGCGAGCTCCTAATTGCTCCCCAACTACTGACAGCTAAACCCCATCCTCCTTGGTCACCAGCTCCGCTCTCTCCATAAAAAGAGCCATGCGGCTGCCATGGCCAGTGAGGTCTCTCCACTGACCAGAGCTGTAGCAAGGCTGGACATGTCCCCACCAGCCCTGTGGATAGTGTCTGGAGGGAGATCCCGCTTTAGTCTTTTTCTCCACCAGCCCACTCGATTCCCTGGGGCCGTTGCCAATGGCGTTCTCAGAGTCTTGAACTTGCTCCTTGGAGGGGTGTTCCAAGGCCCAGCAGAAACCCACGCCCACTGAGTCAGTCATTTTACCCAGGTCTTCAGCCCCCCTGTGGGCACAGCTTGAGAAGCACTTCTCTGAGGCGCTCCAAC
The DNA here is from genome assembly GCF_028021215.1 of Eschrichtius robustus. Classification (NCBI taxonomy): domain Eukaryota; kingdom Metazoa; phylum Chordata; class Mammalia; order Artiodactyla; family Eschrichtiidae; genus Eschrichtius; species Eschrichtius robustus. The sequence goes on from NC_090839.1 coordinate 90,944,978, forward strand.
CTGGATGGCACCCGTGGCCCCCCTGCAGGACGGCAGGAGGGAAGAAATCTCCAGGTCTATGGAGTCTGAAGAAACAGTCCAGAAAGCAAGGACCCGATCATGGACATGGCCTCTGTATGGATCAGATATGTCTGTATTCCCCCGCAATTCACGTGCGATGGTGTTGGGAGGTGGAGCCTTTGGGGAGGGGATTAGGTCGGGAGGGTGGGGCCCCATAATGGGATCCGTGCCCTTATAAAAGGGACTCCGGAGCGCTCCCTCACCCCTTCCACCACGTGAGAACACAGAGAGAAGATGAGCCAGGACGAGGGCCCTCACCAGACACTGAATCCGCTGGCCCCTTGATCTCAGGCTTCCCAGCCTCCAGAACTATGAGAAGTAAATGTCTGCTCTTTCTAAGCTCCCAGTCCAAGGTGTTTTGTTACAGCAGCTTGAACGGACTGAGACAGCCTCCCTTGCACATGGAAAAGAAAGAGCTGCGTTTTGAGCTGGGCTTCTTGCAGGGTGTACCCCACAGCTCTGGGAGGAGATGGTGACCCCAGCAGAGAAATCAAGAGCCCTGAGAACACAAGACGAAACCAAATGCTCCCTTGATCACATACGGATACCACTCCCCCTGCCCCAGCCTGTGACGAGCTTGAGCTCTCGCCCTCTGCTGGGCTCTATGAGAAATACAACTGGGAGCTGTATTAGGCCAACCATCGGACCCCTTAATTATTTCAGTAACAAAGACAGGATAATGATAGCCAACATTTCCTGAGGACAGCTCAGTCCTGGGCACTATTCTAGGGTCTTTATATACTCACCCATTGAATTCTCACAACCCCCCGTGAGACTTTTATTATCTCTTAAAGATTGTAATACGTGCATTTGTGGTTCACCATGCCTATTTCCTTGCAGTAAAACTCAAAACATGGGGCATAGACTTTACCATTTTAACCATTTTGAGGGTACAGTTCAGTGGCATTAATACACATTGTTGTACAACCATCACCAACATTATCTTCGGAGCTTTGTCATCTTCCCAAGCCGAAACTCTGCACCCATTTAACGCAAACTCCCCACCCCCTCCTCCAGCCCCTGGGGATGTATTTTCTACTTTCTGTGGCCATGACTTTCACTACTCTAGGGACATCAGGCAGTGGGTTAAGTATTTTTCTTTTTGTAATTAGCCAATTTAAATTAAACTAACTGTAGAGCACAGGGAACTATATTCAATATCCTGGGATAAACCCTAATGGAAAAGAATCTGAAAAAAACGTCTCTAGGTGTGTAACTGAGTCACTTTGCTGCACAGCAGAGACTGGCACAGCATCGTAAATCAACTACACTTGAATAAAAAAAAATTTTTTTTAATTAAAAAAAATAAACTAAACTAAAATCCTTTAGTGTTTTACTTCAAGGAAATAGACATGGCGAAGTATAAATGCAGTTTACTGTGATATCTAAAATTAATTTTAAAAAATAAACTTTGTGGGGAATTCCCTGGCGGTCCAGTGGTTAGGACCCCACCCTTTCACTCCCAAGGGCCCGGGTTCCATCCCTGGTCGGAGAACTAATCCTGCAAGCTGCACGGTGTGGCCACAAAAAAACAAAACCAAAACCAAAAACCTTTGTGAAATGAGAAACGTGACCCACAAGCATTCTTACTCTTCTGGAAATAAATGAACCTCAAATGAAAAAGAGGCTGGTGGCAATAACAGCAGCCGCCCCAGCTGCTTCAGGAAAGTTCTAGAAGGTGGGACGTGGAGCCGTTCCCGCTGGCACCTGACCCGGGAAACCCCGTGGCCACCCACTGCCTCTCTGGGTGGCAGGTGGCCTGCTCACGGTGCGTTTCTAAGCCGAGCTGCTCTCCTGTCTGAGCTGTTGTTACAGCCCGCTGGCCATAGCTATGTCTTGGAGCCAAAGGTGGCGGGTTTGGCTTCTGAGGCAGGAAGCCAGGCAGCCGGCTATGGAGATGGGCCCAGTCTCATGGATGCCCACCAGCGACCCCCCGAAATGGCAGCTCCCAAGAAGGCGGTCAGAACTGGACCCGTCCCCTGGGTGATCCCGGCTTCCTGTTGGCAAGGAGGGAAGGAAAAATCCAGAAAGGTCCTCGCGCAGAAGCCCCAAACTCTTGCGGGAGGCTCCCCCCATCCCTCCAACATTATTTCCAAGTCCTCTCCCTGCAGGGGATCCGACAGAATTCCTTTGCCCACAGGGTGAGTTTAATCCCCTTGTTAATCAAATCATCTCTAGAAGCTAGCCTAGACCTGAATTAGGTTCTTGGCTTCTAGCCAAGCATTTCCAGACCAGCATCTGTGACCACGGCCCTCATTCGGCCCCTTTAAGAGTCCCAATTCTTTCTCCTTTAATGACATCAGGGGGCGGAGCAGCCTGGTGGAACGCAGAGCTTCCTTCCTTTTAAAAAATGAAATATCCCCAGCACTGAACTTGACCGAGTATAAACGGCACAGGTTGGTCCCCATGGGGTTAGCTACTTCCATTTAACAAGTCCCCTTTCCCCTCAGAACCAGCCTCATCTCGAAAGAAGAATCATAGCCTGCTTCTTCTTTTTTTTTTTAACGTTTTTATTGGAGTATAATTGCTTTACAATGGTGTGTTAGTTTCTGCTTTATAACAAAGTGAATCAGTTATACATATACATATATCCCCATATGTCTTCCCTCTTGCATCTCCCTCCCTCCCACCCTCCCTATCCCACCCTTCTAGCTGGTCACAAAGCACCGAGCTGATCTCCCTGTGCTATGCGGCTGCTTCCCACTAGCTATCTATTTTACATTTGGTAGTGTAGGCTTTGATGCTGTCCCAGACTTTGGTTCAGAGTCAAAGCAAAGGAATGAATTTGTTAGCTGGAACACGGCCCTGAATTCTCCCCAGGAAATTCTCTGAAAAAGAGATTTAACCTGGGAGAGTTTCAATGAGGTGATGAATCACCCAGCTCCTCTCCAGCCTTTCATATCCAACGTTTCCCTTTTCTACCTTGGGTGAGATAAATGGATGCAAAACATCCTTAGATTCCTGGGCGCTTTGAAGTTTTCAAAGGACCTTTACTTACCTTGTCTCCTGCGAACTTCTGGGCAACCCTAGGGGCGAATGGGAGAGGCTGGTAACAGGAGCTTAAGGTGAAGGGCCCCACTGTACCAATAGAGAAACAAGACACAAATAAGGTCCAGTGGCTTTCCCAAAGTCCCACAGCCTGGGAAGTGTGGTTAGGACCAGAGTCCGGATCCCCATCTCCAAGGAGTGGTTACCGTATTGGACAGAACAGAAAGAACACTTCATGGTCACAAAGTCCTGCTGGACAGCAATAGGACAGGAGAACAGGGCTGGTCAAACCACAGCCCTCAAATCAAATGCAGTCCCTGACTGTTTTCTGTGAACAGTGTTTTGTCAGAACACGGCCACACCCATTCCTTTATTCATGGCCTAGGGCTGCTTTCATGCCCCAAGCATAGCAGAGACCTTATGGCTCACAAATCCTTAAATATCTGGTCCTTTCCCAGAAAACTTTGCCTATCCCTGCGTTAGAAGACACTGAATCTCTAGTTTCACTCAGGGCTGTTCAGTATCATCCAGAGGCCCAGAATGATCTCAAACCGCAGAAATCCCTCCTCTCTCTTCTCCCGGTTAGTGGGATCCATTGAACACACCTGCCTGTGTGTGTTTCCAGAAAAGAAGTGTAGTTCTTTTACTAACAGGATGGTTTTTTTCTTCCTTCTGTTCCATCTTAGCAGCTTTATTCCTGCTCTGTCTCCACCCACCTCCTCGCCTGTTCTAGCTGCTGGAAGACATCACATCTGTCCTAATAGATCAACTTCACAGGACTCTTTGGAGTGAAATACTCCAGAGACCATACAGCAATCATGTATTGATCCCTATGCCAAGCACAGACCGACATTATCTTGCAGAATCTTCCTGACAGTTATGTGAGAGAGGGTCTGTTACCAACCCATTTTATAGATGGGTACGCTTCAGTCTTTCTGAAGCCAAGACCTATGTTCCAACCACTGTGCATTACTGCCTCCTGGGGGAGTCCTGGATGATAGCAATGAGTACCTTCCAGAGAGACAGACTTTTCATTATGGAAAATGTGAAACATCCACAAAGGTACAGAGAACACTCGCTGAACCCCTGTGACCCCCTCACCCAGTTTTAACAATTTCCAGCTCACGGTTTATCCTGTTCCACACACTCTTCAACCCATTCCCGGTGGGCCCTGAATTCTTTTGAGGCCAGTCCCAGGCATTCTGTCATTTAATCAGTAAATATTTCAGTATGCATCTTCAAAAAATGTAAACACAATACTATTATCACAGCTAAAAATACTCACAATAATTCCTTAATATCCTCAAAAATCCCGCCAATCATCAAAGTCCTCTAATTGTCTGAGATACTTTTTCTTTTATTGTTTTTAAATGTAAATTAGTATCTAAATAAGGCCCATCCATTGTGATTGGTTGATCTTTCTGCTACGTCTCTTCCAATATATGCAATTATTTAGTTAAATAATTATTTAATTTATTTAATGAAAATGAGTCATCTGTCCTATAGACTTTGCCATAGTCTAGATTTTGATGACTGCATCTCCATGGTGTCATTTAAGGAGTTCCTCTGTCCTCTGTTTTTTATGTAAATTGGTAGCTGGGTCTAGAGGGTTAATGAGATTCGGGTTTTGGTTTGGGGCAAGAATATTTCATTGTGTAGTGCCATGCTCTTCCACTGGGGCACAGAATCCTTGGTTTGTGTCTCTTTTGGGGGCGTGGGGGAGTGTTCATGGACTTTAATGGTCATTGCTTTGATCCATTAATTCATTCGAGGCTGCAAAATGGTCATATCTGAATTCTACCTTCCTCTTCATTAATTTGCTGGAATACTTCTGTAGTGAGGACCCTCCTCTCATCCGCCATTTGGCCACCTGGCCTGAGGTATAGCTGCTAAGGAAAGGCAGGATAAATGCTTGATTTTTTTCCCGCTTCATGGGTCAATTTTAAAAATAATGAGTTGGTACACTAACATCCTCCAAAGGTGGTCAGTGGGGGATTTTTTTCTTTAGGAATCATGGATTCATGGATTTAAACATATTCCATGTGTTTTGATCCATTGTGCTAGTTATCCTTAAGGATGTTGAATTGTTGAAGGGGATCCGTTGGACCAACTCCCCCTACGCTTTTGGCAGCTTCTAGCACAAGAGCCATCAGGGCTGACAGGGTTGGGGAAGGATGGGATCCCCTCATCTTGCCACAGGCTGTAGCATCCCACCTGGTCAATCCACGGTCTGCCCATGTGCAGATGCATGGTTCACAGAGCAGCCATAAGCAGAGAATGTTCTAGAACCCAGCCAGGTGGTAGGAAGGGCCAGGCACCATTCATGGTCAAGAGTGAGAAACCTGGACCCAGATGCCCATGGTGAGGGGTGTGCCTTGTTGGGTTATGTTTGATGAAGACACTGATTCTAAGCCTGCGAATGCACACACCACACCTGCACATACACATGCACATACACATGCACACACATCACCCCAGCAAATGCATAGGACTACTGCTCATGAGGGAAAATCCTTTCCAGGCTCCGTTTCCACCTGCTGAAAACACAGATGCTCTCATATCTCAGAGTTGGCCAACTAACTTGGTTTGATAAAGGGGCAGATTCTCTTTTTAAGGCACCTCAATGTCTATGTAAGTTTCCTTTTCTTCTCCTCCCATCTCAGAACTCGGGCTGTGCCAATCAGTGACATCCTGGACTTCCCAGTGAATGTCTAGTCTAAGTGGAATTTCTTCTGCCATTTCCAAAGTCTGCAGATCTCCACTGGCATTCTCTTTATTTTATTTGCTCAGCCCCCGCTCAGGACAGGATATTGGAGATGAATTATTTATACCCCCAAGAAACCGAAAGAAAGAGAGAGAGAAAATAAGAAAGAGCAAGAAAACGGTAATTTCTGTACTGCTGTCTTGCAGGTGTTGCTTTTCTCACTGAAAAATATTTCATTCTCCCTTCATTTCTGAAATTTTCATTTGTGTACTGCCACTGGAGAACAACATTATTGATTTATTTAAAATATTTATACTGAATTACAGCATCAGATACACACACGCATTAGCAGGAGCCGTTCAGAACAATATGCCCACAAAGTTTATTTTTGAACAGAAAGTTGAGAAGGCTGTGTCTACAAACATCAAATGACTCATTCTTCGCTAATTACTGACACCTGCAGCAGAATCACTCTCTACTAAAACTCAGCATTTCGGTTAATTTCTGCTCCAATAAGTGTGGTAACAAATGCATCGCCTGCTTGATATAGAAATGCAGAAGCTGCACAACGATTTTGGGAGCTTTCGATTTTCTTCTAAAATTCTAGCCAAGAAAGCAAGAAAAGGCAACCATAAGGGTGTTATGGCCAGACCCAGGTGGTCGGGGTCCCTCCCCTAAGAGCAGGGTCACTTGGAAACCAGTCAGTTCAATCTCTTAAGCCGGGACAACGGAGAGTTCAGGGGTCAGGGGCCAGACAGTCTTGGGTTCAGGTTGCTGCCCTGCCGTTCATATGCTGTGTGACCTTGGGCAAATCACTTAGCGCCTCTGAGCCTCAGGATGGGGATAAACAGTTGGTCCCATCTCACTGGGATGCTGTTGAGGCAAAGTCCTTGGACTGCGGTAGGTGCTCCATGCACACTCTTCCCCGTGGCTACTGCTCTGGGTCAGCCCCCCATTTTTCTTGACCCCAAAACTTCCCGCCAGTGCTGCTCCCCATTTCAGTTCTCCAGGCTGGGCTCCTATTCTAGGTCCCAGTGCCGCGGGCTCCTGCCTTCCACCGGTCCACGAATGTACTTTCGTCCTAACCTGGCCCCACCCACCAGGTGGAGAGCAGAACAGCCACCCAGGCTTGGTGCCCACCATGCAGTGATAATAAGAGCACTTCCTCTGTTGCAAGGGGCCTCACCAAGCTCCTCATGTGCATTGACTCAGTAAATCTCCACGGCTCCCAAGAGGTAGGTACTATCACTCCCCCATTTTATGGATGAGGAAACCGAGACTTTAGGGAAAAGTAGTCCAAAAACACAGAAACAGACAATTCACAGAGGAGGAAATCAAAATTGCTGATCGAGCTTAGGAAAAGCTGCTCAGACTCACAAGCCGCCAAAGAAAGGCAAATTAAATTGATCATGAGATACCGTTCTTCATCAATTAGATTAACAGGTGATTAAGAGGGCAATAACCTCCAATGCTGGCGGACTGTGGGAAAGCAGGTGTTTACGTACCATGTGAAACAGTTCAATTGCTGCAACCTTTACAGGAATTAACCTTACAATAGCTATTAAAATTTAAAATGCTTGTCCTTTGAACAAGCAACCTCACTTTGGGGAATCTAGCCTACACAAGTCAGATCAGCAGTGCGTGAAAGTTGTGTCCAAGGCTGTTTGTGGCAACATTGTTCGAGGCAGGGAAAATGAAGGATTCCGACAACATTGTAACGGAGAAAAAAGGAAAACAATTCAAGGATGTTAAAGGATTGTTTTTAATGGGGGGAAATGGAAACAAACTAAATTTTCATCAATAGAGAGGAGCTGAATAAATTTTATAATCCTTATTACAGAATATCATGCAACAGTTTAAAGAACAAATTACAGCTCTACATGCTGGATTGCTGAGTGAGAAACAAACCTAAGCTGCTCCTTAAAATGGGTCAGAGAGCAACATTTTAGCTAATAGGAAACTATATTCCATTATTTTAAGTGGTGTAATATCATAATGCATCCCCAGCCCATTCGAAAAGCCCAAGGTCCCCCAAATTACTAAAACTCTCTCCAACAATCATGAAATAATCCACTGAGTATTTATAATATCAGGCATTTAAACCATCAATATAAGGAAGATGTGGCACATATACACAATGGAATACTACTTCGCCATAAAAAGAAACGAAATTGAGTTATTTGTAGTGAGGTGGATGGACCTAGGGTCTGTCGTACAGAGTGAAGTAAGTCAGAAAGAGAAGAACAAATACCGTATGCTAACACATATATTTGGAATCTTAAAAAAAAAAAAAAAGGTTCTGATGAACCTAGGGGCAGGACAGGAATAAAGACACAGATGTAGAGAATGCACTTGAGGACACGGGGAGGAGGAAGGGTAAGCTGGGACGAAGTGAGAGAGTAGCATTGACATACATACACTACCAAATGTAAAATAGCTAGTGGGAAGCAGCCGCATAGCACAGGGAGATCAGCTTGATGCTTTGTGACCACCCAGAGGGGTGGGATAGGGAGGGAGACGCAAGAGGGAGGGGTTATGGGGATATATGTATTCATACAGCTGATTCACTTTGTTATACAGCAGAAACTAACAGACCATTGTAAAGCAATTATACTCCAATAAAGATGTTAAAAAAATAAGTAAAAGGTGAACACGGAAAAAAAAACCATCAGTAGCCTAATTATTTAACTCCGTGCACTCACTCAAGGGGCCGTGTGTGCACACTCAACCGTACTGTTCTCCTTTATTGCAATGAACGTACCCTGCGATATCAGCAAATGGCAAAATAATATGTTAAAGGTACGCAGTGAATGCAGATAAGATTTAGCAAAATAAAATGAACAAGGGGACGTTTTAATAATGGAGGGTTACTGATGGACGAGTCATCTGAGAGGAGGGGGAATGGGGCCGTGACGGGCGCTGTGGGCCACCCAGACGCCCCTTCAGGGAGGAATTTGTCTCTCCAGCCACCGGCAGTGCTGCGGGCAGATAGCCTTTAGCTGTGAGCCCTTCAGGAACTGTGTCTCCCAAGGCCACGTCCCTCTCTGGGACAGCTGCCGCATGTGGGTCCTTGGCTTGCTGGTCTAACGGGCACAGTCAGACATCTGCTCGCCCCTCAGGGTTGACCAGGGTGAGCAGGCTTAGGATAGGCTGGTCTGGATCATTCCAGCGGGCTCTGGGGCACAGGGTCCGTCCCTGGTTGTCTGGTACCTGCCCTGGGCGATGAGGGCAGGGGGACAGTGGCCCGGAGTGAGGGAGCCCCATGGAGGAGCCGGAGGGGGCTGGGCTCTGGGTTGGTTGGTTTGCATTGGAAAGGTGTGCTCACAGGTGAGTTGTTTACTATCTCTAGGACCCGGCTGCCCTGGGAGCGGGGGCAGTCCCAGCGGGGTCAGCCAGGCCCCGGATGTGAAAACCTCAGAACACAGACAATACAAGATAAGTGAATACACCTGTAAGGTGAACGCGCAAAGGTGAGGACAGGGCGTCCTGTGGGCAGGAGCTGCGTAATCGCAGGAAGACAGGTGCACATCCTAATTTCCCCTCCCATTGCTCCGCCTACAGCCTCCGAGGAAGGCCCTCGGCCTCTTCTCTGCGCAGGGCAGGGAACCCTGTGCGCTGGTGTCCCAGGGTGACTGGACTACGGCCTCGCTTCTGGTTCACACCTGCTGCCCCTCCCCCAGCACCCAGCTGTGCCCGTGACCTCAGCCTCTGGCCAGGTAGGATTCCCTGATAGACCCCGCTGCACGCAGGACATTCACCGAGGAGGGGGCTCACACTACGGAGGGGAGGGGAGGGGAGGGGAGGGGAGGGGAGGGAGCGGGAGTGGGCACGGGGGAAATCGCCGGGATGCGGCCTCATCTGCGGCCAGGGTCGCCGTGCCAGCCGGGCCTCTGCGGCTGCATCAGGAGCCCTGACAGCTGCAGGCCAGAGAGAGGTGAGGGCCTTGCAGAGGAGGCATCTTGCTGGGGCGGGGGGGCGCATGCAGAGGAAGACCAGGACTCAGAGGGAGGCTGGAGGCTGGAAGGCCAGGGCACGTGCGGGGCTGGGGAGTTAGAGGCGAAGGGCCGTTAGGATCAGCTGGGCCTTGGTGTGCAGGTCCCCTTGGGACGTGCTGGGCAGTTTGAATGATGCCCGCTGGGCAAAGGGAGCTGCTGAAGAGGATTCAGCAGAGCTGGTGCCAGTTTCGGGTGAACCTGATCTGCCGTCCAGGGTGGATTGCGGGGCACCCCCGCCTGACTCAGTTTTTGTGACCGAATTGATGGGTGCGGTCTGGAGTCGTTGCAGGCGGGGGCAAGGGGAAGCGGACAAAGTCTGGAGATATTTGGGACGCGGCACGAGGACTTGGCAACTGATGGAAATGCACTCATGTTGGGTGGGCAGTGGGCAGAGGGAGGCCAGCAGGGAGCTCCCTGGTTTCCCTTGCAGCTGGGTGAGTGTCGGGTATTTAACTGGAATAGAACTCAAGCACAGCATTGAGCTGGGGAGTAGTTACCAACACGTACGAGAAAGGCATCCTGAACGGAGTCGAGGAGACGTTTGTTCCAAAGCACTGCACTGTAATTTTCTTTTTTTGTGATATCTTTGTCTGGTCTTGGTATCAGGGTGATGCTGGCCTCAGAGAATGAGTTCGGAAGTGTTCCTTCCTCTGCAATTTTTGGGAATAGTTTCAGAAGGATAGGTGTCAACTCTTCTCTAAATGTGTAGTAGAATTCACCTGTGAAGCCATCTGGTCCTGGACTTCTGTTTGCTGGGAGCTACAGGCCAATAACACTGATGAACATAGATGCAAAAATCCTCAACAAAATACTAGCAAACAAATCCAATACATTAAAAGGATCAAACACCACGATCAAGTGGGATTTATCCTAGGGATGCAAGGATTTTTCAATATACACGAATCAATCAATGTGATACACCACATTAACAAACTGAAGAATAAAAGCCATATGATCATCTCAATAGATACAGAAAAAGCTTTTGATAAAATTCAACATCCATTTATGATAAAAACTCCCCAGAAGGTGGACGTAAGAGGAAACATACCTCAACATAATAAAGGCCATGTATGACAATCCCACAGCTAACATCATACTCAGTGGTGAAAATCTGAAATCATTTCCTCAGATGCTCATCAATGCGGGTCAGCCTCACAGCTGGCTGCCCCTCCTCCCTCCAGTCTTCTATCCTCCCCCCCCTTCTTTTCTGTCTCCCTTCCCTCCTCCCTAAAATACATTTTTAGCATCAGGGTATTGGGCAGCCTACACATGGCATTAAGAGAAACCTGGCAATGATTCTATGTGACATAAAACTCATTAGCAGTATCTAGTTTTGTCTTAATTATTCAGAAAGCTGTACCCACTTAATCCGAAACTAGGGTGAGATGGTGAGTAGAGAACACATACAAGTCTGCCAATATGAGCTGAATGGCCTCTGAAGATCATCTACGCTCCCCAGTTCTGTTTCCTGGGCTCTAAAATACAGCAGAAGCTACCCCACAGCATGCAGCGAGGCCCCAGTGAAATCGCCCTGTGAGCGTAATCATTCTTTTCCTTCTCGAAGCAGCTCTTATTTTTGACCTTGGAGGTATGAAATAGCCCTCGCCGGAGCGGGGCACCTCCCTGTTGCCTCTGTCTTCCTTGTCCCCTGACTCTCTGCCCCGCGGTGGATGTGACCTAGGGCTCCCGAAAACCACCCCCGCCCCGTGCCCCCCGGCCTCACGCTGATTTCCATAACCTGAATCCTTCCTCCGCAATTTGCAACGACTTTCTTAGTAAATGATTATGAAGCAGAATGTGCCGCCTTCTATGAGACAGATCACTCAGAATAAATCGCAGGGGCATTTTGCCTTCTCAGTCTTTTTCTCCCATGCGGTGTGTGCTCAAGCATCTTAAAGATCTTTGTTTGACGGTTAAGTGCATTAACATAGACGAGTGTGACATTTCTGCCCTATTGTAATTATTATTTCCTCTTTTAATTTCTGAATTTATGATTGCTTCTAATGTTGTGGCCCCAGCCCTTGAACGTAAAGATTTCCATCGCACCCCAATAGCCATGCTGAATGAGGAAAGAATGACAGTGGCGAAATCGCGCAGACTTGTATAAATATCTTATAGGAATAAAGCAACAGCACTCATTGTCTAATCAGGGTGAGCACTGCCCTGGAAGAAAGATGCCAACCTATTCATGTAGCAAAAGCTTCCAAAGACAGGTGATTGTCAAGGTTCGGGGCAGCTCACATCACCTCTAATCATAATATGATTCTTTACGGTGGTACCCTTATGATTACGTCAAAATGCTTGTTTATCAAAAGGTCTGAGAGGGCACCAAAGAGTTCTTCTGGCACACACTTTCCTCCGCATCACTGATGCAGTTCCACAGCTCCCAAAGTCAGAGGGAATCAAAAGGCGTAACGATCAAATGCTCTGCCTCTCTGTCCAAGCCTTGTTTCCTCCCTCACGTGCCATCGATATGTAGTTTGCTCCCAGGCCATCCATAAGGTGGTGTCAGTAACCTGGGCTTTAGAGAGGTGAGCCGGGGAGCCAGGAAGTCATTCATGGGCCAGAGATGACAGGTGACAGAGACCCTGACCACTCAAAGTGTGGTCCCGAGACCACCAGCCAGGTGTCAGAAACCACACCTGTGGCGATTTACCAAGACTCTCACAGGGGACGCGTAGGATGCTGAAGCTTGAGAAGCACTGGTTTAGGGAAGAGCTTCTTGAAAGTAAAGCCCAGAGAGATGCAGGAGCTCTTGTGCAAATGGAGACCCGGGGCCATTAGGTCTTGGCTAGTTTTCAGGGTGTCGAAGCAGCAAGGCCCCAGGAGGAGGTCAGGGGCTCCCCTGAACATTCAGGAACATTTCAATTAAGTATACAGGCACACCTCGTTCATTGCATTTTGCAGACATTGCATTTCCCACAAACTCAAGGTTTGTGGCAACCCTGCGTCCAGCAGGTCTTATCGGCGCTATTTTTCCAAAAGCATTTGTTCACTTCATGTCTCTGTGCCACGTTCTGATAATTCTCAGCACGTTTCAAACTTTTTCATTGTTACTATATTTGTTATAGTGATCAGTGCTGTTTGAGTTACTGCTATGACTTACTGAAGGCTCAGATGGTGGTTAGCAGTTTTCAGCAAGAATATATTTTTTAATTACGGTATGTTCGTTGTTTTTTTAGTTATACTGCTATTGCAGACTTCAGAGACTACAGTGAAATGTAAACATCACTTTTCTAGGCACAGGGAAACCAAAAGTTTGCGTGACTTGCTTTATTCCCACGTTCGCTTTCTTGTGGTGGTCTGGAACCAAACCAGATATCTCTGAGGTCTGCCTGTAATTGTGTTACTCAGTGGTTTTGAATCAGTAGGATTTCAGCAATTATTTTTTCAGGCAGTGTATATGAACCTGAAAGAAGTGCTCAGGTGGCTTTCTCTGTCTCACATCTGGTCAGCTTAGATTTCCAAATCATGCTACGCCTACTCACACAATTTGGTATTAGAGGTAGTGAAAGGAGGTGGAGGGGGAGAAAAAAGCAAGAAAGAAGGAAAGAAAGAAGAAAAGGAAGGAAGAGGAAGGAAGGAAGGTAGAAAGAAAAAAATCGAAGTAAGAATTGCTTTTTATTTTGGGGAAGCATTCCAACCCTGGTCTCTGGTTGGAAAGCATAATTTGTTTACAAGAATTTTTATTTTTTAAAATACTGATTTAGTGGCAGGTAGTACCAAGTCGTGGACTTTGTAAATCTGCTTTTCTAACTGGGAAGAAGGATGTCGGCTTGCTCCCCATCATTACTCTGGACCTGTGCCTACGCTAGAAGCCAAGAACAGGTGTCACGTGGGAGACGAAAGTGCTTATGGAAGATGACAGTCAGATCCCAGGGTGCATTGGTGTCCTGTGGCTCCTGTAACAAAATACCACAAACCAACAGAAATGTACTCTCTCACAGTTCCGGAGGCTAGGAGTCTGAAATCAAGGTGTCGGCAGGGCGAGTCTCCCTCTGAAGGCTTGAGGGGAGGATCCTTCCTGCCTCTTCCAGCATCTGGTGGCTCCCGGGAATCCTTGGCGTCTTTGTCCATCCAATCTCTGCCTTCATCTTCACAAGACCTTCCTTCTTTGTTCGTGTGACTTTCCTGTCAGATACCCGATATTAGATTTAGGGCCCACACTAATCCAGTGTGACCTCATCCCAACTTAAACAATTACATCTGCTAAGACGTTATTTCCGAGGTTCTGGGTGGACATGAACTTTGGGGGGGACACTTTTTGTTGTTTTTAAAGGAATTCCTTTATTTTTATTTTTTATTTTTTATTTAGTTATTTTTGGCTGTGTTGGGTCTTCATTTCTGTGCAAGGGCTTTCTCTAGTTGTGGCAAGCATGGGCCCCTTTTCATCGCGGTGCGCGGGCCTCTCACTGTCGCGGCCTCTCTTGTTGCGGAGCACAGGCTCCAGACGCACAGGCTCAGTAGTTGTGGCTCACAGGCCTAGTTGCTCCGCAGCACGTGGGATCTTCCCAGACCAGGGCTCGAACCCGTGTCCCCTGCATTGGCAGGCAGATTCTCAACCACTGAGCCACCAGGGAAGCCCTGGGGGGGACACTTTTCAACCCATACAGAAAGGAAGACAGCTGATAGACAGTGGGGCAAGAGCCCCAGATGGGCATTGGGCGCCTGAGTTCTCCTGGCTGGGCACCCTCCCTGGGCCTCGGTTTCCACGTCTATAAAAAAAGGTGCCATCAAGCCCTGGATAGAATTCCTTTCTTTAATTCTATGGTGGCAGAGAACCCACCAAGGACAGTTGCAAGGGGACCAACGAGGAGAAGGAGCTGAAATTCCTCTCAAATTTGGGGGCAAAGTCCCGAGTTTCAGTGGAATCGCCAAGTCAGCCCCTTAGGACCTCTGGGTAGGTCCCTTGCGTCTCTGCTTCCATCTCCTTGCTTTTCAAACTAAGCTAATAACTTGGAACTCCCGCGCAGGAATATTGCAAAGAACTGGTATTTAAAGGAAACGATTCTCAAGCATGTTGCAAATAGGAGGTGCTACAGGAATACTAACTAGGGGGTGACCGATCAAGGTTTCTCAGATTCTAAATCTGGCAAGAGAGAGAAAGAGAGAGGTGGGGGGTTGGGAGCGGAGAGAACGAGCTATTTTTAACTCCTGGCCAAGAAATGCTTGTTTTAAATCCACACTAATATTACGAGCTCAGCCTGTTTGAACAATGAATTTTGTTTCCATAATTGTCCTGTCCACGGTTATGCTGGTGGAGAGAGCAAGAGTCGTGGTGATTTCTAATCTAAAGCTGCCCGTGTTTCCAGGTGGCTGAGGGGGGCTGGGGACGCCATGGGAGCCCCTGGAGAACCCTGAGGATGGGGGAGGGTGGCTCTCACTTGGGGCCAAGCCATATGACTAATAATTAATATTTAACACTGCTTTTAAGAATAAATGGCAGGGCCCTCAATCAGCACATATGACCTAAGGTCAGGAACAGAAGAAATGCATTTATTTATTGATTTGCTTTGTACCCTCTCATCCGCATCTGTGTCTCTGGGTATATGTGAATCAGTATTGCCTACAACGTCCAGATTTTTTTTTTTTTAAAGGTCTTCTGGATGCAACTATAAAGACAGCCAGCCCCCTCACTGCTGCCGGGGAGGGCGTGTCAGCAAGAAATGCTCTCATTTTAGGAGTGTCCCTTCTCCTTCTGCCATCAGACCTGCTACAAAACAACTCACTATGAACTGAAGAAGAGGGTCAGATACATTCAGTATGTAGTTTCTCATTGGTTTAAATTTTTTGGAAATGTTTAAAACGTAGAAGAGTGCAGAGATCATAGAACAAACTTCCAGGTCCCCACCACCCCAAATTATTGATAACAAATGCCATTTTCTGTCTTTGGGGCGTTTTCAAAATATGAAATGAACAAAAGAGTACAGCTCCGGCTCCGTCCCTTTCAACCCCGCTGGCGGGGCCTTCCCCCTCGCCTCTCGACTGGGATGGGGGTCTCCAGGCTGTCGTGAGGGCTTCTGCCCTCCTCTCCGTGTATCCCTGAACAATCTGTAATATTGCCGTTTGGGCTGTTTTCAGTTTCCTAGAACTTGCTTTCTGTCACTCGACATTACGTTTGTGATAATTACCCATGTTGATCTGTTACGTCTTGTTTATTGATGACCGCTGCATATAGAAGTCTGTGGTATGAATACACCCTGGTTTATTCATCTTTCCCCTGTGGATGGACGTTTAAGCTGTTTCTCTTTGATAGAGTTTCTCTTTTCATGTCTCCGGTGTACACGCACATGTGAGATTTCTGACTCCTGACCACATGTGTATTCAGCTTTACTGGGTGTGGCCAAGCTGCTCTCCAGAAAGGCTGGATGGATTTCCACTCAATCAACAGGGCACGAGAGTTGCTTTTCCCACACATTCTCTCCGACGTTTAATAGTGTCCAACTTCCTTATTTTAAACACTCTGACAGGTGGGGAGGGGAGAGGGCCCTCAAGATTGCTTTCATAGTGTCATTCTTTGGCCGTCTCTGTTGGAGGTATGAAAATGCAGCACAGGGAACAAAAACCAGGGCAGGAACCAGATTTAAGAGACCTGAAGCTGGAGGGGCTCCCCGGTTCCAGCTCTCCAGAGACCTCACACCAGGACTGCCATCCCCACCATCCCATCTGCCATTTCGGTAAAGCAGAGTAACACAATCTAAGTATTTTGAGAATGCGGGATGGCGTTGGCAAGATCTGGGTCCACCTGTTGGCTCTAAGACTTCCCTTTGTTATTTATTTATTTTTAATTTTATTTTATATTGGAGTACAGTTGATTAACAACGTTGTGTGTTAGTTTCAGGTGTACAGCAAAGTGATTCAGTTATACCTATATATGTATCTATTCTTTTTCAAATTCTTTTCCTGTTTAGGTTATTACAGAATATTGAGCAGAGTTACCTGTGCTCTACAGTAGGTCCTTAAGACTTTCTTTAGACAACTGACTTCACTCTCTGAACCTCAGTTTCATCAATGGTCAAAAGTGGACAATAATTCTTATCCCGTAGGTCCTGCAAGGACAAAAAGAGACAATATTTGCAGAGGACTTAACACATCACTTGGCTTCTGGTGTCCAGAAAAGGCCAGCTATTATTGTTAATAATCAATAGTATATTGAAAGGGTTGGGTCTGGACTCTGGAGGCACTCACTGTCTGGGTTTCTTTCCTGGCTTGGCTGCTCGCTTGCTGTGTGCCTTGGTTTTCTCACCTGTAGACTGGGGATGCTATTCATACCAATCGTGAAGATCAAGAGAGATCATTCACGTAAAAGACTTAGTGCATGGTCCGTAGTAAGTGCTCAATAAATCATTGCTCCTATTCCTAACAGAGCAGATTATCAAAAGTGGAACTACCCTGTGATTTGGGCGGAATCTGTTCAGGAACGTTGGCCTGGAAGGTCACCAGACTATGAAGATTTCACAGTGCCATGCAGCTCATTCAATGTCTTCCAGGCTACGAGAGCTCTGTTTTCCTTCCCATTGACTTTGGCAACAGGATGAGAGCTGGTGTGCCCAGTGGAAAGCACCCCAGGGACCCAGTGGTCCTTCCACCCCTGCCTGGTTCTGTGGCATAACAGCAGGTCTGGCCTCCAAAGGCCTGGTCAGGTTTTGGGTGGAGGGAAGAGAGAAAGCATCAGGTGACAAGGGGGAGTCCCTTGTGGGAGAGCTGCCTCACGCACGGGCCCAGGAGGAAAGCACGTCGGACCTGCCGGCTAGTGGAAATGACAGCAGGAAGCAATATCAATTCTCTTCTCTTCCGAGATGTCCCCTGCCAGCACTCTGAGTGATAATAAATCACTCATTTCTGACATGGTTTATTTTTCAAGGCATTTTTATAAGAAGCACCCAGCCGTCTCATTTCAAACATAATTTAAATGCAGGAAAAAAACCGTGCAATGTTTATTATTAATTAAGCAGGATTACAGGACCCACTTGGTAGAAACAGGCTGAGGGAAGCAGGCATCATCCCAATATTTGACACCCAGCCCCAGACCTTCCTGGGAGGAGCTTCCCGACGAGATTCCTTTTGTCATAAATCCAAATATCTATTCACGCCTATCTGCATTTTGATGCTGGAGTTAGATACTCCGTGTGTGCAGATGTTGGAATATTTATTGACGGTTAAAATTTCATGTTCCCTGGATTGATGTTTGTGCATAAGGACAAATGACCAGCGTCTTGCAGGTAGTTTGAACAGGTGTAAAGATTATTGAACCCCGGCTTCTGCTTTCTGTCTTTAGCTTCTCCAGGAAATGAGAAATCAAATCTCCAGGGACTATCCAGGTGGGAAGTGGAAATAAACGATAAACCTATAAATAAGTCAGTTGTGTCTCCTGGTGGTCTGGAACAGGCTTTTTCTTTTATGATCTTGTTACTGTTCCAAATTTATGAATTCTAAAAAATTTAGAGACGATTTGAAATATATAAAAGTGTTTTAAAGACTCTGCTTCGGAAATGGAGCTATAACATGACAACATCCAGAGTGCCTTTCACAAGCCCGTGCTCTCTCTGGGAGGGCCTTTGTGGACAGTGCCCAAGCCCCATCAGTGCTGTGTGTGAGCTGCATAAGAACCTGCAGCTGAAGACACGGATGGACCAACACCCACGACTGGGGTGTCCCTGGGGCACCCAGAGTTATCCTGGGGGACCACCACCCAGAGCACCGTCCTTGGAGCAGGAACAGCAAGGATCCCCAAAGAGCGGCGCGCACGAATGCCTGCAAATCGCTAGACGGCTGACGCCAGCCCTGCTCATTCAAAAAAATGTGACCCCACAGTGTCCTGCTCATAGCTCATAACTGGATGAATCATTCCTTGGTCATCCAGGGGGTGGTATAGAGGTGAGGGAGCCATCCTCCCCAGGGGCCGCAATAAGAGGCCCTTGTAGAGAATTTTGAAACAATAATAAAACCAATTCAGAGTCAATCTACTTTTTATTATCGCCAGACACTGACAGTTCTACACAATAGATAGAACTGTGATAACACATGCTTCCTCCCCAAAGTTCTTTCGTTGGTTTCACTTCTACACAATTACCATTGGGTTTCAACGGTATAGCTTCAGATCGGCACAGCTGTCTGACTCATCCTCTGATAAACATTATATTCGACACGGAGGGTTATACAGTTTGCCCCCAACACTCAGGAACTCAGCTGCATGTGCCCACTTTAAAGAGGAAGTTCGCCAGGGTTCGGAATTTTGGGGACTCGTTTGGGGTGCAGTTCAGGTCCCCGACCCCCATGATGCTACCTGTTCCTGTGTTTAAACAGTTGATTCAAAATAAACAATAGGGGCTTCCCTGGTGGCGCAGTGGTTAAGAACCCGCCTGCCGATGCAGGGGATACAGGTTTGAGCCCTGGTCCGGGAACATCCCACATGCTGCGGAGCAACTAAGCCCGTGCGCCACATACTACTGTCCCCAGCACACTTGAACCACCACCAGTGGGGTGTGTGCTGTCAAGTTGGGTCCTATAAGCACGTACCCTGGGTGCTATAGCAGAGACCGCAATAGACATTTCTAAACCGTGAATTCCATAGTTCATTAAGTATAAAAGTCACAAGTGCTATGAAAGAGGATAACGTTGGAAATGACCATATCGATTGTCTATTGCTGTGTAACAAGTTTCCACAAAACTTTGTGCCTCAAATGAATGAGCATTTGTTATCTCCGTTTCTGTGGCTGAGCTGGGTGGGTCTGGCTGAGTCTTGCATGAGGTTGCAGACAAGACATTGGCTGGCGCTGCATCATCTGAAGGCTCGACTCGGGCGTCAGGATCCACTTCCCAACTCACTCACTGGCTCTCCCTTATCGTGTAGACCCACGCGGAGGGCTGCTGGAGTGTCCTCACGCTGTGGAGGCTGGCTTCTCCCAGAGCAGGTCACCCAAGAGAGGAAACCAGGAGGAAGCCACAGTGCCTTTTATGACCTGGTCTCAGAAGTCACACGTCACCACTTGTGCCATATTCTGTTCATCAGAAGTGAGTCGCTAAGTCCAGTCCACTCTCAAAGGGAGGGAATGAGGCTCCGTTTTGGAGGGAAGAACATCAGAGGATTTATAGACTTATTCTAGAACCCACACACCAACTCTGAAGTGAGAATGGGAACTAATTAGGGAAAGAAGGAGGAAGGAATGTTCCGGGCAGAGGGGACAAAATGCATGCAAAGGCCATGGGGTGGAAGGAGCAGAGTGGTTGGAGAGCAAAGAGGAAAACGGCTCCAGCTGAGGAAGGGGCGGCTCATGCCCTCGTAAGGATGTGGGGTTTTATCCTAATAGTAAGGGAAGGGTGTGCATCAGAGTACTGACAGGACCCGTCTGTTATTTTTAAGGATCTTGATGGGGACCAAGTGAAGACTGAGTCAGACGGAGTCAGGAATGATGAGAGATGGACCCATTATTAGATAATTACCATAACCCACACCGCAGGGATGAGGGCTCGGCCGGGGTGGGCCTGGGGTGGAAAGGTATTTACTGATCGACTCTGAGGGGACGAGAGGGAGACTTCAGAGACGATGCTGAGGTTTCTGGCTCGTGCAGCTGACTGCGGAGGTGGTGGTGGTGCCGTCGACTCTACTCCGAGAGGGAAACGCTGCAGGAGGAACAGGTTCCAGGAGCAGGACCAGGAACTGAGTTTTAACGTGCTTAGCTTGACAGCCCTGCCAGACATCCAAACGGTGAGATCAAGCAGAGGGCTGAGTATATGAAGCAGGAGTTCAGGTTTGGGGATACCTATCTGGCCATGGGTTTAGCCTTGTAGGGAAAGAAAGATACTAATTTAGAGAAAAGAGGAAATAAGATAGAAGATGGCATTTGAATCCCTTTTTTTCTAGCTAAATTGTTATCTGCTTTTATGGTTCCATTAGACAAAGCTACTGTTTTGCTTAAGCTACTTAGGTTTCAGTTGGGTTTCTGTCACTTGCATTCAAAACGTTCTGACAAACACACACGGCTACTTGAGAAGAGCTTTCCTGCTTCTTAGAACAGTAAACCAACTTTTCTTCCCACTTGCAAAAAAAAAAAAAGATGAAAAAGTTCTTAATTTGTATGCAGATGGAGATGGATGGTGGTGACCTCTTGCTCATCCGCAGCAACTCCCCCTCTTTTCAGAAAACAGAAACTTTCCACTTTATACAAATGGTACATTGCAGGATGGCAGCCTGAGGCAAATATTTCCTTCTTCTTCTTCTCCCTCTTTTTTTTTTTTTTTTTTGTTGCTGATTATTAAGCAAGACTTCACTTGCCATGTAAATGCTTCTATAACCTTTGACACAGTCATTTCAGATCTTTCCTCCTGGGTGAAACTTTCAGCAGAAGTGCCTGGGCAGAGAAGTCTAATTAGAAAGAAGGTCACCCTCCCACAGGTGATCAGAATTCAGAGTGTGTGGGTCCCTCCTGGCAACTGGTTCTGGAAAGAGCAACTGATGGAAGCCAAATGGGGCGGCCTCATGTGTCAGCACCAGGTACCTGGTCAGCAGGTCAGTCCTGGGAGGTCATGAAACTGGATTGCTTTCTTAGAAGAACACAAATTACCAAAGACCTGACACGTTGGAACGGAAAGAAGGGTACTAGGCAATACGGCCCTGAGTTTAATTTTGGATCCCACAATAACACTCCTCAGAATAATCATCTACGAGGTATTTATCACCTACAAAATGTTTTCACATAGATTGCTCACCAAGCCTTCTTCTTAGAGCAATTCCCAATCTTTACGGGACCTAACTTCTAAACAAACCTCCGGGGTTCAGAAATCCTTGTTCCATCAGACCCACCTTCACCATTTTTAGAGTTTAACATATCCTGAGAAAAAGTGGCAATGTCTCTTGTATTTTCAATTGGTGCATAGCCAACCACTCCAATACATCATGGCTTAAAACAATAATCATTTATTACCTTGCAGTTTCTGGGGGTAAGGAATTCG
Source organism: Eschrichtius robustus (assembly GCF_028021215.1). Taxonomy (NCBI): domain Eukaryota; kingdom Metazoa; phylum Chordata; class Mammalia; order Artiodactyla; family Eschrichtiidae; genus Eschrichtius; species Eschrichtius robustus. Next base: position 90,966,677 of record NC_090839.1, read on the forward strand.
GGAGCGGCTTAGCTGGATGGTTTTGGCACAGGGTGTCTCATGGGTTTGCAAATCAGATGTTGGCTGGGGCTCTGGTGATCTGAAGGCTTGAGGCTCCCCTTCCAAAATGGCTCACGCATAGGGGACTCACTCTGCAGGGCTGCTTGAGTGACCTCCTAACATGGCAGCTGGCTTCCTGCAGAGTGGGTGGTCCAAGGGAGAGAGCCAGGCAGAAGTCACAATGCCTTTTCTGACCCAGTCTCAGAAATCACACACCACCATTTCTGCCATATTCTGTTCATCAGAAGTGAGTCAGTAAGTCGAGTCCACACTCAAAGGGAGGAGCATTAGGCTTCATCTTTGAAGGGAGGAGTATCAAATAATTTGTGGACATATGTTAGAACCAAGTCTCTTTAAGTCAAAAAGCTAGAGAAAAGACATCAAATAAGTTTACTTATTCAATGAGCAGGGAATAGGGAACCCAACTCCATCATACCCATTTCATTTTGCAGTGAGCATTTTTTAATCAGAGTCCTAACAGGAAACAGATGGCACACTCAGATAGTGAAACATCTCAAAGACACAGAAAAAGCAATTGACAAAATACAGCCCCCATTCATGAAAAAAAAAAACCATCAACAAACTAGGAATGTGAGGGAATTTCCTCTACCTGATGAAGTACATCTACAAAAACATCATACTTAATGGTGAAAGACTGAGTGCTTTCCCCAAAGATTGGAAGTGAGGCAAAGATGTCCCTTCTCACCACTTGTATTCAGTATTGTGCCGAAGATTCTAAACAGTGAAATAAGGCCCCCCAAAATTAAAGGCATCCAGATTGCAAAGAAAGAAGTAAAACTTTTTATTCACAGATGGCATCATTCTATATGTAGAAAATCCTAATGAATACACACATACATACACACACACACATACACACACACACTTCCTAAAACTAGTAAATTTAGCAAGTTTTCAGGATAAAAGATCAATACACAAAAATAAACTGTATTTTTCTATATTAGTAACGAACAATTTGAGCATTAAATTTTTTAAAAGTTCATTTGCAATAGTATCAAAAAGAATAAAACACTTTGAATTTAACAAAAAAATGTGTAAGATCTATACACTGAAAACTATAAAACATTACTGAGAAAAATTAAAGAAGATGTAACTAAACGGAGACATATTCCAAGATCATGGATTGGAAGATTTAATATTGTTAAGATGTTAATCTCCTCAAATTGATCTGTAGATTCAATGCAACACCAATTCAAATTCCAGCAGGATTTTTTGAAGAAACTGACAAGGTGGTCCTAAGATGATGTATGTGAAAATGCAAAAGACCTAGAATTTCCAAAACAATTTTGAAAAGGAAAAACAAAGTTGGAATACTTATACTACCCAATTTCAAAACTTACTATAAAGCTACAGTAATCAAGGCTATGTGATTTTGCAGTCAGGATCAGGATACTGACCAATGGAACAGAAGTGAGACTCCAGAAATAAACCTTTACATTTATGGTCAATTAATTTTTTTGACATCTTTATTAGAGGATATTTGCTTTATAATGTTGTGTTAGTTTCTGCTGTATAACGAAGTGAATCAACTATATGTATACATATATCCCCATATCCCTTCCCTCTTGCGTCTCCCTCCCACCCCCCCATCCCACCCCTCTAGGTGGTCACAAAGTCCTGAGCTGATCTCCCTGTTCTATGCGGCTGCTTCCCACTAGCTATCTATTTTACATTTGGTAGTGTATATATGTCAATGCTAAGCTGAGATGAGGTCAATTAATTTTTGACAAAGATTCCAAGGCAATTCAATAGGGGAAAGGGTGGTCTTTACAAAGCTGGTGTTATAACAGTTGGATATTCATATATTAAAAAATTAACTTAGGCCCTTACCTCATACCATATATAAAAATGAACTCAAGGTGAATTATAGACCTAAATGTAAGAACTGCAATTATAAAATTTCCGGGAGAAACCACAGGACAAAATCTTCCAGACTTTGGGTTAGGCAAAAGATTTCTTAGATATGATACCAAAAGCATGAGCCAATTGTTAAACTGGACATCATTAAAATTTAAAACTTTTGCACTTCAAAAGACACCATTAAGAAAATGAAAACACAAGCCACAATCTGGGAGAAAATATTTGCCAATCACATATCTGATAGGAACTTGTGTCCAGAATATACAAAGAGTTCCTGCAACTCAATAAGAAGACGATCTAACCAAACTAAAAGTGAACAAAAGACTTGATGGACATTTTACCAAAGATGACATTACAAATGCCTACTAAGCACATGAAAAGACACTCAACATTATTAGTTACTAGGGAAAGGCAAATTTAAACCATAAGATACCATGACACACCTAATACTGATAAATGGCTATAATTCTTAAAAATCAAACAATACCAAGTATAGGTGAGAATGTGCAGAAATTGGAACCCTCATTCATTGCTGGTAAAAATGTAAAATGATATAGTAGCTTTGGAAAATAGTTTGACAGTTTCTTTAAAAGTTAAACATAGACTTACCATGTGATCCAGCAAATTCCACACCTCAGAATCTACCCAAGAGAAATGAAAACACAGCTTTATTAATAATAGCCCAAACCTGTAAACAACACAAATGTCCATCAACGGGTGAATAGATAAACCACATGTGGTGTATCTGTACCATGAAACACCATGCAGAATAAAAAGGAACAAAATACTGGCACACGCTACAACATGGATGCACCTCAAAAACGTTATGCTGAGTGAAAGATGATGGACATAGAGGGCTATACATTGTATGATTCCATTTATACGAAATGTCCGGAAAAGGCAAATTCTGAATATTGCGTAGAGCTACAGCAAACAGACTGGAGTGAATTATAGGGGGTAAAGGAAATGTACTGAACAGGATTGTGGTGATCAGATTACTAAGAATCACTGAATTGTACACTTAGAATGAACTTTATGGTATGCAAATTATGCCTTAATAAAGTTGTAAAAAAAAAAAAGAAAAGAAGAAGAAGAGAAAAGAAGAGCCAGAGGAGAAGGGAGGCTGGTGATGCAGTTCCTAGAAATCAGTCTTGGAGCGGAGGGGTTGGCGGAGAGGGTGGAGCACAGATCTGGAGAGGCAAACGTAGAATACGCAGTCCACAAATGATTTCTACATGCCCTGCATCTTTCCCCCACTTTTAGTAACGGCACTACAGTCTTCCCTGGGAGAACTGCTCCTCCAGCTCTGCCAGGGTGTGTGATTTCTCACGCCTGCCTGCAGGGAGAAGCAGATGACCAGGGCCCAGCAAACCAATGCCAGTCCTAAGGGTTTTAGCAGAGTTACTGGGAAGCTATTGCTGCTGGTTGCTAAGCAGATAACGTAAAAGATTGCCGCTGCTGGAAGACAATTTTCCCACCATCAAAGAGGTCATCACAGAGGAAAGCAGAGCTGCGAGATGGAGGAAAGGAGAAAAAGACACTATGTCTTGAGGTCCAGCCACTCTTAGACATTTCAGCTGAGTCATCGAATTCCTCTTTGTGATTCCATCCGAGTCTGTAAGGTTTCTGTCACTTGTCACACACGGTCCTAACTCTACTTCATCCGGGCTCACTATTCTGCACTCTCCCTCCTGCTTCATCTTCCCTCACATCCTTTCCATTTCCCCTCCCTCGTTCATTCTCACCTCCTACCATTAGGCTTCTAAGTACAGCCAGGTGAAGGGGAACCAGCCACTTACTACCCACTGCTTATCAGCTACGGTAAACTTGTTGGACAAGTGACTTGCTTCTCTGAGCCTCTGTTACCCTGTCTATAAATCGGGAACAATGACATTGACTTACATGTTTGCCAGAAGGATGAAATGAGGCACTGGATGCCGAGTACCTGTCACATAGTAGGTTTTCAATAAATGTAACTATTATTACTAATCATTATTATCTTGGCATTAGTGGCCCAAGAGGTCACGTTTGGTACTAGAATGGTTGCAGAACTCGGTATATGACCAACCCTTCTGTGTCATGCCCTGGTGAAGATGTCTGAGTTGACTCTTGGGTCCCCCTGGGATGGCCAGTATCACGGGTCCATGTCTCCCTAAAGGCGGGAGAAGGTGGAGAGCAATTAGCTAGAGTTGAGGGCAAAGAGGCTTGGAGTTGTCAGCAATAATCAAGATTCCTCTCAACGGCGATCTCACCTAATGCTCCCTGAACTGCAACATGACTCAGGTGGTCCTGGTGGTTTGGGAGGAGTGGCATGGGACCTGAGGTTGTTTTTCTAGCCGGTTCCCAGGTGGTGCTGCTGGGCCACAGACCACACATTGAGTAGCAAGGATTCCAAAGCCCTGGTTTTCATATCTGGCTGCTCGTTGGAATCACCTGGGGAACTTAAAAAACTGCTGATGTCTGGTTCCACTGCGAGAGGGTCTCTTTAGTTGGTCTGGGGTGTGGCTGGGGCACCTGCATTTGTCAAGGTGTCCTCAGGGACAAGGGGGATGGGATCCACTGTCCTAAAAGAACCCTGGTCTCTTTCCCTACACGTCCAAGAAAGATTTGCTTTAAACACCAGAGGGTGAAATTGACTTTTTTTTTTTTGACCCTTCTAGAAGTAGCCACACACACACACACACAGAAAGGAAATAAGTGACTCACAGCTTGAACCCTCACACACTGAAATATCAACAGAGGTGACAAATGCGAGTCGAGAAGGAAAGCTGTGTAAACCCTTTAACCTAATTAAGATGCCTCGGTGGTCCTGGGACAGGGGAGGTGTGGGCCGTGAGCTCCATTCAGGAAGCAGGGCAGTGACATTTCACTTAGGGAAAAGGAGAGCACCTCCCCAAATCAGGACCTCGGTGACACCCTGAATATTTTCAGGGAGGCTTGAATGTTAATGTATGCACGCTGGAAATGTCTTGTTCCTGGAGAAATGTTATCCCTGGCCCTCTTGGTTTGGAGTTGCCCCTTTGTCTCCACTGCTGAGGTTCCAACTTGGGCCTGTCGCTCTATCTCTCGAGACACTAGAAATTCAGCTTCTGTCTTCAGAGCTGTGAGGAGAAGGACAAGCCCATTCCTGGTCCTTGCCGAAGGCAGAGAGGCGTCAGCCCCGAGGGCAGAAGCCACTTCAGCTACACTCAGCCATCACCCCCATGTCGACCAGAACCTGGAAAAACTAGGAGAGAGGGCAGGGACAGAAATGAGATGTAGGAATCCCTTCAACAAGCAGCACAAAACATTCATGTCTTTTAAGAGGCAGGTATTGGAGGGAGCATTTTAAAAATTGTTGTTTATTTTTTATTTTTTAGTAAAATTCTCCCACATTGAATTTTTTTCCATTGTGGTAAAATAGACTTGGCATAAGCTGTACCATTTTAACCATTTCTAAGTGTCCAGCTCAGTGGCACTATACACATTCACACTGTTGTGCAGCTATCACCTCTGTCATCTGCAGAACCTTCTCACCTTCTCAAACTGAGACTCTGTCCCCATTACTGATGCCCCTTCCCCCTCCCCCAGCCTCTGGCACCCACCCTCTACTTTCTGTCTCTATGAATTTGACTCCTTCAGGGACCTCATAGAAGTGGAATCACAGAGTGTTTGTCCTTTCGTTTCTGGTGTATCTCACTGAGCATAATGTGTTCAAGGTCCATCCATGTTGTTGCCTGTGTCAGAATCTCCTTCCTTTTTAAGGTGAGAGCATTGTTTTGGAGCCTGTTTGAATCCTAGACTTGAGGTAAATGCTCACCTCTCTAGGACTCAGTTTCCTCATCTGTAAAGTGGGTCGTAATGTGTAGCAACAGCCAGTGAGGGGTTCTGTTCACTTGTATGTCACAGAAACCCCACTTCAGTGGCTCCGGCAAACAAGGTGCCTTTCTCTCCACCTCAACATGTAACAAGATATCGGGAGGAGGCCACCCAGGGTAACTTGTTCTACGATATCCTTGACATCCTAAATGCCTTCTTTTTGCTCCGTCATTCTTAGTGCGTGACTTTCATCTTTGTAATCATGGGAGGGTCACTCTTCCACAGCCCCCTGTCCATGTTATGGGCAGGAAGAAGGGGAACCCAGCAACGGAGAGGAATGGGTGGTGCCTGTATCAAGAGTGCAAAATTTTCCCAAAAAGCCTGCCCAAGACTTCCTCTCACATCTCATTGGCCAGATGTGTCACATGACCACATCTAGCTGCAAAGGAGGTTGGGCAGGTAAGGGGAGCTACTTATTCCATTGTTTGTCTATCTCATACAAACAATGAACTAGGTAGCACCATATCTCATTTCATGGGACATTTTACTTCTTTTTCCAACAGTCTCACTGTTTTAGATTATCATACCTAGAAGGAAAAGTGGATTTTGTTTGTTCTTATTAATGAAGGTTTTTAAAATTTGAGTAGCTTGCCACACTAAACAAAATCACTGTTCTGCATAGTAAGGAGGGGTGGGGGGCACGTGGAGAATGCATTTGAGGTAGATTATTAGTGCTACACCACTTCACAAGTTGTTCTGGGGATTAGATATTGATGTAGGGAGCATCTGAAATAGTGCCGGCATACAGGAGGCACCCAGCCAATGATGGTGTCGGTGATGATGATGATGGTGGTGATGATGGTGATGGTGGTGTTGATGATGATGGTGGTGGTGATGGTGGTGTTGATGGTGGTGATGGTGATGATGGTGGTGATGGTTATGATGATGGTGATGATGATGATGGTGGTGGTAATGGTGGTGTTGATGGTGGTGATGGTGGTGATGATGGTGATGGTTATGATGGTGGTGATGGTGATGATGGTGGTGATGGTGATGATGATGGTGATGATGATGATGGTGGTGGTAATGGTGGTGTTGATGGTGGTGATGGTGATGATGGTGATGGTTATGATGGTGGTGATGATGATGGTGATGATGACGACGATGATGATGGTGATGGTGGTGATGATGATGGTGGTGGTGATGGTGGTGTTGATGGTGATGGTGGTGATGGTGGTGATGGTGATGATGGTGGTGATGGTTATGATGGTGGTGATGATGGTGGTGGTGGTGATGGTGATGGTGGTGATGTTGGTGATGGTGATGATGGTGGTGATGATGATGATGGTGGTGGTGATGGTGATGGTGGTGATGGTGGTGATGATGGTGATGGTTATGATGGTGGTGATGGTGATATTGGTGGTGATGATGATGGTAATGATGATGATGATTATGATGGTGATGGTGTCAGTGATGATGATGGTGGTGATGGTGATGATGATGGTGATGGTTATGATGGTGGTGATGATGATGGTGATGATGACGACGATGATGATGGCGTTGGTGTCAGTGATGATGATGATGATGAAAATGATGATGGTGGTGATGGTGACTAGATGTGGGCAGAAACATTTTCAGTGGAATAAACTTTTTCGTAAGACTGCCGGTTAAGTGGATTTCATTGGGAAAACAATAGCATCCAGTAAACAGTTAACAATTATTGAGCACTCGCTGTGTACCTGGCACTTTGCCGGTATTATCCTCCTGAATCCTCGCGACTCTCCCACGAGCATCCTGATCTTCATGCAGGGGTGTTCTTTGGGGATTACTCCACTTCTGCTCTAGAGGAGGGGTAGGGACCTCAGGCTTGATCTGACCAATGTAATCTCGTGCCCAGGACCCTGATTAGTTCAGATATGGTCACACCATCCAAATAATTCCATGAACCCTGGGGAGAGTTTTTTTTTGTTTTTTTTTTTAACTTTTGGGTTTATTTATTTATTTATTTATTTATTTATTTTTGGCTGTATTGGGTCTTCGTTTCTGTGCGAGGGCTTTCTCTAGTCGCGGCAAGTGGGGGCCACTCTTCATCGCGGTGCGCGGGCCTCTCATTATCGCGGCCTCTCGTTGCGGAGCACAGGCTCCAGACGCGCAGGCTCAGTAATTGCGGCTCACGGGCCTAGTTGCTCGGCGGCATGTGGGATCCTCCCAGACCAGGGCTCGAACCCATGTCCCCTGCATTGGCAGGCAGATTCTCAACCACTGCGCCACCAGGGAAGCCCCCAGGGAGAGTTTTAATGAGGGCTCCATGAAAGAAGCTTTTTCAGTCTCCTGTGACACTTGCCCTCTTTCCATGGGCACATTTCTAGCTCCAGGATTGGTTGGCAGTCATATTACAATTATGATGAAGCTGACACTGCCCAGAAATCGAAATAAACAAGGTAACATCGTGGTTGTTACCACTGCAAGTTGTTGTAAGTTGTTACCATTTTCAGCCCCATTTTACTGATGGGAACACTGAGGCTCAGCAAGGTCAGCGCTACACAACTAAGTGGCAGAGCTGAGATCTGAACCCAGGTGGCTGGGTGTCAAACCTTAGAACATAATCACTCTGTTGTACCTGCGTAGAATGCTTATTGGTGGAGGTTTCAATCCCCCCCCCCGCCCCACCCCACAAATAACCCTGGCATTTCCGTCTTTCTTCCTGAGCGCCCCCCCACCGCACCGCCCCGATGACTGACTTCTTCCATCCCAAGGTCAGCGTTCATGCAGGCAGTAAGGGCGTCTTCGTCTTGCTCCTGGATTTCCAAAAGCTTAATGGAAAGACCCTGTACGTGTACAGAGCATGACCGAATTCAGGCTGGTTAAAATACAGAGCATCTTTACCTTTGTATAGAATCATATCCACTCCATGGGAAACACTGCTTAGCTCAGGATCAGTACAAGTGCTGATTGCCTGTTGTATGTCTTTGATTAACAATAATAATTTTTTAATGAATTCATTATTTCTTAATAAATGCAACTTAGTAAACAAAATCATTCGAAGTACAAGGTGTATGAGGCACACAACAAAGGGGGCCATCGTCTCCCTGTTCCTCAGTGTGGACTTCGTCACCCCCAGATCCCTGCGTCCTTAGCACCAGGCTTGTGTGACTATTCAACAAGATCTGGAAACTTCTCTCCACACCAGGTCACCCCGAGACGCGGAGCTGAAAATTAGCTCCTATTCTGTACAAGAAAAACGTCTGTGGGCCTTTTCCCCAAAAATGAAAAGGAAGAAGTTAATATGTGATGAACTAGTTTCCAAATCTTGTTTAAATATCGTTTAAAAAACGTTCGGCAGGAAATGATGCCAGCCGCTTCTGGAATAGAGTGTTCTGCACGGTTTCTGTCTGGGGCTGAGAAAGTTGCTGGCGAGGCCCCCGTTGCTATGGAGACGGCGAGGCGGTTCATTATATGTAAATTCCAGGCATGTAAGAGACAGTGAGAGTGAGTTCTCTCAAAAAGGGAAAATTTCGGGAGAGATGGGAAAGCAAATTGGCAGAGAAACTTTGATTGCAGAAAGTCAGTCCCAACAGGGCTTTGTGCTCAGGGGAGAGATGCATAAGGAAACAATCGTATCTCTCTCTCTCTCTCTCTCTCTTTCCAGGGAAGCAGTAAATTCTCATCTAAGCTTTTCTTCTCATACTTCGGGGTCCAGGAAGGGTTGCCAGATAGGGCAAATAAAAATATTTATACTAAGAAAGAATTTGTTTGTCTGAAATCCAGATTTAATCTGGTGACCCTCAGTTCTCCAGACCATAGCCTGCCCCCATCTTCATCATGACAGCACCAACACACCCCCTCAAGTTCCAGTGTTAGCTCTCAAATCTCTATATCGGTAACTGTGTGTGTGTGTGTGTGTGCGCGCGTGTGCACGAGCATGAACTTGGAACATGATAGAATGTGAAATTGAACAGTGCGTGAAATCGGCCTTGTAAATTGTAAGCGTGGCATGATTCTGTTTACTCTGTGCCTCTGTATAAATCACATTTTAAAAAAATCAAGACAGGTACCAAAGAATAAAGATAAGCCTGGGACACCATCACCTAAAGAAACTGACCACTGTTGGAGCACATTACAGCAAGTAGACTCCCGCCCCCCACCACTGCTCTGTCCTCCAAGCCCCTCCCCAACCCCTGCACACACACGCTTTTTTCCATCTTAAGCCCCTGGCTTGAAGCAGCAGCTCTTTCTCAGCTGATCTCTATCACTCAGCTGATTTCCTGCTAACCAGCCTGGCCCATGAGCCCATCCACCCAGGGCTGTGCTCCCACAACTAGCTTTAGATACTCTGCCCAGCAGGACTTGAAGGAGGATAGAGATGGTTCCCAGCCTTGTGAGCCAGTGTCCCAGCCAAGGCTGCAGGGCACACTGGGATTGGGTTCACACAGAAGAAGTATCTTCACCCAACCTGTTTCATTCGGAGTCATTTCCATGAGTCACAAAATAGTCTTTGCAAATGCAATTGTTGTCTAGTAGGACTGGGGCATATCTTTACCCATCCCCTATGGTTGAGCATTTAGATTGTGTCCAATTTTATAAGGGCTTTCATCTTAAAGTCTTAAAGAGAAGGAAGAATGGAGTCTTAATAGCTATGAATTTATGAGCTCTGTACCCACGTCTTACGTAACATCCTGACTTGGCGTGTTTGGTGATGAACTGCCCGGCTTACATGAAAAGATACACTTTAATAGGCTATTAACGGCAAGTCCAGAGTTCTAATCTGGAACTTTAAAAACATGGCGGGGCAGGGCAGATCCCATCTGAACAGGAACCGTTGCCAATACAAAATCGGGGTGTGGGAGAAAACTAGTAAGCGCCACATTTGCAAACGTGAAGTTATCAAGGGACAACCACAGAGAGATCACATCCTAGGAAAAGAGATGCCTGCTGGGCCAAAGTGACAGTAATCTATTCTGACTCTGCCCAGGGTTCCTCCATCTAAGTCCCTTTCATGATATATGGAAAGGCAAGAGAATCCCACCTGGCTGGGTGGGTGGGTGGCACTGAGGAGAGAGGGAGTATGCTGTGGCTTCCAGGAGGGAAGTTGATCTGAGTCAATAATAGCCCAAGACAAAAACTGGAGTTCTATCAAAGCATCAAGTCCAAAGGGCAAGGTGAGGTTAGAAACAGAAACACAATCCATGGATGATCAATGAGCTCAGAGGCTGGGAGAATTCAAAACAAGATGGCGGGCAGGATGCAGAGCTAGGCGAAGCATGTGGTTCAGAACGAGTCGTCCATGAACACGGAGAGAAAGCTGAAGTTCCTTTTCAATGGAGAGGGTGTTGTCCAAGATGCAGGGGTGAGTGTGATGGCTGAAAGGAATCTGCAAGGCTGGCCACCTGTCATATTGCACTTTGATTCTGGACATTTCATCCATCAATTTCCTTTCTTTGTCCATTCCCAATTTCATACCACACTTACATTCTCAAACAGCTGTCAGCTACTGCCCTGCTCACATTCCTAACACCACCACCTTAAGCCTCCCTCAACTCTCTCTAATATAGAACTAGAGAATCTTTTCCTTACATTTAGAAAGGAATACCCTCTAGGTCTCAATACTCAATACTCTGTAATGACCTAAAAAAGAGCAGATATATGTATATGTATAACTGATTCACTTTGTTGTACAGACACAACATTGTAAATCAACTATACTCCAATAAAAATTAATTTAAAAAAAAAGAAAGGACTATCCTCTTGAGAAATGCTCCCTTCCTTTCCACCTCTATCCATTCTGAATAATAAATCTAGAAGATAAAAATTAAAGCCATCAAAATAAATTCACTTGCTGGCAAGCTATGACTTGGGAAAACTAAATGTTTATGGATAGAAGGGCACAGGGGAAATCCATTTGGGGAAATTATTTCTAAAGTTTGCTGTCTACTTATGGCCTTAAAGTTTTTATTTTCTCAAGTTACAGGAAAAGGTCAATCGTGGTGAGATAAAAATTTCTTTTGGAAAAGTCGTGAAAAATATCTTTGCTCCAACACGAAGCAACAGAGTTTTGTCTAATTTTCCTGGTGGGCACGGTGAAGAAGATGGGGCTCAGATAAAGAGTGATGGGGATGGTGGTTTATGTTCTTGACACATAGTCTTAAAGATGAAAATCAGCTGGCCTGGGAGAGCTCAAGGGAAGAAGGCTATGCGGGTAGAATGAACACGTATGATCGATAAATAGGACACATGCTTGAGAGGCAGCTATCTCATCTAGAGACAGCCTCGCCTCTGTTACTTCATTGATTCTCTCCACGTTAATGGTGTTGCTGGAGCTTCTATTAATCTAATGACTGTGCTTTGGAATAATAATGCTTCTCTGCTGCCCCATCTCTCCCATTTGACAGACAGCTTGGATTCATCAGAGAAAGGGCCCAAGAGCTACATCAGTCATTATTAAATAGGAATCAATAGAGCACATCCCGTGAAGGAAGCTGCAGGTCTGTGATATGCGGCGACGTGTTACCTCTCAACTCCCAAGTCCGGTCCAGTTCCCGAGCACCAGCTCTGTGAGGCCATGCTGGACCCTGGAAATGTATGCATAGACATTGGAAGTTAGTGCTGCTAAGAGGGCAACCAGGGCGGGACGCAGTGTCAGTGGTGCCCCCGGAGTGGAGCACGTGGGCAGCCCTGGTTCTGGGTCGCCAGCGGGCAGATGTTTGTGTGAATCCTCATCTCCAGGCTGTTGAGCGGTGCCCATCACACAGTCCCGCACACCCCCTCTGAACCAGCGGGCTGGGAGTGACTCTTTGGACCCCAAAATGCAGGAAAAAACAGGGGCTGTGGCACATCTGAGGGTCTAAGGGCAGGGGGCTTTCCAAGCAGGCTTCCCAGGTACCTGGCAGGGTAACTAAACACCAGCTGGGCAGGCTCACCTCCGTTTTCCCTTCCTCATTTGCTGTCACAGCCCTGCCTTATTCCCAGGAGAGGTGGGGGAGGAGGTCTTTCCTTGTGGCTGATGAACAGAGAGGCAGGCAAAGCTGCGTCTCATCCCCACGCGTCAGAGAACTGGATGAAGGTGTTGCTTTCTAAAGGTACGGCTGTCCCGGCTCTGCTCCAAATTGTTGGCCCAGAGGTGCCACCCATACCTCATGCTGGCCCACCCGTTCCCATTCACAGTAGCGGTAACAATACCAAATAACAGCTAACATCCCCAGTGCTTACCGCGGGCTAACAACCAGCCCGAGAGATCTCACTGACTTTTCACAGCAGCCCTGTGAACTAGGACCGGTTACTGCCCCATTTTATAGATGAGGCACTTGAGACTCAGAGAGACCAACAGGCTTGGATCCACATCCAGCCTTCCTGAAGCCACCTTCGTGCTCCTAACCACCGTGCTTTGCGGCCACGTCCCCACAGGTGAGGGAGATCTGAGTCCTCACGGTGGGCGCCCTCCCCACCTCCCCACGCCCGCGGAGCTGCCACGTTCGCCCCGTGGCAGCAGTTGTTGAGGCTCCGCCCCCATCCCGCTCCCTCAGATCCCTTTGCCGGGAGGTGCGCGGAGCCCCCATCGTGCTCTGGATCCCAGCAGCCAGACTCTGGGTCTCTTTGCGGGGTGCTGTCTTCCAGCTGCTGGAGCTCACTTCCCTGTCTGCGTGGAGAGCCAGCAGCACCTGGGGGTTTTGTCCCCACCCCGTCCCCAGAAGCTCCTAACACAAGAACCGATGGGTCTGCGGATATACATTCTCCAGCGCCCACTGGTTGGGACACTGTGAGATGTCACCAGAGACCCCCCCCCTTGTGCAATTGAGTCAAAATGCCTTTATCAGTTCTCTATTGCCATGAAGTAGACAAATGAACCCCAAAGTTTGTAGCTTAAATAATAACACACATTTATCGTCTCCCAGGTTCAGTGAGTGAGGAATTTGGGTGTGGCTTGGCTGAGTGCTCGGGGCTCCGGGTCTTTTGTGAGTTCGCAGTAAAGGTATCGGCCAGGGCCGCGCCACCTGAGGGCTGCACTGTAGCTGGAGGCCCTGCTTCTAAGACGGCTCCCCTCACAGCTGGCAAGTCGGTGCTGGCTGGCGGCTTGAATGGCCTCCCCCAGAGCCAGTGATCCAAGAGAGCAAGGGGGTAGCTGCAGCGTCTCTTATGACCCAACCTCAGGAGTCACATCGGGTCTTTTCCACAATATCCTATTGTTAAACAGGTCTGCCCTATTCAAAGTGGGAGGGGGCCACACAAGGGCATAAATACCAGGAGGGGTGGATCCTTGGATACCGCAGTGCCACCCTGATACCGTGTTGGTCTTCGCACCCTCTCTTGGCCTCCTCCCTTCCTGGTCCCACTTCCCTACTTTCCCATCCGTTTTTCCTGGGAATACTTAGTATCAGAGGGTTTTCACTTTCACATGAATCTTCCCCAAGGTTCAGCTTCTAGAGAACCCAGCCTAAGACACGCACCGTCAATGGCCAGCTCTGCTCCATTTTCTGACCAGCCCCTGGCTCTCTGCTGGCATCGAAGTCCTTCTGTGAGCCACGCTCTCCTTGACTGTGGCCTTGACCAGCTCTTAGGAGGCTTGATGCTCTCCTTTGTCTTTTGTCCGGTCACTGGCTGGGGTCCCGCTGATGGAACTGCCCCCTAGAACCAGCAATACCTTTAACCAAGCACTCGGCATACAGCAACCCATTTAATGTAACTCTCAAACAATCTGCTATTATTGCCTCCTTTTCCAGGAGAGGAAAAGAGATTTAGGTTAAAAAAGTAACTTGAGCAAGTTTGCATTGCGCGCCTCGCAGACCGTGCTCAGCCCACGTCCACAGAGAGTGAAGCTCACGTCCACCTCCATCATGGCTGTGCTTCCATCACTCTCTCCACCTGCTGTCATGCCAGTTCTGCAGGTCTGACCCTCCCAAAGATGGGGATGGAGCTGAGGCTGACCATGTCACCTCGGGCTGCTGGCCACGCTGTCACGTATTCTGGGTACCCCCCCCCCCCGCTGGCCCAGTGCTGACTTCCTGTCCTCCACACCACGGTGGAAAGCCGCAGCACGTGTCTGGCCTTCGCGCCTGAACCAGCCCAGAGCTGTGGTCGCTCTGATCAGGACACAGATCTGAGTGATGGACCCTCCCCCCTGCCCCGTCACCCCCTCAGCCCCACTACCTTCGGTTCAGAGAGTGTATGTCCCTCGTGTCACCAGGCACAGGCTTGGCTGCAGCAGATGAAATGGCTTCTCGGTCAAAAGATTTTGCCTCGCCTGAAAGTTGTGCTGGAGCCTAAGCACATTGGTGCTGGGGTTTCTTCGAGGACAAGGACTGACGGGAGACTGGGCAGAAGGCATTGCAGTGGCTCCTTTGGGAGGAAGTGGGCTGAGGGAGCGGGGGGGACATGATCGTGGCTCTTGCAAATAAGGCAAGTCCTCCCCGCTGGATAGACTGCGGTTTAGGGAGAGCCGTCCTGGGCTGTGGCAATGTCTTGCTTGTAAAACACAAGGGCTCTGGGGGCAGCGCCTAACTAATTAGCGTAAATTTACCTTTTAAATTCAAAAGATCAAACTCCTTGGACATACCGTAAAGAAAAGTTTAATTTTAAAGAAGGACGCGTAGAGAGTTATCGAACAGGTTTTTTTTAACTTTGTATTAAAGAAAGATATACATAGGTATACATATGTATACATTAAAGATATACACATGTATATATACGTGTATATTAAAGACATACATAGGTATATATACGTATATATTAAAGATACACATCATATATCATATTTTATATATCTTATAGAGATTAAAGATTTACATATAGATTATATGCATATATGTATATACATATCATCTATATATCTTACCTATATCAATATATGTTGAACTTCAAACACAAAGTTCAGTGACTGTTCACCAACTGAACTCACTTGTATAATCGGCATCCACGCCAAGATCAGGAACATCCCAGCTCCCCAGAAATCTCCTCTCTTTCCTCTGAGTCACTGGCTCTCCCCTCGCCTGATTTCTAATACCATAAATTAGTCAAGCAGAGGTCATGGGAGTGTCATTTTTTAATTGAGCTATAATTAACACTCAATAAAATGCACGGATCTTAGGCGTTTGGTTTGATGAGTTTTGACAATTGCGTACACGCAGGCACCACCACCCAGAACAAGATACAGCCCAGCGCCGCTCAGTAGCAGTGTAATGAGAGCTGCACATGTCACTTAAAATTTTCTAGTAGCCACATTAGGAAAAGTAAAGGGAAACAAGTGAAATTAATTTTAATACCATATTTTTAGATCAGTGCATTAAAAACATTATCATGTCAACACATAATGAAGATTAAAATTATAATAAGAAATTTTACCTTTTTTGGCAACAAGTCTGTGTAACTTAGTGTATATTTTATACTTATGGCACATCTCAATTCAGATGCTAACTTTTTAACCGTTAATGTGAAATGACGTCCTACCAAAACAAGAGTTATAATATTTTGCACTGCTTCAGTTTTAAATTTTAAATTAAAGTTAAATAAAATTTAAACTTCATTTCCTCACTTGCACTAGCCACAATTCAAGTCACGTTTTGTGTGGCTCGTGGCCTCTGTCCTGGACAGTGAAGATTAGAATATTTCCATCACCCCAGAACATTCTCTCTTCCCCCTTGTCAGTCAACTTCCTTCCTTCGCACCCAGGCAAATACTTTCTGATTTCTATCATCATAAATTACTTCATTTGTTCTTGGGTTTCATATAAACGGCATTATACAGAATGTACTGTTTTATGTCCTGCTTATTTTGCTCAGTATAATTGTTTTTAAGAATCATCCAAATTAAAACAATGAGATACCACTACACACCTATTAGAGTGGCCAAAATCCAGACCACTGACAACATCAAATGTTGTGAGGATGTGGAGCAACAGGAACTCTCATACATTCCTGGCGGGGTTGCAAAATGATGCAGCCACTTTGGAAGACTGTTTGGCGTTTCTTACAAAACTAAACACACTCTTGCCATATGATCCAGCAATTGCACTCCTTGGTATTTACCCAAAAGAGTTGAAAACTTACATCCTCACAAAAACCTGCACACTAACGTTTACAGCAGCTCTATTCATCGTTGCCAAAACTTAGAAGCAAACAAGTTGTCCTTCAGTAGGTGAATGAATAAATACACTGTGATCCATTCAGACAGTGGAGTATATCAAGTCATGAAAAGACATGGAGGAACCTTAAATGCATATAATGGAGTGAAAGAAGCCAGTCTGAGAAGGCCATATACTATATGATGCCTACTGTATGACAGTCTAGAAAAGGCAAAACTATGGGGACAGTAAAGAGATCAGTGGTTGACAGGGGTCAGGCAGGCGGGAAGAGGCAAGAGGAGAATAGGCAGAGCACAGAGGATTCTTAGGGTAGAAAACACTCTGTATGATACTATGATAATGGATGCAAGTCATCATACATATGTCCAAACCCATAGAATATACACCACCAAGAGGGAACCCTAATATAAACTACAGACTTAAGTGATTTTGATGTAGGTTCATCCTTAGTAAAAAAAAAAAAATGCACCATTCTGGTGAGTGATGTTGATAATGGGGAAGCTAAGCTTACATAGGTGTAGAGAGTATATAGGAAATCTCTATACCTTCCTCTTATTTTTACTGTAAACCTAAAACTCCTCTAAAAAATTAGTCTTTAATAAAAAATAATAATCATCCATTTCATTGCATGTATCAGAACAGGCATACCTCAGAATCAGTGTGAGTTGGGTTCCAGGTCACCATGATAAAACAGATATTGCAATGAAGTGAGTCACATGAATTTTTCAGTTTCCCAGTGCACATAAAAGTTACATTTACACCTTACTGGAGTCTATAAAGTCTGCATAATGCAATAGCATGATGTTTAAAAATCAATATACATACCTTAATTAAAAATACTTTCTTCCTGGGCTTCCCTGGTGGCGCAGTGGTTGAGAGTCTGCCTGCCGGTGCAGGGCACACGGGTTCGAGCCCTGGTCTGGGAGGATCCCACATGCCGCGGAGCGGCTGGGCCCGTGAGCCACAACTGCTGAGCCTGCGCGACTGGAGCCTGTGCTCCGCAGCAAGAGGGGCCGCGGTGGTGGGAGACCCGCGCACCGCGATGAAGAGAGTGGCCCCCGCTTGCCACGGCTAGGGAAAGCCCTCGCACAGAAACGAAGACCCAACACAGCCAATAAATAAATAAATAAATAAATAAATAATAAAAGTGTTTTTAAAAAAAAAAAAACTTTCTTCCTAAAAAATTCTAACTATCATCTGTGCCTTCAGCGAGCCATAATCTTTTTGCAATAGTAACATCAGAGATCACTGATCACAGATCATCATAACAATATAATAATAATGAAAAAGTTTGAAATATTGTGAGAATTACCAAAATGTGACAGAGAGACATGAGCTGAGCAAATGCTGTTGGAAATGTGCCGCCCGTAAACTTGTTCGATGCAGGGTTGCCACAAACCTTCAATTTGTAAAAAACACAGCATCTGCAAATTACAATAATGTGAAGTGCAATAAAATGAGGGATGCCTGTATTTTGTTCTTTTTTATTGCTGAGTAGCATTCCATTGCCTAAATATACCACTATTTATTCTTCTACTGATGCACATTTTGGCTGTTTTCAGTTTGGGACGATTATGATAAGGTTGCCATACACATTCTCATATGAGTCATTATACGAACATATGTTTTCACTTCTCTTGGATAAACACCAAAGAGGAACTGCCGAGTCATATGGTAGGTACATATTTAACTTTATAATACAAAGTTTTCCAAAGGGAATGTACCATTTCACATTTCCATCAGCAACATTTGAGAGTTCCATTTTCTCCACATCTTTGCCAACATTTGCTACTGTTAATCTTTTTATTTTAGCTCTCGTATCTACTGTGGTTATACTTTGCATTTCCTTGGTGACTAAGATGTTGAGAACCTTTGATATATGTATTGACCATTCTTAGATCTTTTGTAAGGGGCCTGATCAAGTCTTTTGTTCATTTATAAAATTGGGTTGTTATCCCTTTATTGTTAATTTGTAGGAGTTCTCTGCATGTTCTGGATACAAATTGTTTGTCAGATATATTTGCTGTCAGTATTTTATCCAGTCTGTGCCTATCTTAATGATGTCTTTTGATGAGCATTTTCTTACCACTGTCTTGTGATGAGCAGAAACTTTTCATTTTAATGATGTCTAAGTTATCCAATTTTTAATTTTGTGGTTAGCGCTTTTTGTGTTCCAACAAGAAAATCTTTGTCAAGGTCATCAGATTTTCTCCTATGCTTCGATAGCTCTCAGGCCAGATCCAGCCTGCCGCCTGTGCTTGTGTGGCTTATGAACTAAGAATGATTTTACATTTTTGAAATAGCTGAGAAAAAAAATCAAAAGAAGAATAACATTTTGTTACATGCAAAAACTCTACATGCGATTCAAATTTCAACATGCGTAAAGTTTTACTGGAATACGGCCTCATGCATTTTTACGTGCTGTGTGTGGCTGCTTTTACACCACAGAGGCACAGCTGAGTAACTGCGACAGAGATTGGATGGTCCTCAAAACCTAAAATATTTCATATCTAGCTCCTTATAGAAAAAGTTTGCCCACCCCTGTTCTAGAAGCTTCTGTGGTTCTGGGTTTTGTTTTTGGATCTATGATCCATCTTGAATGAAGTTTTGTGTTTGGAGCGAGACAGAGGTCAAGTTTCATTCAAACAGATTTCTTTAAATGATCGTTTGAATTATGTGGCTGATTGCGAGACTTAAGGACACAGCCCGAGTTCCTGGCAAAAAGCACCTCCTTCTGTCCCTCTGGAAAGAGGCTGTGTGGCCCCCGCTTCCCAGGTCCTGGTGTCCGGGCTGAGACCTGGAGGAGAGGGTCTCCTCCGGGCCTCTCGAGGACCAAAGAAGCTGACTCAGAACTGGTGTGGTTTTCAACTCTTGTGGGTTTCCCCAGATTACACAAACCACTTCAAGTCCGGGTTTTTTACATTAAAACTGCAGTCTTCTATTCATGCCGGCCCACAGTTCATTCCCGGTGCCAGCGTTCCTCTCCAGATAGGGATCACGGCCTTACAAGGGCTCTCTCATCAGAGCCAATAGTCTCCACAGCAGCTCAGGTCCTGCGCATGCATCCGTCAGCTCCCACTTTTCTAGCCCTTTATCACGCAGAGCTATCGCCTGCCACTCGGTAACCACAGGAAAACGCAGTGGAAGCCTTGCAAAAGCAAATAATTAGTTCGTATCTGTTTATAGCTCCTCCAAGTTGTCGGCTCTGAGAATGGAGTTCAAAGAGTCACCCCTCCTAACAACCAAACAGAAATATTTGCCTGTCCTTGAAGAGTTCTATAGCTCTCAGGGGCCGCCTTACCTTAAAGTGTTTGTTATGTAAAGCATTTGGAGATGAAATTTAACTTCAGCGTTTGGGGAAGGGCTTCGGATGGATTTATTAACCGACTTTATTTGCATTGCCTCTCTTGTATTCCGTGCTCTATCTTCTTCTTGTTATCTTTTATGCGAGGCCAGGACTGGCGGTTATTTTGCCTTTGTGAAGCCTGTTTTCAATAGAAACCACACACACACACACACACACACACTCCTTAGGTGTGAATCTAAGGCAGCAGGTGCCCTGCCAGCCTCCACCTTCCCACTCTGCAGAGATTGCAATCACGTAGTTACAATAACACTCTGCATCCCCATCCCATGTTTCATCTACAGTTGCAAAGGGTTTCACAAGCTACTCTATCACGTCCCTTCCAAGGAGAGAAACTGAGGCCCCAAGACACGTGTGACATTTCATGTCCCTGACTGCTCCTACCTCCAGGGCTTGCTCCAGACCTGTCCCTCGGCTCCGATGGATCAGGACGTTATCTGCCACCTACTGTTTTCAGGTAGTGTGTCAGGCTCCGTTCTCAGTGCCTTTCACGTTCTAGCAAAATTAATCCTCACTGCAACGTATATGCCCATGTTTCAGAAGGGGGAGATGAGGCACCGGAAAGGTTCGAGAAATTGCCCAGGGTCACAAAGCTAGTGAGAGGCAAAGCCGGAATCCAAATCCAGGCAGGGGAGCACCAAAGACCATGCTGGAGTCTGTTTCATCTGACACGATAGATGATGCCGTCTGGTAATGATTCGTCCCCCTGGGAAAGAGGCACCGGTGACACACACCTGGGGGCATGCATCAGCACCCAGAGCTGGAGAAAGCCTGTACCTGAGGGATACACGTGTCCCATCAGCTTGGCCACATTGTCAAAGGATTTCTCTATGACTCAAAGGAAAATTTTAAAGCAGATTTTTACTGGGTGTTTTGATATCAAAACTAAAGGGCACCTAGCCTGAAAGTGTGTGGCCAAATACGTATCTGGCCGTTTGTGATTAAAGAGCTTCAGAAAGAAACGCAGTGGAGCGAGACAGCTGTAAAAACGGGGTGGCACGTCTATTTCACATTAAAATAAGTTCATGTTTTCACATGCATGGCCTAAATCTGTATGCAAAGCAGAATGAACCCCACCACTGAAAAATTTACCTGGACTTTTCCCTGCCCTAGAACACAATCCTCCAAGGATTTTTCTGTAAGGGCAAGTAAAATTACAAGGCTGTTTTTTTTAGTGAAGTCACAAAATTATAGTAGTATAAAGGGCACTCAAAAGGCCAATGATCATTGTGGCAAATTAACATTTGTTAACACCAGAGGAAAGAAACACAGCAGAGGAAGCTTCCAACACAGGTCTGTGGTGCGGGACGTTTCCTCCATCTCACCCCACCCCAGCTACAAAGAGGAGTGCGGCTCCCTGCGACCTTGGGAATGGGGGGTGCTGGAATGCTAGTGAGAGACCCTACCCAGCCCATGAAATCATCAGGCTGGAAATGTTTCTGAGACCCTGCTCTAACCTCTTGGAAATCCGTCAATGTCTTTCACTTATTCAACAACATTTAACAAATATTTGAGCAACTCCAACATGCCAGAGTCAGTGATATGATGGTGAAAGAGACAGATGGGGTCCCCGCCCTTACAGAGCTTGTGTCTGATGGGAAGACAAGCTCCAAGGGTAGAAGCGACTTAACACAGATGAGGAGCACGGGGACCAGTCAGCAATGCATCCACTGCAAAGAGCAAAATCCTAGCTAGAGAGGCTCAAACCAAAAGGAGGTATTTTTTCCACATAACAAGAAGGTCCAGGTAGGTGGCTGTAGGTGTTGGTTCAGCCACTCAACAGTGTCAAAGTCCACATCTTGGCAAGTTTCTTGGCCTTTCCCTCAGGATCACAATATGACTGCTGCAGCTCCAGCCATCATGTTCTCATTCTAAGTAGAAAAGGGAGACAATGGGAGTGCAAACTTCACTGTTCCCTTTTAACAGGAAAGCAAAAGCTTTCTCAGGGTCCTCAACTGTACCACATGACCACCCCAGCTGCAAGGTGGGCTGGAAGAGCCAGTATGTAGTTAGGCACATAGCCAATCCAAACAAAACCAGAATTCTTTTACCAAGGCAGAGGGAACAGGCAATGGGTTTTGGTAGCCAATTGTTCCAGTTATCTATTGTTGTATAAAAACCACCCCAAACATAAACATCTTTTCTGACCACAGTGGTATTAAACTAGAAATCAATCACAAGAAGAAAACTGGAAAATTCACCAATATGTGGAGATTAAACAACATGCTCCTGAATAACTAATGGGTCAAAGAAGAAATCAAAAGAGAAATCAAAAAATATCTTGACACAAATGAAAATGGAAATACAACTTACCAAAACATACGAGATGCAGCAAAAGCAGTTCTAAGAGGGAAGTTCATAGCCATAAACACCTACATTAAGAAAAAAAAATTGAATGTGGAATTAGCTGCCTTTCATGTGTTTATGTTTGAACTGTAGTTGATTTACAATGTTGTGCCAGTCTCTGCTGTACAGCAAAGTGACTCAGTTATACACCTATATACATTCTTTTTTAATATTTTTTTCCATTATGGTTTATCACAGGATATTGAATACAGTTCCCCATGCCATGTGTTCTTTTTATATTCCCCAATGGGCTTAGAGCAGCTACGGTGACAACGACTTCATTTTTCTGCAGACCAACCAATAACCCTGTCGTGGGACACTAGTGCATTCCTAAATGCAGCCAGTAAGCAATAACCCCTGCCTCACCCACCCCAGCACCACCTCGGGATGCACTCAATAGCAGATGCTAGGTGCTTCCTAGACACTCAATAAACACTCGCTGCTTTTTAAATTTCCCTTTTGTTGGGAGGGAAAATCTGAGAGGCAGGATATGCTCAGGGTGGAAGATGAGACTTCATTTAATACATTTTCATGTAAGGCTGGTAATGCAGTTTCCTCTCATTAAAGATGGTTTTTTCCTAGCAGTGCACCATTCAAGCTGCGTTAAATTTTAAGACCTAGTTAAACTTGTATTTCTTCAGGCTAAGTGGAAACTCGGTAGATTATTTTTTCCCAATTAAAATAATAATAAAACTGATTTAGAAAAAGATAAAATTAAACAAGATTGAAGAGGCCTAAACATATCTGTCTGTCAGTTTTACCATTACAAATAGAATTAGTCCAAACCTTTAAGTGGCTTCCACGAGCGTACCTCCTGTGGGTTCCCTCTGTGTATATTCTCCGTGCAGAATGTTATTAGCTATAATTTATCCTCTGCTAATTTATTAGATTATGTCTATATACTGCTGTACTTATTTTAACAAAGAGGTTTTTAAACAAATAGAAGTAAATGTAGATTTAATTTATTTCACCAGGCGAGGAATTCTCCAGAAAATCAATTTTCATTTGCACAGGTATTCTGGTCACCTGGCACCCTCCCATCCCATTGTTACACTCCTGCTTCTTCCATTTTGGTGTTTACATGACAGATAGCTTCATTTCTCCTCCATGATTCTATCACTTACAGGAAAATATGTTTAAAGAGTATTAAAGGTCTAACTTAAACTGCCAAAAGTCACCAAAGCTTGTGTTGAGGCTTTAACCTACTCAGGCAAAGGGGAACCATGGGGAAAAGTGCACGCTGCCCATAACGATGGGGTGCAGCTGTTTTTATTTGCGACCCCTCATGTTTTGTAAATTTATGAAAGAGGTTTAAAGCTTTCTCAATGGAAGAGGGGGTCTCGGCACAGCATGGGAAGGTCCAACGATGGAGTTTTCTCTCTTGTCTCTGAAACTGTGCATGTCAGAACCAGGCTGTGTGTGGGTGCCCCCCGCCAAGGTTCTAAAGTGGGTAGGTCCTAGGTCTACTTCTCAACGCTGCAGTTCATCCCATTTTTTTCTAGCCTCAGGGCTCATTGACAGACATAAATTAGGTCATCTCTTCTGTCCTCTGCCCAAAACCCTTCTAATGGTTTTCATCTTCTTTTCCGAACTCCTTACCGCTGCTCCTTATTATGTGTGCTAGAGCCGGCTGGTACCCACTCTCGAGAGCCAAACTCGCATCTCTTTCCAATTCTGCATTCAGGGTTCTCCTTGGTAGATGACATCAGCTAGGATGTGAATATTTGCACCGTGGAAATTGGCAAACACTAAAAATTGGGGCTCTGGGGGTTTTGCGGGGGAGGGTTGGGTTTTTTTTAAGAGTCGGCTGAAAATATTGACCAGCCCACCACTGCCTTCCCTTCTCCCATTCTCTGCGTCCTTCACAGTGTTCTGGCCACGCTAACCTTCTGGAAAACCTCGCGCTCTTTCCTTCAGAGCTTTTGCATCTTCAGCCCCCCTGGCATCGAAAGCTCTTGCCCCTTGTGGCAGATGTCATGGCTTCCATACTTATACCGCCTTCCCTTCCCCCATCAGTGCACGAGCCTCCCAACTTCAAACTTCCAGGACACATTGATCCCAAGGACGTGCTCTGGTCACCACGGGCTGGCAGTGTAGACCGCAGAGCGCCAGGAATTGAGGCACCATCCCCAACCCTACTCTTAACAAAGATGATTGAGCAGGGGTTGGTGGGTCAGCAGCCCAACTCCCTGGCCCTTGAATGGGATAAGTCTGGATGCACTTTCTACACGCTCCCTGTATTGGCTGCTTCTCTCCCCTGTCTCACTTCCTCAGCCCTCTATGGTCTTTCCCGGAATCACCTCCAAAAATAAACTTCTTGTACTTTAATCTCTGTCTCGTGGTCTGCTTCTAGGGGACTTTTACTAGGGTGCCCCCAGCTGTCCCCTGGCTGACTGCTTCCTCCCCTGCAGATGTCAGCTCAGCTGTGCCCTCCAGAAAGCCTCTCCTGATAACCAGCCCGTCCAATACCTCCCTACCCCAACCCCAGCCCCTAATAAATGCAAGAGCTCAGTTTTGAACTCAGATCTCTGTGGCTCTCAGACCAGGGACTCCTGCAGCTCCATCACCTGGGGAGGCTGTTAAAAGGCAGGTACTGATTCTGTAGCTCTCCAGCGAGGCCTGGGAATCTAGAACCTATATGTATTTTTAACACGTTCCCCCAAGGGATTTTTATTCATACCGAGTCTCAGAAGAGAGCTCTCAGAGGTGATTTAGCAGTGAAACGTAATGTCTTTGTAAAACTACTTTATCATTTCAATTACTACATACTCATTCACTCAGCAAGTATTTGTTGAACTGAGGGTACGAAGCCTAACAAGACAGGCGTGGGTCTCTCCTTCTCTGGAACTTCCATATACACTTGTTATTTTTGTGATCGGGAAACGAACTGAGTCTGTTTAAAAAGAAATAGAAACACCTGTTGATTGCGTGAAGGGCTGGTCGCTTTCCTGGGCTGCCAGTGGGGATTCCCTGGGTCTGGTGTCCGCCCCCCAAGCAGCCTGCCCTGTCTGGGGCTGACTCAGCCATCACTTGTAAGTCAGTGGTCACTCGGACAGCTTTCTCCAGGCATTCCTAGCAGCTCCTCTAAGTCCCCCTTCTCAGAATCGAGTTGCCGTCCTTCTGATTACCATCTATTGCCCAGTGCAATGTGCATCTGCTAGAATGTTCGTCCATCAGAATGTTAACAGGCGTCTCAGAAAGTGGTTACACAATCAGGTGACTTTGGAGGACATGGTATATTGAGAAGCACAGCACACTGGAGCCCCGCCTTGGAGGTTCACAAAGAACACCAGCGTATTAAAGGTTCTGAGATAAACATAAAAAGTGCGGTGAACATAAAAAGTCAAAACATTGTGCTTCTTTATCCGTGTCTCATCAGTGCTGCTTTGTGAATCTCAAAGAGGAAAGCTCATTATCCAGTCCCAAACCGACCTCCAGCTTTCAAACCATAGGCATTGCCTGTATGACCTGCTTCATGCCAGCCATCACGATGGATGCTGGGATCACGAAAATGAATGAAATGGACACAGTCCTTACCCTCAGAGATCTTGCATTTATCAGGGGAGACGACCTATGTATTCAGTTACAGTTGTGACCTGGGCGGTGATGGGAAATTCCAAGGTCAAGAGCATGGCTCTCCGAAACTAACCTGCCTGCAAGCTTCTCCACAGACAGAGCTCGGACTCAACACTTGCTCTGAGAAACGCTGGTCCGGGGCAGTGGTTCTCAGACTTCTTTAGGGGACCTTTTTGTTGTCGAAGGACTTCACAGCTCACCCACTCCATTCTCTGTCATTTTTGTGTTCGTCTAGAAAAATGTTTTGGTTGTAATAACACACAAAAAGCAATGTTCAGATGTGTATTAATTTATAGGCAAATCATTTCACATCAGAAACGAATAAGCATTTGCAAATATAGTTGTCACAAAGTCTGCTGGAAGGTGTTTATGGATTCCAAGTTCTGAAGGTCCTTTTGGCTGGAACTTGGGCCTGAGAATCCTGGGTTTAAACCATCCATGAGTTTTCCAGAGTTCCTCATGTGTCCTGTTGCTGAACGGAAATAATTGTATTCCTCCTCCTTCCTTGTTGAGATCTTTTGAGACAAAAGACAGATTGATGTTCTCAGCAACCAAGACCCCCTAGGTAATAGGCTACTCTTGGGGGGAACTCGGGCGGTTTCCCAGCTCTTTCCAGGCTGTAGCCCCATCCTGGAGGGTACCCCCAAACTGGGCGTGGAGCAGGGAGGAAGCTTCAGGTGAGAGACTTGAAAATAATCAGGAGAGACTGCTTCTGGTGAGGAGATTGTCTGGGATTCAGGAAAGCAGAGACCAGCCTTGTGGCATTCGGAAGCGTCGTTGCTCCGTGCTGAGAAGCCTTTCTCCTGGGTAGAGAGTAATTCACTTTTTTCTTCTGTAAAACTTTAACACCTCGATGAGAAGACAATTTGTTCTTTTTTCGCCACACACTTGAAGACGCTTTTCCAGGCAGCATCTGTTTGGCGGGGAGCGAGGAGGGCAGATCTTTCAAGGATCGGCGTTTCACAGTGATGTGACTTTGTACTGTCGCGGGGTTGTGCCCTGACAAGGAGATCTGCTCACGCAACCAGGCCTTTCACAGGGACGCCCACGTTTTGGACTTTATTTTGTGATCTGCCCCAAAGTGAGGTGATGCCCTGCCTAGACCCGGCTATACTTTATTTCATTGCAGTGACACACCAAGAGACTGAAAATGGTTAAAATCTCTTCCCCGCTATTTTTTGATCGCCTTGGGATGCAACGCCCCCAAAAAGCTGGTTGTACTGCGCCTCCGCCTGCCCCTGTTTGGAGGTGGGCTGGGGAGCTTCTCGTGTTCAAGGGTCCCAGGTCCCGGTCTAGGGTCACCACCCCGCACCTACAGTCCAGCCTCTGCTGGGACCATTCAGGCCTTTCTGATCCATGACCCTGGTTTCTAACTCGGGTGGGAAGAGGTGCTATCTTCCTGGTAAGAGTTCCTTACGCCTTTCTGCGGTGCAATCCCATTAGACCTCGCCGGGCACAGTTCTGTGCCCGGGCAGCCTTAACAGACCTCAGCGAAAGTCCTCTAAACATGCTAAGTCGGGGTCGGGTGAGGGCATCCAGGACGGCTACTATACAAAGGCCTGGGCTCTGCCTCCTTTGCAAATTTTACAGAAGAGAATGAGGTAACCTTTTGGCATACCTTGCTTGGGAACAATATCACACATTTGTAAACATCTTTCTTCCCAAAGGGAAAAGGGACTCTTAAGTGGCAGGCTTTGGAGTTCGGGGAAGTCCTACAAACTTGAGACATTAGGGTGAGGGGAGGTGCAGACCTAGGGGGCAGGTGAGGAAGCCAGGATGCCTTAGTACAAGACACGCAAGAGATCCTGGATCTTTATCTGGAAAGGTAGCTGTATACTGGAGGACCCTTCTGCGCCCTGGATTTACTATTATTATTATTATTATTAATTATCGAAGTGAAAATCACATAGCATACAATTCACCACTTCAAAGCGTATAATTCGGTGGCATTTAGTACAATCGCAATGTTGGTAACCACCAGCTCTCTCTAGTTTCAAAAGTTTTTTCTCATCCCAAAAGGATACCTGCACCTTGGATTTTAAAGCAATATGTGTTGAGTGCCCACTGGATGTCTCATTTCATCCCCCCAACAGCCCTTCAGGTGTTTATTAAAATTCCCACTTTACTATGGACTGGATAAAGAGCAAGGTCCTACTGTCTAGCACAGGGAACTCTATTCAATATCCTGTGATAAACCATAATGGAAAGGAATATGAAAAAGAATATGTATATGTATAACTGAGTCACTTTGCTGTACAGCAGAAATTAACACAACATCGTAAATCAATTATACGTCAATAAAATTTTTTTAAAATCCCACTTTACAGCTGAAAAAGCTGAGACACAACTGCCTAAGAGGCTGATTCTCCCGCACAGGTGGCCGAGACTGTTCCAGCCCACACTCCTGAAACCCCGCTGCTAAGCCTAATGCTAGATGTTTTTTAAAATGCAGATTCCTGGGTCCAGCCCCAAAGACTCTCATTTCCTGGGCCTGGGGTGGGGCTATAAGCAATCTGAATTTTTAATACTTATCTCAAATTACTTTGATAGTACAGGGGCTTATGTGGCTCTCCCCGGCTCACATTTTATCCCTTCTCTGGGAAACAGTCCTTCCTCTTTGAGGACGGGGTTTTGCATTCCCTGGGGGCCTGTGAGGCCCTGCTCTGCACCCCCAGCCTGCACGGTGACCCAGATTAATCTGCCTTGCTTTCGGGTGTCCGCTTCGGGACCCCCTTCCCCCTTCCCACACATTCACTCCTGCACTCCCATCCTCACCTGAAAGGGGAGGATTCCGGTGCCTTTGTCTGGTACCCTGGAGCCGGTTCGAGGTCGGACCTGGCACCGCAGCTCTGATCCCCAGCCGTAGCGTTATTGGGGGACATGGTCTCCTCACTGCGCCCTGTGTAAAAGCTCCAAGTCTCCATCCTTCGCTCTGAGGCTGCATCTCTGTCCCAGTAACCTCCTGGGAAGTGATCTCTGGGCCTTTGGAATGTCCTGATTGATAGAACATTTGTGGACTGGGGTCCTTTAGGCCGTGCCAGGTAGACTAACCATGTGATTTATCAGCTCAGCCTCAGGAAGGGCTGGAGCCTGAGGTCAGCCCCATGGGGAGTCAGCTGTGACCATGCGATGGAGCCCAATGCAGACTCTGGACACCAAGGCTCAGGGACCTCCCCGATGGCCGATGTTCCACGCACGTTGTCACACAACACTGCTGGGAGGGGTCAGCTCTGTGCACACTTCCACTGCGGGGCAGGGGGGGACAACTGGGAGTGCCATATGGGGAACCCTCCTGGACTCTGTGCCCTTGGCTGATTTTAATCTGTATCCTTCACTGTAATAAACTGTAACTGTGAGTATGACAGCTCTCAGTGAATTCTGTGGCTAATTATCAAAACTGAGAGTGGTCTTGGTGTCAGAGGTGAGGAGAGTCTTGTTGACTATGCCCTGACTTCAAAGACCCCCAAGTTTCCAGGGTTAGGAACCCCCTTGTCCCTTCCCAGGCCTCAGGTCCCCAAGCCTTGGCATGCTGGCTGGGACACTGCCCCCACCCCCCATTAGACGGTGTGCCGTGTGCTGCCGGCCTGCACACCCCGAGCTGGGCTTCCTCACCCATTTCCTGCCCTCCTTGCTCCGTGTCAGTCTCCCTAGCCCATCCTGTCTTGTGCTCCTACCTTTTGGAACCTGGGTTCTGTCTCCCCAGCACCTGCACCTGCGGCTGGATTTGTCCCCTGTCCCCAATCACATGGGCATCCCTCCAGGTCCCAGCCCTCCCCTTCCATCTCGTCCCCTTTCCTTCAACCTATAGGATAACTAAGCAGGCCTCCTATTCCCTCCAGGTAGCGCCATCCTAGGTCCCATCAACCAGAGACATTTGTCGATTTGGGAAAAGCCCAACAGAAGATTTCTCTCTGGAGTTTCTGGTTCTGTGGCCCATTTTCACCCGGGGATGTTTCTCTAGTCCAAGACGGAATCTTTCATTTCCCTTTTTTCACAGAACAAGCTTGTCTGATGTTTTTAGCCTCCGTGGGCTCCAGAGATGAGGAGAAGCCCTTATTCTTGTCATGACCGCATTTCCCTCGTTGGGCATCGATTGAGACGCACGGATTTCACGGCTTGTGGAGGGAGCATGAAAGGATCTGCAGCGCGGCTGCTTACGTTTCAAAGGAGGCGAGGCTTCCACCTCCTCGTCTTTCTTAGCCGTCGGCCCGCAGCCTCTTAACTTCCTGACATTAAACAAAAACGAAACCGAGGTTTCCCTACTTGGGGATCATAATCAAGAATCTGTCACAGGGTCTCTTAGAAATTAACTCAGCTTGATCTTTAGACCTTCGCTAAGGAGCTGGCGTGTCACTCTTGATGCCGGCATGTCCCGTTTTCATCCCCTATTCACTCCTTAACAATATTGCACGATGGGCATTTAGTTCCCAAATTAGAAGAAGGACAGTGGTCCCAGCAGCTCGGTCCCCGTTCTCTCTCACTGATTGCTGTAACGGTCCCACCGCCAGGCTTCCAGATCTTTCTGCATGAGCTGAAATTGGTTCCAAGTGTAACTTCACGTTGGATATTTTGCCCCCTTTCCATCAGTGCTGTCACGGTGCACCATTTTTTTTTTTAGAACTTCACCTGGTTACCCATCTCATGGAAATTGCAATAGGGTGTTGACATCTTGTATAGTGAATGGAGCTTTCAAAAAATTGATCCTCTGGATTCCGTCTAAACACATCTCTGGCCACCGACATTATGCTTCTAATTCACTTTGGTCAGGATTTGTGACTCTTCACTGAAGGGCATCGCTGGGCTCGATCCTGATGCAGTGAGGGGACCCGGCGGGGAACACCCGGAAATTTCTAGTTTCAGTCCGAGGTAGTAACGATGTCTTGGTCCACATGGAGCTGGGCCGTGGAGCTGAGTGGACCTGGGTTTCCAGCTCACGCCAGTCATTTTCTAGTGACACACCCTCAGGTGAGTTTCTAGCTATCTCGAGCTTCAGTCTCTTCATCTGTAAAATGGGGATAATCACAAACGTCCCTTCCAGGGCTGTTGGGGGGCTTAAAGGAGATAAAAACACTGTGCCTGGCCAGGGTGGGCACCGACAAGCCTCCATCCCTGCTAACCTCCCGGTCCTTCACGCTTTCGGTATTTTCCCCTTCGGTCTGGTGTCTGAGGTCTTTGTGTATCCGAAGGCTGTGATGTCAGTCAAATCAGCTATAATGAAAAACATCCAGCTTGCAGCTCAGCTGCTCAACCCGCCTTAGCTGCACCCGGCTCTCACCTGCGGGGAAATCACAGCGCATTATCAGAGAAATAATTGTGTTGTCAGAACCCTGTGCTATGCCCTGGTGCCAGACAGTAGCTGTCGAAGTAAGAAACATTCACCCAGACTGCAATTCTTAAATCATCAGCAAAAGCCAGAGAGAGAAGTAAAAAATGTATGAGCGCTAAATGAATTGATTTTCATAAAATTAACATTATGCTGTATGGTAACGTTTCCCAGTGTAAAGAGGTTTCATATTAATATTTATAACCTTGTAAGGATTAAATCATACCTTTGTGATTATTTTCATCTTTTTTTAATCTTCTTCTGTTCCAAACATAAGAGTTGGTTGTGGGTTGTTTTGGGGTTGAAGGTTTTGGGTTTTTTTTTGGCCTTTATCTTCAGAATGTTCTGGTGGCATTCTGAATACTTCCAACAGGTAGATCTTGTACCTTTAGTAACGGTTACAAACAACACACACAAGAATCCATCCTGGAGTTGGGGGGACTGAAAAATCTGCTTCAACACCCAGCTTAAAAAAGCTTTTCTCTTTTCATGTTTCATTTGCGATCATCTCCCTCCTCTGCATGTGGCTTGAGGCATGCCTGGGAAAGGAGAGCAGCACACAGGGTCCGGCCGCCCCCTCCGCCCCTCTTCTGGGGGCTCTGCCTCCTGGATGTGGGTCTGAGGCAGAGTGGGGGAGCAAAGGTGAGCAGCAGAAGGGCGGGCGCTGCCGCAGCCCCTGCTGGCCGGCTGGCCTCCCGCGGGTGAGCCGACTCCTGAGCTGTGTGCACGGGAGGTACGCCCAGAACCCCCAGGCAGTGCAGGAAGTCAGCCCTGCAGCCGCATCCCGGGGCCTCACTCCTTCAGCGTGGGGGAGGTGGGGAGCCTACCCTTCTTCCTTTCACAGCAACAGATTTTTTTTTTTAAGCATCACGTTTTTTTCATACTTACCAGTGTTTAAAGTTTGGGGCTTCTCTGTGAGCACGTGAGTTCGTCATTTGAGCTGAGTAATGGTGAGAGGCACACAGTTTACCCAATCACTGTGACAAATCACCACGCACAGCGGAAATGTACTGTCTCCCAGTTCTGGAGGCCAGAAGTCCGAGGTCAAGGTGTGGGCAGGGTTGGGTCCTTCTGAGGCTGTGAGGGAGGATCTATCCCAGGACCCTCCCCGAGCTTCTGGGGTTTGCTGGCATCCTCAGCTTGTACAGGCATCACCCCAACGTCTGCCTTCATCTTCACATGATGTTTTCCCTGTGTGTGAGTCTCTGTGTCCAAATTCCCCCTTTATGTAAGGACCCCAGTCCTATTGGATTAGGGCCCACCCTAGTGACCTCGTCTTAACTGGATCCTCTGCAAAGACCCTATTTCCAAATAAGGGCACCTTCACGGTTACTGGGGTTAGGATGGCAACATCTTTTATGGGGGACACGACTCAACCCATAACTAGTCCCCACCTCCCTGCCCTCCCCACCCCAGTGCAGACCACCGGCTCCCTTGGCCTGACGCAGGGAACTCATCTCCTCACCCTGCACCCTCTCTGACCCCTTCTCCTACTGTAGGGCCTCAGGCTGGGTGTCCCGGGAAGCAGACTCAGGGAGATGAATGTGCAGGAGCTTTGTCAGGGAGTGGTCTTAGGAATAGCCCCTGTGCAAGGGGAGGGTGGGATGCAGGCGTAGGCAGAGGACATTATCCAACTTCAATCCAGCCTCAAGGAAGGCCTCCAACGACCCCACAGGGAATTCTGGAGATGGGATGACCCCCTCGGGCTGTCCTGGGGTTGATCAGGTACCACCAGATGCTGGCTCTCCTGCAAAGGGGTGTGACTTGGGCCAGCACCCTCTCCAGCAGAAGCCATCCTGAAGGGGTCAGGTGCTGAGGGCTTTCTGCCAGCAGCCCTCCTGGCATCTGCGGGACAGGCCTTTATTTCTGCAGAGCTATCTGATGGCTCATTGCAGAGCCCACCTCAGGGAGCCCGAGTGATCTTCTTACGAGCAAATTTGACCATGTTTCCTCTTTTTTTTTTTTTTTAAGTGACATACGCTTTTTTTTTTTTTTTAAAGGAATTCCTTTATTTTTGTTATTTATTTATTTATTTTTGGCTGTGTTGGGTCTTCGTTTCTGTGCGAGGGCTTTCTCTAGTTGTGGCGAGCATGGGCCACTCTTCATCGCGGTGCACGGGCCTCTCACTATCGCGGCCTCTCTTGTTGCAGAGCACAGGCTCCAGACACGCAGGCTCAGTAGTTGTGGCTCACGGGCCCAGTTGCTCCGCGGCATGTGGGATCTTCCCAGACCAGGGCTCGAACCCGTGTCCCCTGCATTGGCAGGCAGGTTCTCAACCACTGCACCACCAGGGAAGCCCATGTTTCCTCTTTATATCCTTCAGTGGGTCCCCTGCTCTTGGGATAAAGATCAGAACTGCTCAGCTTGGCTGTTGCCTGCCTCCACAGCCTTATCCAGCACTGTGTACCCATCCCTCTCGACCCTGACCTCATTGCTGCCATATGCCCTCCTACCACAGGGCCTTTACAAAGGCTATCCCCTCGACCCGATCACTCTTCCCTTTTCCACCTACCTAACTGACTCCATCTCATCCTTCAAGGGTTGCTTCTTCAAAAAGCCCTCCACCAGCTCCATGACCAAGTCAAATCCTCTTACTGTAGGCTGGTAGAGCACCGTGCAACTTCCCTAGAACACAATTTGCAATTTTACATTCATTTATGTGATTATTTGGTTACCATCTCACTTCGGACTGGATTGTAAGTGCCTTGAGGATAGGGACCAAGTCTGGTTTTTTTTTTCACCATTGTTTTCCCAGAGCCTAGCATGAACCTGGCACATAGTAGGTACTCATAACATTCATGAATGAATTAAGGACTATATATGTCCACTCATCAATGCCTAACTCCCCACAGTGGAGGATTTCACAGGAAACCTGGGAGGCATTCATGTTCGCTGTCAAAAAGCAAAAACAAAGAAAAGCAAGAACTGGCCGTGTTTGGGTCCCTGAAGGCGGTGAAAGATTGGCTCTCCAACAGGTTAATAAACAGCAGTGGGACCCGGAAGACACAAGGGAGCCATTTTTCCAGACAAGGACACGATTCATCTGCTGTGGGGATTTAGTAAATGGCCCCCTGGTGGACTGAACACGAATTCGCTTGCCCAAGTTGGGCCTGACCCACCCCCTCCGCGGGTCCCCTGATGGAGGCGGGGAGGGTGTATGTGGCTGTCTGCCTAGAATTCTTTTCCAACAGGTTTACAATCCTAGCCATGTAGGTCCTGGGCTAGGATGATATATCAAGAGCCAGAGGGAGCGAGGACAGGAACTAGGGTGGCACACAGGCCTTGGAATATTTACACCTTGAATGATCCACACGGAGTCCCATTTGTGTATCGCGACTGGAGTTGGACACGACCCGGTCAAGCAGTCCAGAAGCTGCCCTCTGGTTTTGTTACCGAACCCAGGTCCGGCTGCTCGCTGCTCGAAAGCCAGTTCTCGAGAGACAAGTGTTGGTAGGAAAGGAAACGTTGCTTTATTTCAGAGGCTAGCAACGGGGGCGGGGGAGGGTGGACGCCTGTCCAAAGGCCGACTCTACCCCCCCGACAATCAGGGGGCAAGAGCTTTTACAGACAGAGGGAGGGGGCTGCATGCAGGAACAGCGCAGTCAGCTCTGACTGTCATCCTGAAATTGGCCATCAGTGGTCTGACCAGTGTCATCTCGATTATTTTAGGTACAGTTAATCTTCAGTTCCAGGGTCGGTTTGTTTCCATTTCTTTGGGGCCAGTTCTCGGAATTGTGGCAGCTTATGTCATGGCTACAGCCTGGTCATCATGTAGTTAACTTCTTCCACCTGGTGGGGTTTCAGTATCTGTAAGACAGCTCACAGGATACGGCTCAGAATATTACCTATAGCCCCTAAGGAAGAACTAAAGGTCCTTGACGTTGCTTAATGACTAAACTATTATTATTTGGTCTCCTTTGACTGTGTTCCGCTGTTTCTGCATTTTCTCAGTTCTCTGATTAAACTTATTCTTTGGCTAAATTTTTTCCACAGACAAAAGGCAGGCTGAGGACATGGGGGGGTGGGAAGGACCATAGGGTCCTGCTCTGTTTCAGTTTGACCCCCTTGCATCAGCATCCTTCCCTTTCTGTCACATCCCATCGTTCCTGCTTGCTGGGGTCCCCACATCTTCCTCTAAACCAGCAGCCCCCGGCGCACTGGCACTGAGCTCCCGAATGCATCAGCTTGTTGGCAGCAACCTGGTGAGGTTCCCATTGTACAGAAGGGGAAGCTGAGGTTAAGCCATCTGCCAGAGCTTGAGATCTACCCCAGCCCACGGGCTCCTTGCAAGGTCCACAGGAAAGTGCCGAGTGCAGGGAGCTGGCGGGAAGGAGAGGGTCCCGGGAGGGGGTCTAAAGAACAGCAGAGACAGGTGGGTCATTGGTGGTCAACGTCTGCCCTCGGCAACCATCGTGCTTTCCCAGGCCTGCGACTGGGGCGAAGGGATGCTTGTCTTTCTGCAGGGCCCGGAGGATGGAAAGGCCTAAGACGTGAGACGCTGAGTCCTTGGTGATCTGGCCCGAGGCTCGCTGCCTCTGCCAGAAACCTCTGGCAGTTCAACTGCACCCCCTAATCCCCTTGTTTTCATTCTTTGTTGTTGCCGCACCAGCCCTTTGGAGGAAGTGGGTCCCACCCTGGGGCCTGGGAAACCGTGAAACCAGCCCCAGACAACCGCCTCGCTGCTGTTCTTGGCCCCGGCATAGCTGTGGACACAGAGAAATGCCTCTGGACCCCGGAGTGTCTTCCTGGCATCCAAGCCCTAAATGGCAGATCAACCAAGGGGCTACCTGACAAGGAGAAGCAGCGCCCCTAGCCTCCCATGGCCTTCTGTTGCCAGCCCTGGGCTGGAAAGTAAATGTTATGCAGTAAATTCTTTCCTAACACATCAGCAGTGCATGACCGGAGCATTTCCCCCCCCACTGACAGGATCATCCATCAATGCCAGGAAGTGGGATGCAGGTTCCTGAGCTCCTGGCAGGGCGCTGCAGCTAAAAGCACACACCTGTTTCAGGGTGGGTCTGCCAGGGCAGGAGGATGACAGCATCGTGGAGAGAATTCCACACAGGAGAGCTCCGAGTCCAAGCCGCTCCTCCTCCAGGTGAAAAGAGAAGGGTCTTTAGTACCCCGGTGGGGGGGGTGACCTGCGGTGGTGAGAGCTGGACATGGCTCCTGGTTCTTTGGGGACTTTGATGCCATCTTATTAGGCTTAAGGTCAAGCTCTCTGTGATAAGGAAAAGCTGCTTACTTGGGGGGTACGTGGGTCACCGAGTGGAACCAACATCTCCTGCAGCCCCGTTGGGTACCACCCCAGGAGCCGGATGGCCACCTCCCCCCGGGTTTGGAAAGCAGTTCTTCTCCCCGGAATCTAAGACGCCTCATCTTAGATGAGAGGCAGCAGCCACAGCTAATGAGAAAGTGCACTGGAGAGCATCTGAAACACCAAGTGAAAAATGGCAATCTTCGGCTCAGCAAAATAGAAAAGAAAGAGCACTCCTGAATTTCTCTGAATGCTTGCTTTGTAGCCTCCAGGCAAAGCTGTCATTTTGGACTAAACTCAGCCAAGGAGGAACTAATGCTGATGGCTTATCACTGGCTCCCAGCTCTCCTGATTTTGCCTTGTTAACACATCCAAAGTAATCCCCCCCACACACCCCGCCCCCTCCGGAGTTAACGATGGCTTGTTTCCTGCCTGGGCATCTTGCAGGTGTGGCAGTGAGTTCCTTGGGAGAAGATTCCACTATCACCATTAAATAAATAAATAAGATGACATCGTCCACTTTTCCTGGCCTGACACCCCATCTCAAAGTATTAAGTCCCTGCTTTTCAGATATACAGCCGGCATCCTTATCTGTGTTTCTGTAAGGACAAAATAGTAAATATGACCTCTCTTCTCTGGCCATCAGCTGAGGACGCGGGGGGGAAAAACAGCGTCGTAATTCTTCTCTTTATGAAGGTGAGAAGCGTCACCCCGAGGACGTTATTCAAGTCTGACCTGGAGTCTGGAGTGTTTTTGGTTCTGCCGGCCTTCCAGCCGTTGCAAACCTGCATCTTCCCTCTGCTAGCCTGCGGGTCAGCAGACGGTACCCCTGGGCTTGCATCTGTGAATCTCTGAGCCTCTTCACATTTTCTGAAATGAAAACAGGCTAAACTTACAGGAGTCCAAACTATGTGGGCCGGATGACAGAATCTAAAACAAAATAACACCAAAATATAAGGCACCAAAAAAAAAAAAAACAAACAAACAAAAAAAAAACTCATCTCATTGGGCTTCTGATTTGGTTTGTTCTCTTTCTTTTTTTTTTTTTTTTAATTTTTGTTCTCTCTGATGCTGACAGCTGATTTTGCCTGATGTCCTCTATTATTTCCAGGATGTTCTGGATGCACTGAGGCTTTATAGGTTAATTTCTATTTTTGCTTTCAGGGAGTTCATTTCAGACCCATGTACCAGGCTTATGCTGGAAGTAGTTTTCAGCTTGAGAACCCTGGATTTAGAATCGGGGACCTGGATTCCCAGGGCAGCTTTGTAATTGTCTTTGCAACAAGTCTCCCCCATTCTGAGCCCCAGTGTGTCTGCTTCCCAGGGACTCAAAATCCTTCCTACACAGTGAAGCTCCGTTTGCCGTCCTCACCTAGCACTTGGCGACTTCAGGATCCAATCAATGTCACCCCTTATGTGTCCTTCAAATATTGTCAACTAAGACTCCCCCACCTCGATCTTCCTCTTCTTCTGACCCCCAGAATAGGAAGAGTAGGTTTGGGTGTGACTTTCTTGCCTCCCACAAAGCTGGGTCCCCTAACCCTGACCCTCTACCACTTCCAGGGGGCCTCTTTGGTGCAGCCCTGCCTTGGTCATCTCTCCCTGGAATGTCTCCACTGCTGGCCCCCCATCCCAGCCCATCCACCTCTCCATCTTCAGCTGGACACATGAGTGTTCCATCTACTGTCACCACAAAACTTTATGGCTCCTCGTCCACATCAGAATTTCAATCAAACATCACCCCTGCCCCCTGAATTGCCCCTGTGTCCCACACATCCCCAAACAGGACTGGCATTGCTTCCTCCCTCCTGATCAATCCCCTATGTGCCCGGTCCTTCCCAGGGCATCTTGGCTGTCTGTGCCAGCCTCCCAGGAATACCCAGACCCCTCTGGCCCTGACATCTTCCCCACTGGTGGCCTTTCAGCTCCTAGTTAATGGTGCCATCGGGCCTCTCCTTGGCCCAAACGAAGCTTGGCCAGGGGGGCTTCCCGTGTCTGTAATTGTCCTACAATGTCTTCTGATTCCATCCGTTTGATTAATTGTGCACTATGTACTCTGCCCATATTTGCATAGAAAGTCGGTAATTAGCTGTGGAGCGTTTTGTTAAACTTCCACTTGAAAGATACTAGAGAGAAATAAATTGCATCATATTGTACGTCACTCCTGAGCCAGCCCCCGCGTGCCCGGCACCAGCCCGTTTTCTGCTGCATAGCCGCCCCGTGCCTTGCTATTCCTGTCTTGACTGCTGGGTCTTTCCAGCCTCAGAATTAGTTTTCAGGGGACAGAGCAGTTTCTACCAACTCCATCCTTTTTCAGAAGGGTCTTATTTACCAAAGTTAATTTTGCTCATATTACAACGTGCTTGAAAATAAGTATGCATCTTGTTTATTTTCATTTGCAGTGTTCCACCAGCAAGTGGCGATTGGAACTAAATTGCACGTGTTCAAAGAACGTGCTCACGTATTTCTGAGCTGTTGAGAAACATCTTGCTGGACTAAGCTGGGTTCAAACGCAGCCATAAACCAAACCATGGTTAGCTTTAGAACACCCCGGAGAGTGGGGCTGTTGGTGCCACGACAGGCCTGCTGGCGGTGCCGTTTGTTTTAGTTGCAAAAGCTGGTCACAGTTTTACCATCTGTCTCACTCCTGTCCCTGGCAGCCAGGCTGGGGATGGCATCGACTTAATGGTTCCTAGCCCATTAGAAATGCAAACCTTTTTATTTCCTTGTAAATAAATCTCTGCTTATTTCCAAATCCACCCAAAAGGAATGGGGGTGCCACGGAAGGACTTTGTACTTTCTCAACAAGGTGATTCTCTGTTTCTTCCCGGAAAGCAGGAGA
This sequence comes from Eschrichtius robustus, assembly GCF_028021215.1. NCBI lineage: Eukaryota > Metazoa > Chordata > Mammalia > Artiodactyla > Eschrichtiidae > Eschrichtius > Eschrichtius robustus. The sequence goes on from NC_090839.1 coordinate 91,006,174, forward strand.
GCTCTGCGCCCGGGGTCGGGGGCAGGAAGTCTACCAGCCAGTCTTTTCGCTGGGCTTGCAGCGCGCTGGGAAAGCAAGCCAGGCAGGTCCCTGCCCCCGTGCTGTTTGCAACCTAGCAAATGAGGAAACCCACAGGGCCGCACGCAGCAGCCAGCGCTGTGGGGAGAAGCCAGGAGCCTCTAGGGAACCAGAGCGGTGACACCCGTTCAGGCTGGGGACCCAGACGAGGGCTTTCTGAAGACGTGACATTTCAGCGAAGGCCAAAAATCCTGACTCTTGCAGCCAAGATCGGAGTTTTTCTGTTGGACTCAGACCAGGGATTCCCGCCAGCTTTGTCATTTAACATGTGTAGATTTCCTGGGGTGCAGCATAAACTTGAAAACGGTGTCCCTAGAAATTTTGTGGATAGATTCTGATTTTTCCATTGGACTTAATGTCAGGGAAGCTCATCTTCATCTCTGATTGATAGCTGCATGGCGGGGACCCCAACCCTTTATTTCTAAGTATTTCTGTCCCCCTTAACCACTTCCAAATTACTCAGACTTGAAGTTCAGGTCTTTACACTCAAAATAAAATGTTCAGTAACCCTCTCAGTTGATGGCAAAAATGACCCCATTTCTCCACCCCTCCCCAAACCCACCCCCTTTGCCTCTCAGCTCTGCAGCATCTCCCAGGGGTCTAGTTCCCCACCCCCTGAAGCAGGGCTGGTCACGTGATTTGCTTTGGCCAGTGGGATGTAGCAGAAGTGATGGAGTGCTTGTCGGGAGCCCAGGCCTCAAGGGCCCTGTGCACTCGTCATCTCTTTCTCTCTCCCTCTCCCTTGCTGTCGCCATGACTACAAGTCCGGGCCCCCTGCTGCAGCCCCAGAGACCACAGGGCGGCACAGCCACATAGCTGCTCTCCCAGATGGGGCCACTGAGGACCCGCCGACAGCCAACCCCTGACGCATGTGAGCTCAGCTGGGATCAGGAGAACCACCCGGCCCACCTGCGACCATAAGTGGTCAGACTGGGTGGCTTAGATAACAGAAATTTATCTTCTCACAATTCCAGAGGCTGGGAGTCCAAGATCAAGCTGTCGGCAGGGTTGGTTTCTTCTGAGGCCTCTCTCCTTGGATGGCAGGCGGCCGTCCTCTCCCTGTGTCCTCACATGGTCTTTCCTGTGTGTGCGTCGTGTCCTAATCTCATCTTCCTATAAAGACACTGGTCATGTTGAATTAGGGTTCCACGTATGACCTCATGTTACCTTAACCACCTCTTTATTTTTTTTTTTGAGTTTTTTTTTGATGTGGACCATTTTTAAAGTCTTTATTGAATTTGTTACAATATTGCTTCTGTTTTATGTTTTGGTTTTTTTGGCGAGGCATGTGGGATCTTAGCTCCCCGACCAGGGATCGAACCTGTATCCCCTGCATTGGAAGGCGAAGTATTAACCACTAGACCGCCAGGGAAGTCCCTTAACCACCTCTTTAAAGACCCCATCACCAAATGCATTCTGAGGTCCTAGAGGCTAGGACTCCAACCTATACATTTGGGGGAACATAATTCAGCCCATTACAGGATGTTTTGTTTCACAGCATTTTTACAGCAATTCATAACAGGTGCCCTCGGTAAGGACCAGGCCCTGCATTTGCACTGGGGTTATATGCAAGCACAAGACAGGATTCGTGCCCTGCCCAGCAACTCACAGTCTGTGGGTTTTCTTCGTCTGCAGCCTCGTGCCCAGGGCCAACCACATACACGTCCATACACACATCCCAGTCTGGAACCATCCATCCCTGGCCGGCAGACTCATGCTCTGCCTTTGTGAAACAGACTCCAAGAAACACAGAGGGAGAGAGAGAAAATGTGATACGCCCCGTGTATCCTCACGTTCAGTCACATAATAAGCGGTTACATTTTGCTGCCCCAGGCAACAGCTTGTTCTGTTTTAATTAACTTGCCTTTTATTGAATTTCCATATCTGTCACCAAACGCCAGCGTGCCTTCACGTGCTTCTATAAAGTCGGCGATCACCCCAGCCAGGTGCTCTGGGATGCGCGGGACCTCTGATCCTGGGGAGGAATGTTCTGGCTCACGTTGGGGAGTGTATTCACGGTCTGATGAGCGCGATTGGGGTGGGGACAGTAGGAGGAAGGTGTGAGGAGGAGAGGAGAGCCGTGCGCAAGCGGGGAGGCGAGACTGGGGCCCTCCGCAGTGGCACCAGGAGCATGGCATCTGTGGCTTGGCTACACTACGTAAAGGTTGAGACCCGCCTCGCGCTGGCAGCTGCGTGCAACGTGCGCTTGATTTCTGCCTGTAAGAGCAAGAAACCAGAGGCAACGGGGAGATACACAAAGCAAATCAAAACTGAGGGTCGCCTTCTCCAGTCTCTACCAAGACCTCGTGGGGATAAGGCTGGGCTGACGGTAACAAAGCAGGGACCAGCACGACGGGAACAGATGCATAAATTCCACCCCAGCCTAGGAAAGCCTCCTAGTGAGGCCAAAGGGAAAGATGTCATCCCCACAAGCAGAGGCGTTCTGCCTCTTTGCGTCACTGCTCCGTCTCCAGTGCCTAGAAATAAGGCTTAGCAGCCAGCAGGCGCTCGGGGAAAGTTTGTTCTCAGAATGCATGTGACCGCACCACGCCCTGCTCCTCTCTTCACACGGGGTCTGTCTTAGGTTGGGTTTCCCCGGAGCAGATCCTGAGATGAGGACCTTTGTGCTCGCAGGAGAAACTGGTGAGGGAGTGAGTGGGCTGAGTGGGGAGCAGGCAGGGAAAAAGTGAAGGAACCCAGCGAGGCTGAGGGGTCGCGGGGAAGCACCGTGGAGCGTGGCTTCTGCCCGACCCCACGAGGAACGTGGGAGAGAGATCGGGTCTCCGAGTTGTCTCGGCTGGAGGCGAGGGGCTGGGCTTCCCACTCTTCCCCTCTTGGGTCAGCCGTGGGTTAAGGGCCACGCTCGGGAGAAGAAACCCCCAGGTGCTCCAGCCCTCTCTCCGAGGGCAGCCTCTGCAGCAGCACATCGGAGCTGGGAGACAGCTGCCCGGAAACAGGAAAGGGACCCAAGGGGGTCTGGGTGGCTCACGGACAGAAGTGTCATCTGGGCGACTGCACGCTGGGTGGGGGTCCCTCACAGTCGGCTCACTGCCCCCCTGTGAGGGTTAAATTTCTGTGGGTTTAACTTGGCTGGGCCACGTTACCCAGATATGTGGTCAAACACCAGTCCAGACGTTGACAGTGAAGGTATTTTTTAGACAAGATTAATACTTAAATCAGGGGACTTCCCTGGTGGTCTAGTGGTTAAGCCCTCGCCTTCCGATAGCTGGTGGGAAGCAGCCTCATAGCACAGGGAACTCAGTTTGGTGCTCTGTGATGACCTAGAGGGGTGGGATGGGGCGGGTGGGACGGAGGCTTAAGAGGGAGGGGATATATATATGCATATAGCTGATTCACTTTGTTGTACAGCAGAAACTCACCCAACATTTTAAAGCAATTATACTCCAATTAAAAAAAAAAAAAGACTTTGCCTTCCAATGCAGGGGCTGTGGGTTCGATCCCTGGTAGGGGAGCGAAGATACCACACGCCTCGTGGCCAAAGAAACCAGAACATAAAACAGAAGCAATATTGTAACAAATTCAACAAAGACTTTAAAAAATGATCCACATCAAAAAAAATCTTTAAAAAAAATACTTAGTAGACTTTAAATAAAGCAGATTATCCTCCATAATGTGGGTGGGCCTCATCCAGTCAGTTGAAAGCTATAAGAAAAAAAAAAAAAAAAAGACTGACATCCCCAAAGGAGGAAGAAACTCTGCCGGTCAACTGCCTCAGGACAACGTCAGCCCTTCCTGAGACTCAAGCCTGATGACATGCCCTGCAGATTTTGGACTTGTCAGCCTCCATAATTGTGTGAGCCAATTATAGATAGATAGATTGATAGATAGATAGATAGATAGATAGATAGATAGATAGATAGATAGATAGATAGACAGACAGATGTATATGACTATATCTACATGTACCTATATCTAGATAGATACAGGTTCAGATATAGACACATATAGGTATGTATATAAACAGTATATCTATAGCTGTAGCTAGAGCCACATCTACACACCATCTCCATGGGGGAGGTTAGCTAGAGCTGTGTCACCTAAAGGCTTGACTGGGATGGAACATCAAGATCGTTCACTCACCGGCTGGCAGTCGGTGCTGACCGCTGCCTGGGGCTCCTCCTTGTGTCTCCTCATGCAGCTTGGGCTTCCTCACAACGTGGCATCTGGGTTCTGAGAGGGAGCGTTCCATATATGGGAACTGCAGATGGTTCAAGGTCCAGCCTTGGAGTTACGTAGTGTCCCTTCTGCTGCACCTGTTGGTCAGAGCCAATCACAGGTCAGCCCAGATTCAGTGTGAGAGGCTCTACACAGGACATGAAGACCAGGAGGCATGGCTCACTGCAGGGAGGAGGGAGGCTCACCTATTGAAAACTCAGATTTAGAATTTTTCAAACCATTATCAAGGCCCAATTAATCATCAGCTGGCCAGATTTGGCCTATAGCCTGCAAGTTTGAAATCTCTGGTCCAACACCTAATTTTCCCAGAGGAAGACCCCAAGATCTGGTGGGGGATAGGGATGGGAGGAACTTTTTTAAAATTGAGGTGAAATTCTCATAAGATTAATCATTTTAAAGTGAACAGTTCATTGGCATTTAATACATTCACAACGTTGTGCAACCATCACCTCTGTCTAGTTCCGAAACATTTCCAACACCTCAAAAGGAACCCTGTACCCATTACGCTGTCACTCCCCATTCCTTTCTCTCCCTAGCCCCTGGCACCCACCAATCTGCTTTCTGTCTCCATGGATTTGCCTACCCTGAACATTTCATATAAAAGGAATCATAAAACCGGTGACTACTTTTGTCTGGCTTCTCTCACTTCACATCATGTTTTCAATACCTCCTTCCTTTTTATGGAAGTATGAGTAGTATTCCGCTGTATAGATATACCACAATTTTCTTATCCACTCATCCACTGACGGACATTTGGGTTGTTCCCATTTCTTGGCTCTTGTGAACAGCGCTGCCGTGAACATTCACAAACAAGTGTGTAAGTACAGGAGTTTATTTCTGAGACCATACAGGCAGAGAGAAGCAGATCTTAAAACATGTAGGTTCCCTGGCTCCCAACCTAACGTATATTCTTGGACTGTGTTAGACTTAGACACGGCCAAGAGATACAAGGATGAAGGTGGGCAGGCAGCCAGGTCCTGGCTATTTCCGAGGTGATTTTAACAATGAATCAGAACCAGAAAATTGCTGCCGAGTCGGACCCTTCCCAGATGTTCAGACGAGTCTAATATCATACAGATCAAGCCACCTGGAGAAGAGGATTCAAAGAACCAAAGAGGGTTTGATCTTATTCTTTCCTTTAAAAGATAAGCACATGCGCGAGAGCACACACGCACACACAATCTCACACACACACGCTCCGTCCTATCATAAGCTGAGCTCTTGAAACAGCACCAAATATTTTAAATACTTGGAATTGATTCTCAAAAGATTCCTCCCAGCAAAACCCATTCAGGATGCTCCTCTGGGTCTGGCATTTCTTTCATCTTCCCAAACCCAGGAGAGATCCTACGGTAAATGACAGCTACTGAGAAAAGATGACCATTGTCGCCGGAACAGAAAGAACCCAACATTTCCAGCTTTAAAACCTGTGCATTTCACAGGTCACTGGAAATGTCTTTGCTGCTGTATTTTGAAAGAAACATTATCAGCCCCAGGGGGCCTGGCAGGTTGCAGGCTTTGAGTTACGGCTTTGGATCTTGCTATATGTTGGTTGTTATGCAAAATTAATTATCTTGGTCATTTGAATGTTTTCCCCAAACATAATATAATCTCACTACAGATTACTCCATACCAGAGTGAATCTCCAGCCAAATTCCATTTAGGAAATTGAAGGTAATTTAGAGTTATATGATTTGGAAAAAAAAAAAAAATAGGAAGAAGCAGCCCCTTTCTGTGCTAAATGCTAATCTGGTCTGTCTCTATAATGTAGAAGTGACATTCATTTGTTGGGGAAAGGCTGTAAGTGTATAGGAGACTTGGGGCAATGGATGGGACAGCTCAGAATTTTTGAGTGAGTTCTCTGGAAATAGACTGTGCAAAAGAATTCTGGGATACAGGCTGCAGAGGACAGGAGGCCACCTGGCTTTCCAGAGAATGGCATTTGTCGGCTGGTGAGCAGGCGAGTCCATGGGAAATATAGCCCTTCTACCCGAGAATCAGCTGTGGACAGAGAGACGGCAAGGCTGTGGAGGAAGCAGAAGGGGAAGGGGTGGGGCCTGGACCACGTGGGCTGGCCTGGTTTTAGCTAACACCATGTGTATTAGTTTGCAGGGGGCGGGGAGGCGGGGCTGCCTTAACAAAGTACCACAGTCTGAGCAACTTAAACAACAGAAATTCATTTTCTCACAATTCTGGAGGCTGGAAGTCCAAGACTGCACTGTCTGCCGGGTTGGTTTCTCCTGAAGCACCATTCCTTGGCTTATAGACAACTGTCTCCCCACCCCCCACCCCCGCATCTTTATGTGGTTGGCCCATCGTGTGCATCTAGGTCCTAATCTCCTCTTCCTATAAGGACACAGTCAGATTAGATTAGGGTCCATCCTTACAATCTCATTTTACCTTAATTACCTCTTTAGAGACCCCATTCTCCAAACACAGTCATGCTCCAAGGTCCTGGGGTCAGGTTGTCAACACATGCGTTCATGGGGGACACAGTTCAGACCACAGTGGAGTGTAAAGCCCCAGTGACCCTCCAGCCAGCCACCAGCTTGTCTCACCAGATGCCCAAGAGCTAAACCTGGCCTCCCTGCTCCCACCCTCCCCCATTCCTAGTGCTTTCTGCACACAGTAGCCAGAGTGAGAGATGTTCTTAAAACATCTATCAGATCATGACATTCCCCCAGGACTTTGGTGGCTTCCCATTGTGTTTTGAATAAATACAGGCTCTCCAGCAGGGTCCCAGAGCAGCCCCTGCCTCATTCTCCAGCTCTGATCTCCAGTCACTGTGCTCAGGACACCTGTACTCTGTGTCTTCCCCTTGAGCTCCTGGGCCTTTTCTTCTTTGCCTCAGGGATTTGCGTGTACTGTTCCTTCTGCCAGGAGACACTTGTCTCTGCTTGTCATCTAATGAGCTCACTCCTGCTCACCCTTGGAGTCTCCATTTAAATATCACTTCTACAGGAAAGCCCTCCGAACCTCCCTCCTCCTGATTGAAAGAAGCCCTTCCACTGCCTGGCATGGGACAGGCACTCCATAGAGATTGCTCAACAGAAGAGAAAATGAATAACCAACACATGACCCAGCAATTCCACTCCTGGGCATATATCCGAAAAAAACAAACACTCTAATTTGAAAAGATACATGCACCCCCAATGTTCATAGCAGAACTGTTTACAATAGCCAAGACATGGAAGCAACCTAAATGTCTATTGACAGATGAATGGATAAAGAAGATGTGGTACATATATACAATGGAATACTACTCAGCCATAAAAAAGAATGAAATTTTGCCATTTACAGCAACAGGGGTGGACTTGGAGGGCATTATGCTAAGTGAAATAAGTCAGACAGAAAAAGACAAATATACTGTATGATATCGCTTATATGTGGAAACTAAAAAATACAAAACTAGTGAATAAAACAAAAAAGAAGCAGATTCACAGACATAGAGAACAAAATAGGGGTTACCGGGGAAGAGGGGAGGGGTAGGGGGAAAAAAGGGTTATTATGGGATTATGTGAAATTGTGTGTGAAACTTTTGAAAACTGTGAAGCTCTATAGAAGTTAAAGAATCTTTCAATTTGAAAAAAAAAGAATGAATGAGCAAGTAAGTGAACAAACAAACATATCCAAACACAGTATGGTAACTCCAACCCCTCCAATGAAAGTTGCAGTGTCAACCACGGGTTCATGAGCTCAGCCTTGGTGCCGAGGAAACACCCACAGGGAACTAGGGGTGTTCTCACCCTTGCCCGCCCAGAGGGGCCTGCCAGGAAGCACTCACCTCTCTCACTTCTTATCCCCACAGCCCACGGCAAGTGAAAATCCACAGCTATGAGAGTTTGGGCTCTCTCTGGCCCATGACCCTCCCACCCAAACTTCTGTCCCACTGGAAATATCAAATTATAAATTTAAACCGCAGAGAGTGAAGCCGAGAAGTGTTTCAAGTGGCAGTGAGAGTCCCCATTAGACTTCTCCCTGATTTCTTTTTCTTGGATTATTACTATCCAAAAACCTATTCAAGCCAATCACTCCTTCCACCTTGGAATGATGGTTGTGAGTTAACAAACAACCGTCAAAGAACGTAACAACTTTGTTCAGACTCAAGCAAGTGTAATTGTTAGTGAAATGTGAGAACAACATCGGTAAATGGTTCCCTGAAAGAGTGAATCTCGTTCCCTGGTAAATGACACGGTCAGAGATGAGGTCCTCACCCTGAGATGAGGAGGTGAGACTCGTTTCCTGGGATGCTGATTCCAGGAAGCATTGCGGAAGGGAGGTGTGGTCCACGGCCCCGACAAGACACCCAAGTCCTAACCCCTGCGACCGGTACAGCCAAAGGGGACTTTGAAGATGTGGTTAAGGCTCTTGAGGCAAGGAGATTGTCCTGGGTCACGTGGGTGGGCCCTTATACAACCACACGTGTCCTTATGGTACCGGACGCACAGCGAGGCCAAACACCACCAAAACGCCAGAGTTTGGAGCACAGAAAGGTTTACTGCAGGGCCATGAAGGAGATGGGTGGCTCATGCCTTAAAAACCCCAAACTCCCTGAAAGCTTTCAGCAAAGCCCTTTTATAGGAACGGTGAGGGAGGGGCGTGGTTCGTTGGTGCCAACTTCTTGGTGTCGGGTCCTCTGTTCTTGAGGTCAGGTCACCATGTTCCTGTAACCCTCCACCAAAATAAATGTTACTCTCTGTTCTGACAAGAAAAGGGTAGGTCCCAAGGCACAACTTTCACCCTTCGAGGTCCAGGCCTGGCTGAGAGAAGGGGGTCCCTGCGGTGGGTGGGGGGCAGGGGGCAGGGTTACCCTGCCCCAGAGCGCTCGTCCGGCACCCAGGCTGGCTCCTCCCACCAGTGCCCAGGCCTGGCTGAAGAGGCAGATCTCAGTTGGCGGCTCCCTTCAGGGCCAGGTCCCCAGACCCTGCCCAGCCGTCCTCGTGGAGGGAGCCAGGCGCCCAGGACCCAGCTGGCCCTCAGGCTCCTCAGGCCACCTAAACGGTGGGGGCCAGGTCCCCCAGACTGTGTCCCATGCAGACTGCCTCTGCCATTAGGTCACAGAGGCAGGGATGGGGGAGAGGGTCACTGCTGCCTCAGGACCTGGGCCGGGCCAGTGGGTGGTCCTGGCCAGGGCTCTGGAGCTCTGCAGGACACACCCTCAGCCTGTTCCCTGGGCCCCCCATCTCACCTGCCAGCCCGAGGCCGGGGAGCTGGAGGGCCCCGGGTAGAAGACCAGGATCTGCCTCTTACCTCTACTCCCCAGCTGACGACCACCACTCCACCGATCTTTGGCTCAGTGCCCCTGTGACAGTGGCTCCTTGACAGTTGCTCACTAGGGGGCGGGGCCCACTGCAGTGCCGACCCATTGGTCCTGGTCCCAGCGTCCCAGGAAACGAGTCTCACCTCCTCATCTCAGGGTGAGGACCTCATCTCTGACCGTGTGGGTCGGCTGAGCAGGACCTTTAACACCCTCTAAGCGTCAGGCATTAATGGTCTCCGGGTAACCGTTGCCTGGTAACGGGGTGAGGTGGGGGGCGGTGGTAAGGGTGCACAGCAATGGCCAAGGGCTAAGGACCGCGCACTGCAGCGCTCTATTACACTTACAGGAGGGAGGCAGAGATCTGACTACGGAAGAGAAGGCCTTGTGGAGACAGAGGCAGAGATTGGAGTGATGTGGCCATAAGTCAGGGAATGCCGAGGATGCTGACAGCCACCAGAAACTGGAAGAGGCAAGGAACCGAGTGTCTCCTAGAGACCCTGGAGGGAGCAGAGCCCCCCCAACACTTGGCTTCAAAACAAAGATACTGATTTCAGTCGTCTGGCCCCCAGAACTGTGAGAAAACAGTGTCTGTTGTTTTTAAGTCATCAAGTCTGAGGCCATCTGTTATGGAAACCACAGGAAACCAATATAGGAAGAAAACCAATACTGTGCATGTCACCAAGCAGCTTACTTCTGTGGGCAACTGGGGCTCAGTCCTGCGGGGCCAGCGGGACACTCTGTGGATCCCACCTCAGAGCCATCCCAGCTGGCGGATGAGGAACTGGGTAATTGATTCAGTCTCATCAGTCATTGGTTAAAAGGCATTCCTGGGAGGCTCCACTCTCTGTCCCACGTGCAAACCAAGCAGGTGCCAGCAGCCAGAGAGAGCGCTCAGAAAGAGCTATAGCTGCTGCAGTTACAAGCCAGTGGTGCGTCAGTGTGCGTAGAAATGAGGACTGTCAGGGACATGTGGGTAAGGCACCGACAATGTCTACTACATGTACGAAAATAAACAAAAAACTCAAAAGTGAAAGCCCAAGCGAGGGCACAATGTTGGACATGCACTAAGACCTTTTTCAGTGAATACATTGGGACGCTGATAGATGAAGCTGAATACCAACCCACAGCTCCAATGTTACCTATTGAAACAGCCTGGAATAGCAAGAAGAACTAGCGCTGGTTGAGTGTTTGCCTTGATCAAACACTTGTGTCCATCTTTCCACTTACTGTGCCATAATTCTGTATAGAGTACTAGGTCAGTTTCCTAAGGCTGCTGTAACAAATTACCACAAACTGGGGGGCTTAAAAGAGCAGAAGAATATTGTCTCCCAGTTCTGGAGACCAGAAGTCTGAGATCAAGGCATTGGCAAGGCTGGTTCCTTCTGGAGGCTCTGAGGGAGAATCCACTCCATGCCCCTCTACCCTAGCTCCTGGTGGTCACCAGCGATCCTTGGTGTTCCTTAGCTTGTAGACACATCACTCCAGTCTCTGCTTCCATCTTCACGTGGCCTTCCCCAGGGTGCCAGGGTATGCCTCTCTGTATCCTCTCCTCTTCTTATAGGGACACTCATCCTTGGATTTAGGGTCCACCCCAAACGCAGATGATCTCATCTCAAGATCCTTAACTAACTACATCTGCAAAGACCCTATTTCCAAATAAGGCCACATTCTGAGGTTCCAGTGGACACGAATTTAGGGGGGACACAATTTAACCCACTGTAAGTAGTTGTAGCATTGGCATTTTTACAAATGAGGGAATTGAGTTTGCCTGAGATCACAGAGTTTGTGTGTGGAAGACGGATGATTTCAGCACAGGTTTTTAGGACATCCAAGTGCTTGAAGTCTCACTGGATCTTCTACGTGGAGGCTGCGGAACTATGGGAAGCTCTAAGAAAACGTTCCCAGCAAGATTGGCCAGAGGTGGACCAGGCAAAATTCAGGCTCAATCAATATTGGTTGCATAACTGAAATGAATATTCCAAAAGGACCCCAAATTCCAGGTTCTAAACACAAACAGGGCATTTCTCTTTCATGTCTACTTGATGGGGACTTTTGCCCTGGAAAACTGGTTGCGGGAGGGTGGGGCATGATCTGGCCAAGATCAATGGTCCATAGTTTGTGCTTCTGTCTACTGCTGTTGTCCTTGGCATCAGAAAAACCCTCAGCCACAATCAATTTTGTATTTTGTTGCCTTTTTACCTGGTTCTCAAACAGTTTCAAGTACACTGGAGCATCTTTTATCCTTATTGATCTGTCCTCCCGAAATTTAGTTTTGGAAACCAAAGAGTAAAGAAAAGAAACCAAACCCAGCTCGATCCCAATAACTCCGAACCAAACAAATTGGGTCTTCCTTCTCGTTTCTTTGCTGCTTACAGGGCTTTAAAGATCTTATGAGCCATTAATTTGTTGGCTCTTGTGGAAGTATTTATGCAAAGCTATTAAGTAGCACAAACTGTGGAGGGAGGTTAGGATTCTTTAGGAATCTGGCCTCTGACCCTCACTGCCCGTCTTCCCTTAAAAGGGAAACACAGTCAGGACTTTCAGCTCTGGGGCCGCCAGTTCATTATAGCCTGGTTTTCAATCCCCAGACAATCATTTTCCACCCTTATCCTCACTGTGATCAAAAACAGAAAACAAAACAGAAGGGCAGAAGATTTTCTAAGGGGAAAAGCTGGGACCCCGAGTAATGAATTAGTCACACCCTGAAAAGTGATTTCTCCACCCAGAAATGGCAAGTTCTCATCTAAATTGTATCCTCTTAGCCAGGGTACAAGGAGGAAACACATTACAATGCAATTCTGACACAAACTATGGGGAGTTGGGTCAAATTTTACAGGTTAAGACTGTCCTCACTGTAGACACTGCAAGCTCAGCAGTTCCCAGGGCACCTGCACTTCTGACCATCTGGCTACGGATTCAGGGCCCCCACTGTTCCCTCGGGTTTGGTAATTCACTAGAATGACTCCAAGAACTCAGGAAAGTGCTGTACCAACTATTACTATTTTTTTATAAAGGACACAGATTAGGACCAACCAAAAGAAGAGACCCATAGAATGGTGACTGGGAAAACCCCAAAGGCAAGATTCTATGTCCTCAGACACTTCACACTCCCCAAGGAGAGATGTCTGATTACCAACCAATAGGGCAATGAGCTTCAGTGCCCAGAGTTTTTACTGGAGTTTCACTACACAGGCATTATTGTTTGATTCATTGGTTACATGATTTAACTCAATTTCCAGCTGGCTCGGTGCCCCAACCCTCTAATCACATGGTTGGTTCTTCTGGTGTGGCGGGTCCCCATCCTGCCTCATTGTTCTAGCATAAACTCAGGTGTGGTCTGAGGGGCCCACCATGAACAACAGACACCCCTGTCACTTGGGAGATTCCAAGGGTTTAGAAGCCCCCTCCCGGGAACTGGAGACAACCAAACTTGTTCTTATACAACACAGTACAATTGGTGGGGCCCAAATTAAGAAAGTATTCTCTCTCCTCTTGAGCTGATAAAAATCTGTTGTCACTGGGTCCGTTTTCCATCAGCTAAAGAGAAGGGATTCTTGCTTGCTAGAATCTGATCTACAGGACAGCCTGGGAAGGGTGGAAAAGGGGCCCAAGAGCCAGGGCTTGGGGAAACGTTGTTGGGGGGAGGATCAGTGGATGGTGGTAGCAGCTGGGGATTGGGGGCAGTGGGAGGGGCTTTAAGGAGTGCTCGTGATGGTTTTAGGTTGGACTCCCTGTAATATGTTTGGAGAAACATGACATAGGAGCGAAATTCATTTGGATTTCTTTTGACTGTGGACCCGTGCTTTTAAATGTCTTCTCTCTGCAAAGATTGAGCTGCGAGGCTCATCCCCCTGGCATGAATCGTGATTTTATGCATGTATAGATCTTCTCCTTCTGATGGTGAACTTTTCCTCTTTCACATGCCATCCTCACAAACGGAGCCAGTTCAAATTCGGCCTGTGCTTCGACCTTCAAGTACAGGCAGGAAAGGTGTGAGCTAGGCGCAGTGGGAGCCCAAAGATGAAAAGACAAGGCCCTGGGCCTAGGGGCCGGCAGTTTGGTCATGGATGTTATCTATGCTTTTTCCTAGATGACTCGGTTCCTCCTGGTGCTGGGCACGGGGCACGGAGTGGGAGGGACAGTGGGAACGTCCAGTTCTACTACGCGTCAGCGGCCACGGGTTAATGACTGAGCTTCTTTCAGTCAGCGCTGACTTCCTGATCTGCCAGATGGGGACTGACTCACTCTGAGAACCAGGTAGATACAGCCAGCATCCTCCCCTGGGACCTGACTATTTTAGTGAGCACCTACAGGCTCCCCTTAGCTATACCTGCATCTCTGTGCCCAAGGGATGCCTTCCAGGCACTCCAAGAGCTGTTATACAGGGAACAGTGGGAATTTCCCAGCGGTCCAGTGGTTAAGACTCTGCGCTTTCATTGCCAACAGCGCGGGTTCAATTCCTGGTTGGGGAACTGAGATCCCACAAGCCATGTGGTGCAGCCAAAAATAACAAAAAATAAAAATAAAAATATCAAGAACAGCTCCTTTGTCCCCAGGTGAGATTATCCTGATGCCACTGTAAGTCATCCTCCATGGGGTCAAGGTCCTCTTGTTCCCAGTGGTGACTTGCTCATCAGATACCCTGTGTTCACCGCCTTCCCTTCCTGGCCTCATTTTCCCTCACCCCTACCAGTGTTTCCTGGGATCACCTCCCCAGTAAACCACTTGCACAGAAATCCTCATCTCAGTGTCAGCTTCTGGGGAAGCCCAAACCAAGAGGCAGTTATCGTGAGGATTACCTGAGCTTCTATATAAAGAGCTCGCACAGTGCTGACACATAGGAAGGTGCAGTAAATATCAGGTGCAAGCGTAACCTTTGGATGGGTGGGATTTGGAGGGGAGATCGGCCATGGAGAGCATTGGAGGTGGTCCAGGTGAAAAGGAGGTGGTGGACAAAGTCACCGAAGGGTGGTGCCAAGGCAGGAGAAAGAGCGCCACCTAGGGGTAGGAGAAAGAGGCGCCAGAAGAGTAGAAGGGTTGGCCAACATCACCGGCCCCGGAACAGAGAGCTTTATACTCCTCCGGTTCTCATTCTCAGCAGGAATGAACTTAATTTCTCGGAGTCTGTGCCCCTGCTCCCCAGGTTCTGTGTAGCTCTGTCCTTCCGGTGGAAAGGTGGCTCTATCATTGTCCCCACGTCCACGGTTCAGGTAGGAAAGGTGGACTCCTTCACCTAGACTACACTTTTTTCTTTTTTTTAAATAATTATTGTTATTTATATCATTTTGGGCATAAAGCTTAATTAGCCTCAGAGCAGCATGTTATATTTATAAACCGCCTTTCATCTGACACTTGTCTGACACTCACCAAAGGCTCTGAAACTTTAAAGAAGCCATACAAAGCTGGGCTTGACTCCACCCTGATGTCAAAGGCCAGCATTGGGGTGGGGAAGGAAACGCATCACAGGCTTACTCACCATCCCCACCGACTTCTCACAACAGACCAGTGAGGCAGGAGTTATGATCCCCTTTCCACAGATACAGAAAAGAGCTTCCCAAAAGCGAATTTACTGGCTTCTCAATGTAAGGACACGTGACCCAGACCACACAAAGGCCTCTTCCCAAAGGGCCTCTCACACAGACCTGTGAGATCCCAGATGAAGTCCACCGACATGTTAGAAAGAAGACATTCTTCATTCATCTGTAAATCAACCCACACACCACCCTGCAGAACGAATCAATGTCTTTTTAAAATAAATCTCCTAATCAACTTGGAAGAAGCGCAATTAGAGTTCTCATCACAAGAAAAAAATTTTTTTCTAACTATGTGAGGTGACGAATGTTAACTAAACTTATTGTGGTGACCCTTTGCTATACATTCACATATCAAATCAGTACATTGTACACCTGAAACTAATACCATGTTATAGGTCAATTATATCTCAATAAAACTCGAGGGAAAAGAACTTAAGTGAGATTCTCTAAGAGTAAACATCCTTCTATCATGAGATCATAACAAAGCAAGTAAAGACAACTCTTAGTTCACAGATTTTACAAAAACAGACTGCAGGGCAGATTTGGTCCATGGGCTGGTGTTTGCTGACCCCCTACTCTGGCAGATGATGAATCATCAAGAAACAAATGGAAGTGACTCTGGCCTCTCCTGGTTCCCGAGAGCCCCTCAATCAGCCCTCTTCATTTTGCCTTTCATTCTGTCTTGGATTGGGGACCCCAAAATGGGACCCTGAAACAAAGATTTGAGGGCAGGTCATTTATATGGGAGGTGGTCCCCAAACTCCCCAGTAGGGCAGTCAGGAAATGATACGGGAAAAGGAAGGCAAGGAGTACACGGTCTGCCATTGATCCGGTAAGCAGGGTGGGCGGCTGGAGCTGGTCCTGCTGGGACCTGCGGAGACAGAACACACCTTGGAGTTACCCTACTAGCCAGGGAGTGCCTCGGGGTAACTATCCTCCAGCCCCACCAGTTATTAGCTGAGCGCTGCTCCAGGGACTGCTCCTGTTAAGTCAGTGAGACTCCGCAGCATTTGCAGCTGACAACGGCAGGGCTTTGTGCCTGGAGTGGCGAAGTACCAGGGGACTTGAGTGGGGCCCTGCTAGCATCTTCTCCTTTATGGCATCTTCAGGAGCACGCACTGTCTTTGCAGAAGAATTCTTTTTCTCCCTAGAAATAGTGCGCTCCTGTAAGGAAACGATACCCTCCTCATTTTCCCCTAATCTGTGCCAAAAAATGAAACACGTTTTAAAATATATTTTGACAAGCTCAAGGCTGTGAGCCCCTAGAGGGCAGGAATGATAAAAGCAGGTTGTTTCTCCCCCTTTTTATTCACAAGGCCTCATTCCTTCAAAAGGCTCAGTAACCTAGCCACACTGACAGTCTTTCCCTTCCAAGGTGGGCAGCGAAAGGGGGAGGGGGCCAAGGTGGTGGCAGCAGGTCAAGATTGCACTTTGATCCCCATTTCACAGAAGAAAAACCAAAAGAGCTGCAGCCGTGGGCGCAGGGTCACACGGTGAGTAACAGCGGAACCACGTCGTTCTCACGTGCACTTGCTCCCCCCAAGGGGGTGCGGACACAGCCCCTACAGCACTGTCATCTCGTGCCCTCTGCACACAGGCCCTCGAGAGCAGTGTTGAGAGAGAACAGAGACTGCCACTCAGCCGGTCCCCAGCCCATCTCAGTCGACTCAGCAGGCAAGTGTGAAGGGTCTTCTGCGCACAGGGAGGGGAGGGAGACACAAACGGATAAGACACAGCCGTGCCTCTGTGTGATCTGCCGCGCACATCAGAGACAGAACTGTGTCAAAGCAGGGTTCAGAGACTGCCGCTAAGGGGGGCGGGCACTGGTGCGCCAGTGGTGGGGCAGTGGGAGCCGTCCGCCCTGGGTGCAGGCAGTAGGGGGCATGTTCTCCACAGAGAATTGTAAAGTAACAGAAAACCAACTGAAAGTCGGTCTGTTTCTATTACCAAGGTGCCACCAGCACAATATAATGCCACAATTATACTGTGTATAATTCTAACAATACCAGTGATAAACTGCTCTCCCCCGAAAAGTATCTTTGGTTGGTCTGAGTTCTAAACAATGACTGCGGTTACTGTTGGTGTTTGGGGTTTTCTTTGATATTTTTATTGAAGTATAATTGATTTACAATATCATGTAAGTTTCAGGTGTACAGCACAGATTCTTTTCCCTTGTAGGTTATTATATAATATTGAGTATAGTTCCCTGTGCTATATGGTAGGTCCTTTTTGGTTATCTATTTTATACATAGTAGTGTGTATGTTAATCCCAGCCTCCTAAGTTATCCCTCCACCCCTCTTTCCCCTTTGGTAACCATAAGTTTGTTTTCTGCATCTGTGAATCTCCTTCTATTTTAGAAATAAGTTCATTTGTGTGTTTTTGTTTTCATTTTTTTAGATCCCACATATAAGCAATATCATATGATATTTGTCTTTCTTTATCTGACTTATTTCACTTAGTATGATAATCTCTAGGTCCAATCATGTTGCTGCAAATGGCATTATTTCATTCTTTTTTAGGGCTGAGTAGTATTTCATTGTATACATGTACCACATCTTCTTTATCCATTCATCTGTCAATAGACATTTAGGTTGCTTCCATGTCTTGGCTGTTGTAAATGGTGCTACAATGAACATTGGGGTGCATGTACCTTTTTGAATTATGGGTTTCTCTGGATATATGCCCAGGAGTGGGATTGCTGGAATACGGTAGCTCTATTTTTAGTTTTTTAAGGAAACTCCTTAAATTGGCTGCACCAATTTACATTCCCATGTTGGGTTTTAATAATATATATGTGAGCTTCAAATTAGCACATTTTTATTACTTGAACTTTAACAAATATTGTACTCTCCTAGGGAGTTAATTTAGTTCTGCAGTCTGCCCCCAATACACACCAACTCAGCTACACAACATGCTCATTTTAAAAGTAAGTTCCTGTGGAACAAGACAAGGATACTTGTCTTGGGTACTTCTATCAGAGGGACTGGCCAAGGCAATTAGGCAAAAAGAAAAAGAAATAGAAATAAAGAAATGAAAGGCATCCAGATTGGGAAAAAAAGAGTAAACCTATCTCTAGTCACAGATGACGTGCTCTCATACATAGAAAATCCCAAGAAATCCACTAAAAAAACATTAGAAGTAATAATCAAGTTCAGCAAGATTGAGAGATACAGGATCAATATAAAAACCAATTGTAATTCTATGCACTAGCAATAAACAATTTGAAAACAAAATTAAGAAAACAATTCATTTACAATAGCATCAAGAGGAATAAAATACTTAAGGATAAATTTAACAAAAAAGTGAAAACTTATACACTGAACACTATAAAAACATCACTGAAAGAAATTAAACAAGATCTAAATAAATGGAAAGACATCCCACGTTCGCACTTCTCAAACTGACGTATAGATTCAACACAATTCCTAACAAAATCTCCTCCTTTTTTTTGCAGAAATTGACAAGCTGACCCTAAAACTCGCATGGAAATCCAAGGGGCCCAGGGTATCCAAGAATATTTCAATATTCTTGAAAATGAAAAACAAAGTAGAAAAACTCACACCTCCCAGTTTCAAAACTTACCACAAAGCTACTATAACCAAGAAGTGGTGGTTCTAGCATAAGGATAGACATATGGATAATGAAATAAAATTGAGAGTCCAAAAATAAACCCTAATTTATAGTCAATTGATTTTTGACAAAAGGAGTCAAGACAATTCAATGAGGAAAGAATTGTCTTTTTAACTATGGTGTTGGGACAAAAAGATATCCAGGTGAAAGAGAATAAATTTGAACCCCTACCTCACACCATATACAAATATTACATCGAAATGGATCACAGACGTAAATGTAAGAGCTAAAAGTATGACACTGTTACAAGAAAACATGGGAGTAAATATTTGTGATCTTGGGTTAGTCGATGATTTCTTAGATATTTCATGAAATACACAAGTAACAAAAGAAAAAAATAAATTGGACTACATCAAAATTAAAATTTTTGTGCTGCAAACAATACCATCAGGAAAGTGAAATGACAACCCACAGAATAGGAGAAAATATTTACAAATCATAAATCTGATAAAGGACTTGGATCAGAATATATAAAGAACTCTTACAAATCAATAATAAAAAGACAGCCCCACTTTTTAAATGGGCAAATGATTTGAATAGACATTTCTCCAAAGAAGGTATACAAACACATAAAAAGATGCTCAACATCATTAGTCGTTAAGGAAATGCAAATCAAAACCACTATGAGATACTACTTCACACCATTAGAATGGCTGTACTAGAAAAGACAGACAGTAACAGGTGCCGGCAAAGAAATGGAGAAATTGGAAGCCTCACACACTGTTGGTGGGAATGCAAAATGGTACGGCTGCTTTGGAAAGGAATTTGATAGTTCCTCAAAATGTTAAACATGGAACTACCATATGACCCAGCAATTCCACTCAGGTATCTACCCAAGATAAATGAAAACATATGTCAACACAAAAACTTGTATATAAGTGTTCATAGCATTATTCGTAATAGCCAAAAAGTGGAAACAACCCAAATGTCCATTGACTGATAAACAGATAAACAAAATGTGGGGTACTTATAGAAGGGAATAATATTTGGGAATAAAAGGAATGGCATACTGATACATGCTACGACATGGTGAACCTTGAAAACAATTTGCTAAGTGAAAGAAGCCAGATATGAAAGTCCACATGATCATAAGCTATAATTTTTTTGGGGGGGGGGATAAGTACACATTTTGGTTCATATATGAAATATTTTCCTGAATTTGAACACTATCTTTCCTATTTAAATTCAACCTGTTTATAACTGATAATTGTTTTAAAACCAAAACACAAACAAATAATGATTGTTACTGATTCTAGTATAATTATTACTGAAAATAATTCTGAAATATAGAGGAGATTGTTAAAAATGATCTGCTCCATGTGTCAGATAAGCTGGTGCTACTGGGAGTTGTACACGTCATAAATGGTTGAAAGGACACACTTGTACCCAGAGTAATATATGCAGGCCCAGTGGATCTTAATAGTTATCAATAAGATATTGATATATTTGATATATCTAGTCATGTACTTTAACACGTACTTTAACATTATGGACCATTTCATAATTTAATCTCAGCGTCCCCAAGTACAAAAGCCAATGCTAAAAAAAAAAAAAAATGTGTATGTGTGGAATACATAACTGGCACATGTTGTGTGTGCGTGTGTGGTTATTGGTTGTTCTCGTTTGGTTTGGTTTTGATTTTGCTCTGCGCGTTCCCCATCTTACAGCTCTCAGGATGGGCGGCTCACACAGTATGCCAGACGAAGCCCTTCCACCTCGGCAGTGGTTAGTGTATTTATTTGGTGTGTTTATCTCGTGGCCTCGGTCCTTTGGGCTGAATAGTTTTGAACCTTATTGGTTCTTCCCAACATTTGCTTCTGTATGATCAACCCTAGAGTGGTTCATGCTTGCTCTCACTTCCAGTCATTCTTTCCTTTCTTCAAAGAAAGAAAATTTCTTTCTTCCTCCTTGGAACATTTCCTCCCCTCCTATTTGCTCTCTCAACTAACCTTTTATTAGCAGTGGTGCAGTTTCTCCATGTTCTTACACAATGAACTCAGCCATTTCTGTACAAACATTTCCAATGGACACAATTCTTTGATTAAGAAAATCAAAGGTCAGAGAAACAAATCTTCCACACACTCTACGCACAGTTAAGTTCCAAGTAGATAACAATGTACTTAATTTTATAGAATATAAACAATTCGAAGGCTTAAGCTAAAAGGATAGCATATATGCATAGGCAGAAATGCATATAATTCTTCTAAATAGTCGTAACACAATTGTCACACGTTGGTGTCGAGATTGATAAAGTGACAGGTGCTTTTCACATCAGTCATGGACGGCTGACTTCCTCCTCATTGGCTGGAGTGGTCTTGTGAATGCCGTGCCCAGCTGGACCTTGGGGAAATATACTGAAGTGTGATATGCAGATAGATATTGAGAGATGCCTCATAAACACCCCGACTGCTATAAAACAGTTGGAGAACCACTGGCGTGTAGACGACTGTGTTTAAAGCAGCCAATTCTATAAGTTACAACATTCGTATTTTTAATGAGCCCTGAATTTCCTGCTCAAACGTTGTGTGCTTGGGTGTTTCCAGTTGCTCAGAGCCATTTATATTGCTTAGGTGTTTCTAGTTGCTTTCTCTAAAAGCAAGGGGAAGGGGAAAAAAGCAATTGGCAGGCATGGTGATGGATGAGCAGAGCTAAATATTTTCCATTTTCAAACAGGGGGACCTAAAGCAAATATTGGGCCACTCTTAAGGTCCGTGCAGAGAGGAATGGACTCCTGCTTGATGGAGCACCTTTCAGGCCTCAGGTGACCGAGAGCGTTTCAAAGTTACATGCTGGTAATACAGTCCGTGAAGACAAACAAAGCATCCATTATGTGCTCGATGCCATCGCTCACACACATTTCTGGTCATTACTGAGATTATTCATTATTTATAGAGCGCCGCCAGCACATACACCACACTGTAAAATGGATGTAACATGCCAATTACCCTAACGTTGACTAACTGAGAAAAAAAATGGTGGTCAAGTTTCAGAGACTGTCATCCATCCCCTTGCAGAGGAAAAACGTACAGTATGCAGGAGCGTGCAGAGACTGGGGTGATTCTACATTTTCTCGACATCTGCCTCCTGCACAAGATGGCGCCTCCAGGGCCCATCCTGAACCCGCCCTCCTGGGCTTAGACCAAGAAGCCCTAAGCTCATTGCAACAGTGGGCCCACCATCATTTTGCACATTCCATGCAGAGATGTCTCCCCACCAGTACTTTTGTTAGAGTGAAATTCAAGGTATCTTTCCCCCATGAGATATTTAGATGGCTTTCATCATATTTCATAACTCAAGCAATTGAAAACTACATTACCAGCCTACAGATGGGGGACATTTTCCTCCTGGATTTAAGCCATGCTTAAAAGAAGAAAAGTAAATAAATACGATCCTCATTTTAGAAAGAACTACGATCTTTGCTGTTAGCAGTTATTTATATTTGTTGCTCTTTTGTTCTTAAAAAATAAAACTCACATGAAGAGGGACACCCAACAAAAAAAGAATTAAAAAAAAAACAAGTCAAGGGTCATTTAAGGTGTTCACCAAAAGGTGGACCTGTCGGTGGGTTGTCTTTTATTTGTGTGGGATAATGGATACACTGATGCTTTTCTGGAATCAGCTCTCTGTAGGGAGGTGGCATTAAAAAAATCCGGAACTAAGAGGAATGAGCTTGAAGGGGCAGCAAAAGCAATAAGAACATAAAAGTATAAAGTATGTAAAACATAATTAAAGGCCTGGTAGGTTCTGCTTTGCTCTCGATGCTACTTTGCGGTAGGGGTGGGTTGGTGGGGGGCTGTGTGGTATTAATACATAGAATGGCAGTAAGGGGTGGCATCGGGGGAAAAAGCAATATATTCTCAGATCAATAGTTTGTGAAATACCTTTCTGCTGTCCCAAGCGTGTGACTGTTCCCCCGATAAGGAAGGATTTTCTGGGCGGTGGAGGCAGCCTTCACGGGAAGAGAGCGCTCTCTGGAGGGGAGGGGTGGCCGGAGGGGGAGGGCCAGCAAAGGAGGGGTCATTTAAGAGAGGGGAGGACAGAACCACGTCCTGCCCTGGGCTCCTGGTCTCATTCCATTTTGCTTTCAATGCAACACAGAAACATCTCAAAACACAGCATTGTGACCCGAGCTAAGATTTGGCTCCGGGTAAAACCCTTCTCTCATCTTTCCCGTTTCTGATCTCCTGTTGGGGCTCAGAGAACTCTGAAGCTGCGGTGTACAGCGAAAATTTTTCAGCGGGGAGGAAAACTGAAGATGCGGAGCATTTGGCAGACATATTGAGACCTACAGGGGACCAAGAGTGAGAAAGGGGGGCACAGCAAACAGAGCTGACAATTCCAGGAACGGAACTAATTTCATGACCTTCCTCCAATTATGCAGCTGTGACACGGCTCCCTGCTGTTCTGTCCTTTCCGTTTCTGAGAGGCTGGTTCAAGGTGACCCCCTCTTGAGAGAAGCCCTGTTACACACACCTCCCCCTGGCAGCCCTCAGGCAGTGGTTAACCAACCCCAAGCTCCAGTGCTTCCGGAGGGAGCAGGCTAGACTCCAGCTGGGATCACCTTCCCCTTCAGCACCCCCGCCCCGTTTGGGAAAGTGGGGTCTCCTGGAGCTCTCCCAATAGTTGCACAAAGGGGACGGAGAGAGGATACTGAAAGGACCTCTCTCAGGCGTGGGTGTGGGTCTGCCCCTCGTGCAACCTGATTGCCGCAGCCCGTCCTGCAGAGAGAGACCTGAAGCCTGGGCTTTCCCAAGCTCGTCCCAAGCTCCCCGGTGACAGGTGACACGGATGGCAAGTGAGAGCCTGCTACAGCACTCGAGGAGACCCCAGAGCAGAGGCTGCAGGGGGCCTTCAGGCTGGGTAAGACCATGGCAGATGCTCACCCAAGTCAAGAGGGAAGCAGACCAGGACCCTGATGGAGCTGGAGGTCAGCCCTGAATTCCCGCAGGGTGAGGGGCACCCAGGCCAGAAAGAGACGTCTTCCTCGTGGTCCTCAGGTCCTCCAAGCCACTTTCCTCCCTCACACTCGGGTGCATCTTGTGGGGAACACAGAGGGAGGGGCAGCCGTAGGAGAGACTAAACATTTTTATTCCAGAAAACCTAAAAGGACTGTTAAGTTACTGGATTGGGCTATATTTTAAGGCAGATAGAGCTACAAGTTTTATTTCTCCTACTAACGTGGAGGGGGGCCCAGAAGGAAGACAAGATAACTTCCAGATACAATAGAGGTTTTCTCTGAACGTACATCCGGTGGTGTGAGTGACCCTGCGACCCCAGCAGGGGCTCAGATCATGATAACTTGAACGCAGGGAGACATCGGAACTAAACTGATCGGTTCCCTCCTGGGTTCTCCCACCCCTGTTTCTTGTAGACATGATTTATTTTGATTATAAAAGAATTACACAGTATGGAAATACACAGTTTCTGGTATAGAAGGACATCCAGTGAAGACCCTTTGACCCTCCTCGCTCCTTCCTAGTTCAATCCCTTAGAAATGACCATTTTTCACCAAATATGCCTTTCAGATCCATCTGACGTCATACTTTGTCCAATCCAGTAACTTCACAGTGCTTTCCAGTTCTTCGGGTGGCGAGGATCTGACTGAAATCAGATACATCCTGACTTTTTTTTTTAGGCCTCCTGCATAGTTACTATTCCTTTTCATTATTTTCATGGATTTATTTTACTCGTTCCTGGATCCCATGTCTTCCTCTTCCCTAGATTTCTTCTTCATTTCATTGTAGTACCTTCTCAAGTAATTGTTCTTCTCCCCTGCCCCTGCCCCCTGCAACATGCACAGCCTCCCACTTTATCAACATTCCCCAGCAGAGCGGTACATGAACTTGCGTCAACAAATCATAGTCACCCAGAGTCCACAGTATACGTTACTGTTACATTCTGTGGGTAGTATACATTCTATGGGTGGTTTTTTTTTTTAAACCTTTTTATTTTTATTTTTTAAATATTTATTTATTTTATTTTGGTCTTCGTTGTGGCACATGGGATCTTTCATTGTGGCGCACGGGCTTCTCTCTAGTTATGGTGTTTTCTCTTCTCAGGTTGTGGCGCGGGCTCCACAGAGTCCGTGGGCTCTGTAGTTTTCAGCACGCAGGCACTCTAGTTGAGGCGTGCGAGCTCAGCAGTTGTGGCACGCAGGCTTAGTTGCCCTGCGGCATGTGGGATCTTAGTTCCCCGTCCAGGGATCGAACCCGCGTCCCCTGCATTGTAAGGCAGATTCTCTACCGCAGGACCACGAGGGAAGTCACTGTTTTGTTTTTCAAGTATCCTTTTCTTTTCATATATATGCCTATATATTTACAGATGAAATTATATGATATTTGGGACGTGACTCAAAATAATCTGGAAATGGAGGGAAGTGTGTTGGAGCATAGACAAGATTGGTAATGAGTTGATAATTGTTGAAACTGACTTAGGGGTACATGAGGCTTCATTATGTTATGTTCTCTAGTTTTGTTTATTTTTGAAACTTCCCATAACAAACACTTTTTTAAAAGTTAAAAAAAAAAAAAAGAAAAGTAATTGTGTTTCTGGAGAAGTGCTTGGGGGATAAATTTCCAAAGCCCCTGCATGTCTAAGAATGTGTTTATTTTGCTCTCACACTGGATCAAAAATTTGGTTGAATACAGGACTCTACATTTAAAGTGAGTTTTCGTGAGAACGTTGAAGCATCACTTCATTATCTCGTCGCTGGAAGATAATCCACTGCTGCTGATGAGAATTCTGAGCCCCACCTGAGCCTCAGCATCAGTGTGCTTTTTTCTTCCCCCGCTACAAGGTCTCAGAATCTTCTCATTATCCATCTTTTCCTTTTCTTTGCTGAAATTTCATGAGAATGTATCTAGAGGCAGATCTTATTTTATTTATCACATTGCTTCTCACTGGACCCTCTCATTGTGGAGAATCACGTCCCTCTGCAGCTCTGGCAAATATTATTATCATTTCATGATTAACTCCTCCCTCTAGTTTCTCTTTTCCTGCCTGGAACGCTTTCTAAGCGGACAAGGAACTTTTCGTGTTGATGACTTATGTCTCAACTTTTCTCTCGAACTTTTCCCATCTTGGTGGGTTTCATTTGTTTTGGCTTCCAGCCTAGGAGACACACTCAACAGACATCTTCTTCCAGCCCTTCTATTAAATTTTATTTATTTTTCCTATGATTTTGGCAATTGTATTTTTAATTTCCGTGAACTGTCCTTTCTTCAGGCAGCCCGTTTCATGGCAATCTGTTCCTATGTTATGGATGTGATTTCTGCTTGCATCTCTCCGAGGACACTCATCAGAGGGTGTTTTGGATCATTATACTCTGTTCCCTTCCCATTTCCTCTCCACCCTTGGGAGATAGTTGTCCTATTTGTTCATCTAGATCCCTCACTTTCAAGCTGCTGGTTTCTGCCCGTCTCTGTGAAGGCCCAGGGTCACTGATGTTTCCCGACCTCCTCGTCGAGAGGCCGGCTGGGCTCTCAGGGCAGATGCGGTGCCCCAGCAGGCTGCCTTCCCTCCAGGGCCGCACCACGCAAAATCTGGCCCGTGGACCCGTGTCCTCCTGCGCGCTAGTCCTCGACAAGTGAGATGAGAACAGAAATCAAGACTGAGCACTCAGAAACCTTTACAGCATTTTGACATTGCCACGATAACCAAGCGTGATCAGCGGGCCTGTACCTTGAGCATCTGATTTTTAAATCGATTTTCTAAATTCATTTTTATTATATTTTACAAAAGTATCAGTCTGTAACAGATCAGAATTTTTTTTAAGGCTGGGGGATGGAGGATGTCTTTCACTACAGACAGTTCAGAAAGCACAGCCCTAGGGGGCTGGGGCAGAGAGAGGTCTAGGCAGGCTGCCCTTCTGCTAAATGTCACATGGGGAGGGGTCTCCCTGGGCCGCTGCCCTCATTCCAAGAGCCCTTGACCCTCCCTCAGAGGAGGTTTCCTTAGAAATACTTCTCTGGCTTCGCCTGGGGGAGAAGCTTAAGGCGCACAGTGGAAGGTCAGAGGCGGGGAGTGCCCAGGGAACTCTACACTCAGCAATTCCATCCATCCAACATTCAGTGTCTGCCCCTCATTCCACCCTGCCCTACGCTCAAACCCGACAGATCTGTGGGGTTCCCAGTGAGAGAACCACTCCCATCTTTGCTGCCGCCTTCTCCCCTGCCCGCTCTGAGCTGGGGCTTCTGTTCACCTGCCTTCTATTCACCTGTCCACTCGCTTACTTTCCTGGCACCTGGATTAACTCATCGCCCACTGTTCTTTGCTGTCATTCCAGCAGGTTTCCAAAAGAGGAGGTGAATTTTGCATTTAGTTTGTCGTCTTGAACCAGCGTCCTTCAAAGATGTTCGAATCACCTTCGCCCTGGGGTCACAGAAGAATCAAGTTTTAAAAGGGCATGCCTGGGCAGGAGGGAACTTTCTGGGTGATGGTAGTGTTCTACATTATATCCATACTGTCCCATAAAAATATCATGGAAAATTTAAAATTTTCTAGTGGCAACATTAAAAAAGAAACATGAAATTCATTTTTTTTTCACACACACACACACACACACTGTATTTTATTTTTACAAGAGATAGACTGACCCCAAGCATTGTAAATGAATGACCACAACAAAAGCAACAATGATTGCAATTACCAAACACAAAACACACTCATACTATGTCATAATATTGACATTCAGTCCAGTAATCCTGCACTGTAACAGCTCCTTTACTTTGCAGTGAAAATTGATTTGTATATTCTTTGCCTCTGAGTCCTTGTGGGATTTTTTTTTTGAAATTCATTTTAATAATATATTTATTGAACCCAGCATATCCAGAATATTATTATTTCAACATGCAATCAATATCAAAATTATGAGTGAGATGTTCTGCATTCCTTTCTACATACCATGTCTTCAAAGCCTGGTGCGATTTTTACACTTATAGCACCTCAATTTTCCTTGAAAATACTTCACCTGTATTTAGCTTTCATACAATTTACAGTTGAAAAAGCAGATTAATATACTCAAGATGCTCCCAACATACTTAAAAGTTTTCCAATAACAGAATTGAGTATCAGTTTTTAGATTTTAATTAAAATTAAATGGAATTTAAAATATGGTTCCTTATTCACACTACCCACATGTTCAACAGCCAAGTGTGGGTAGTGGCTGCCATGCTGGACCACACAGTTCTATATCTTCACAGGGATTGGGGTTACACGGTGTATACACTTGTCAAAACTCATTTCATGATATCATTAAAATCTGTAGATAAATTTCACCTAAAAAAATCTGTCTAGTTAATGATATGCATGATGAAGTATTTAAAGTTGAAGTATGTTGATGTCATCAACTTTGAAATGCATCAAAAAAACAAAAAAACAAAAAAGAAGGATCGATGGCTAGAGGAGACAGATGGGTATGCGTGTGATAAAGCAAATATAGCAAAATGTTCATTGTAGAATTAGGTGGTGGGATATATGGGTATTCACTATACAATCCTTCTAACTCTTCCGAATGTTTAAAAAGGTCTAATAAGGTGTTGGGGAGGAAGAGAGACAACATGTCTTCAACAAACCATACCTGCATGTAATCCCATGGCTAAATCTGAAAAACATAATATTGAACGAAAGAAGCTAGACCCAGAAGGGAATCTATGGATGGCTCCATTTATATAAAGTTTCTGAACTTTAGAGACAAGACATCTGGCGAAACTGACCTATGCTGTTGGAGGTCAGAAAGTGATTTATCCTTGGTGGTGGGGAGGGGCTGACAAGTAGGAGTGTGTAAGGGGGAGTTCTGGGGTGCAAAATTCTCTGTTTTGGTAACTTGGGCGTGTTCACTTCATGAAAATTCATCAAGCTTTTTTTGCAGAATTTCTATCAGTTTTTGTTGTTGATTTAAGGCCTGCCTGCCCTTCGTACCCTGCATGAGGAAAACCAGAGTTCCCCTTCAAAACTACACGGGCTGATTTAAAGGTTCACCAAGTGCAAGAGAGATTCCACCCCGGTCCCCAGCGAGTCACTGGGGATGAAGGACCCGGATGCTGTGGGCCTTGGCATTTATTTTAGGAACTTTCTCTCTCTGTGGTTCCTGATTAAGTTTTTGAACATGCTGTGCAGAAAGCAAACTCATGTCTCCTTTGATTCCTGGCCCATGTGCATCCGTCAACTGCACTCCTCAACACCGCCAAGATTTTAGTCTCCTGTGCTTGGACCATAGCACATCATTTATTGATCTTCGTGCTTAGTTGCTTAATTTATTGAACGCCTTTCCCTCCAGGAGCTCAAGGAACTTTCCTCAAAGGACTTACAACACGAAACAGGAGGGAATGTTCTCCAGCTGTAATGGGGGGGGGGTGCGGGAGGGACAGAAGTCAGGGGTCACTGAGGCAGAGTAGAAGGAGAGGTGCAGGGGCTGGGGAAACCGGTACATGCGCAGAACCCAAAGTTCTCTGGATGTGCCTGGTTGGCCCAGATTTTTAAGTTCATGATTCAGAAAAACCCTTGGGACCTTCCCCCCCTTGCAGCCCTGTGAGAGAGTAACACACCCAGGGGCCTGGGCCGCAGCTTTGGGGCCAAATTATTAAACCGATGACATCCAGAAGTCACAATTTCCCCTACAGGTGTTGAGTCTGAGAGCACCGGGCGGGGGAGGGTGGGTGCGGAGGGCCAGAGGCAGTGGGGTGACAGACTCTGTCACCATCAAGGGTCAAGGAGGGGTGAGTGCGGCCCTCGGAGGTGTGCTGACCGCCAGGCAAGCCCCAGGAAGCTTCCAGAACAGAGGCTGCGGGAGAGAAGAGCCCTGGGGGTGCCCAAGGCCGCAGGATCCCTTGCTTCCCACTTCTATGTGGGAAAAGCCTCCCCCGCAGGTCGCAGTGACGCCTCCGGGAGTTCTTCAAAACGGGGCCGATTCCTCAGAGAGGGCAGCTGCTGCAACCTCCGTCCCACGCAGAGCCGGGAGCGCCTTCAAGGCGGTGTCCCTTCCCACGGCCGCTCCGGGCTCTGGGCCGGGCTCGGGGGCGTCGGTGTCGGAGCCGGCTGGGGACTGCGGCCCGGGTCGGGGCCTCGCGGCCCCGGGCCCGGCGCTCCCGCCCCGTCCGCTCGCCGCGCTCCCCGCCCTCCCCGCCCTCCCCGCGGCCGGGACGCAGGCCCCGCCCCTCCCCCTCCCCCTCTTCCTTACCTCTTTTTCGAACCTTTTGCATTTTTTTTAGTCTCATTTCCTGTCGGGTTTTGCATTTCCCTCCCCCTTCCAGCCTGTGACACACTTTCTCTCCTTTTTTCTCTCTTTTGCCTCCTTTGGCCTCCGGACTGCTGCCCGGGTGGCGCGCGGCCCCCTACCGGCCCTGCAGCCCCTGGGCCGGCTGCGCCCCTCGCACGGTCCGGGCGGCGGGGACCGAGGGCCGGGGCCCCGGGGGGAAGACGGCGGCCTGCGCGGAGCATGAGCGGCCCAGGTAGGCGCGGCGGACGCGGGGGTGGGGACACGGGGGCGGCGCGGTCGTGGGGAGGGGGGACGCGGGGGGCCCGGGGTCCTCGGCGGGCGGCGCTGAGTCGGGGCGCCGTGCGGGGGTCTGGAGGGGCTCGCTTTGCTGGTCCCGCGCTGCCGGACCGCCATCCCTCTCTCACCATCTCTTTCCCCCTTTCCCCTCTGGCTCCATCTCTATCTCCCTCTCCCCGCCTGCCTTTGGAAAACTTTATCTCCACTTTCCATCTCCCCGTATCCCGCCTCCGAGTTCCTCTCGGACCGTCTGTCTCTGGGTGGCCCCGCCTGGCAAAGTCCCCAGCCCCTCAGAGAAGAAAGGGATGAAAGGGGGGGGGGGCCGGCCCGGCAGGGCGCCCCTCGGTGCCCCTGTCCCAGAAAGAGGAAAAGAACTTTTCTAAGACCTGAAAGGACAGGAAGTTTCCAGACCACAGCCGGGCCTGACTCGGCGGCTCCCGAGAAGGTGGAGCCCCTGGGAGGGGAGGGGAGGGGAGGGCAGGGCAGGGGGAAGGACAGCCCCTCCCATGGGGAGAGTGTGGAACCAGGAGGGGCCCAGGCTCCCCGCAAAGCCAGGATGAGGTCCCAGTGGCCTCGTGCCTGAAGTCCCCACCCCAGGACACTGCCCAGGCTGGAAGGGGCCCCCGTGGTCTCCTGAACTCTCGGCGCAGGGAAACGAGAGGGCTTCTCTGTCCCTTCAGAGTTCAGAGCACAGTTGGAGGGGCCCCAGGGAGACAGTTCTGGTGCAGGGAGCAGGGCCAGCTTGACGGGTATGTGCGTCTGAGCTCCCAGCTTCCTGGCACCTGGTCTGGAGCGTGTCAGCAAAGGACCATCCCCACAAACCTGGTCTTGTGGACCAAACCCACCTCTGCCCAGCCTGCCCCCAAACCTTTGATTTGTGGTAGGAAAAAATTTCTCCTGACATTTACCACCTCTCCTGAAAGTGTAAGGCTACCAGCCTCCCAAGGAAGGAAAGAAACGTTGGTCCATCACTGGACAATTATTGGGTGACTCCTCTGTGGTTATTGGGTGCCGGAAGTCCCGAGCCGTAGGTTAATGCGAGGACAGGAATTTAGCTACAGTGTTCCACTTCTGTCCTTGCCCTGTGTCTCCACTTCTCTCTAACCCCCAGGCAGCTGTAAAGAAATGATGGTCCCCGCTGTGGGCCGGGGCTGATCAGGGGGCAAAGGGAGCCTGGGACTGACTCAGCCTCATCACATCCCAGCAAAATTGTCTGGATGTCTGTGCATTTTATTAGCACCCATATCGAAAAGGAAGTCTGTTAGCCCCACCAGCCCCTACAGTCCTGACTCTGTGTACAAATGTTCCTTTGTGTGATTTTTTTTTTAAATTGTGGTAAAATACACATGACATAAAATTTACCATCTTAACCACTTTGAAGTGTGTAGTTCAGGGGTATTAAGTACATTCACATTGTTGTACAACCATCACCACCATCCATCTCCAGGACTTTCCATCCTCCCAAACTGAAACTCTGTCACCATTAAACAACTCCCCATCCCCTTCTCCAGCCCCTGGAAACCACCCTTCTACTTTCTGTCTCTATGAATTTGACTCCTCTAGGGACGCCATGTAAGTGGAATCCTGCAGTATTTGTTCTTTTGTGTCTGGCCTATTTCACTGAGCATAACGTCCTCAAGGTTCACCCATGTTGTAGCAGTTGTCAGAATTTCCTTCCTTTTTAAGGCTGAATAATATTCCATCGCATGGATGGACCACAGTTTGTTTATCCATTAATCCTTTATGTGATCTTTTACTTATTTTTTATTTTTTTAAAGATTTAATTTTATCTATTTTTGGCTGTGTTGGGTTTTCGTTGCAGTGTGCAGGCTTCTCCTTGCGGTGGCTTCTCTTGTTGCAGAGCCCGGACTCTAAGCGCGCTGGCTTCAGTAGTTGTGGCTCGCGGGCTCTAGAGCGCAGGCTCAGTAGTTGTGGCGCATGGGCTTAGTTGCTCCGCGGTATGTGGGATCCTCCCGGACCAGGGATCGAACCCGTGTACCCTGCATTGGCAGGCGGATTCGTATCCACTGCGCCACCAGGGAAGTCCCTATGTGATCTTTTAAAATGACTTGTAAACCTAACTCTTCTTCTAAAGGTGGTGGCCCTTGTTTGAATCACTCAGTGGGCACTGTCTGGGTGACACTGTCTGGGTGACGGTACCAGCTACCATCGGGGACACACAGAAGGAACGAGAGACCCAGACATCCTCCCCTAAATAGTTCAGGCCCTACAGTCGTGTTGCCATGACCAGAGCGTGGCAGAGACTCAAACTAGAGGAAAGGATTGAGGGAAGGAAGGATGGCGAGAGGCGAGTGTGGGCGATGGTGGGACTCAGAGAGCCCAGCAGTCAGTGGAAGGTTCCAGGCTGAGATTGTGCTGGTGGGGCAACATCCCAAATAACTTCTCCACTTTCCGACATGCGTTTCTCCACCTTTCCAATGGAAGCCTTGCGGTACCTGGTTTGCTGATTATAGCACTTCATGCGAGAAGGGCCAAATCGAGTCCCAGTGCGCAGGTGATTATGGTGAAAAGGGACACCAGATGCTGATAAACAGAGCTCCTCCCATCAGTTTAAAACTGCCTTCCGTCCTCTCTTGCCTTGTCCCCACATTTGGCCTTGAAGACAGTGAGTGCCTCCTGGTAATCGGGGCGATGGTGAAGTCCCGCGAGGGCCAGAATGCCCAGATGACCACCCCAACGCAGAGTGTGACCAGATCTGTGAAACTTGGGTTAAAAAGAGGTCAGATCAAGGGGGAAAGGCCTCAGGAGGTCCACGGTCCGCCTTCTGGGTCGGAGGCCGAGGCGGGGGGTGGGAAGGAGCCTCGGGCTATGGCCCAGACGCAGCGTCCAGCCGTGACTGCCCACCTGGGCCGGCCTGTCATCCCTTCAGCTCTCTGGGAGTCATCTCTCCCCAGTGAAATCAGGATATTAATACTGATTATTTTCAGTCTTGTCAGTTACACCAAGCATAAAATGAGAAAACTCGAGACGTGCCATACTCTTCCCGTTGCTGTTATTCCTGAGATCCGGGGAGGATGAGAGAGGATGGACGCTTAGGTCCGGACCTGGGGCTGGAGTGCGGGTTTCCCCACCCCGCGCCGGGTGGACTTCCTTTCTTAGTCTCCTGCTCTGCAGTCCTAATCTTCCAGGGCAGCCGAGAGGATTGAAGGAAATCTACCCTGTAGTTGTACTGCATTATCCAGGAGGTCTGGAGCATTTTGAATTGATTTAAATACGGGAACAGAAAGAAAAGGAAAAGACAACTATCAAGGAAGCCCCTGAAAACCGCTTTTCTGCTAAAGAAAAATTAGATTGGCAGATTCCCAGGTGCCAGCCTCCTCACCCGTGCCACGGCGCATGGGAAGAGCATGACCTGTGCACTTCACATGCAAGGAACACACCCCGTACACCTTCCCCCAAAGTCTCCTTGAGCAGCTCCTGCTTGTGGGTCAATGGTTTTAAGGGGGTGACTATTTCCAGGGGGGGTAACCTTTTTGGTTGTGATTTGTTCAGGGCTCTGAGACTGTAACGGTCGCTGTCAGATTGGTGTAATGGGCCAGTGCCGCGGGGTAACGAAGGGTCCCTGCTCCTGCCTCTGGCAAAAGCGCTCCGTCTTCGCTGGTCCAGTCCCGCAGTCAAGCTCCCCCGACTCACCTCTTATGTCACGGTCCTCTGGTCCTCCCAGCTCCTCACAAGTGGGTGAGCCAGAGCAAGGGCTCCATCCTCCCCGGGTGGTTTCTGTGTCAGGGGTGTAACCTTCCTTCTCACCCCAAGTCCAACTCTGGAATGTATGTCCTCATATTCGAGTGTGGCGGTGACAAAGCGGGGCCCCAGGCTCTGTCCACATACCTCACAAATCCTG
Source organism: Eschrichtius robustus (assembly GCF_028021215.1). Taxonomy (NCBI): domain Eukaryota; kingdom Metazoa; phylum Chordata; class Mammalia; order Artiodactyla; family Eschrichtiidae; genus Eschrichtius; species Eschrichtius robustus. The sequence continues at coordinate 91,040,227 of NC_090839.1, forward strand.
CAGGTACCACAGCAACACCTGTCAGACTCTGTAGAGTCAGCGCCATCCCCCGGTGCTGGACCCGTCCCCTGAGAGGCAGGTTCCTCCAGGTGGAAAGATCTACGGACTTCTGGAGCCAGGCAGAAAGGGCGTCTGCCCCAGCTCTGCCACGTACTAGCTATGTGACCTCGGGAAAGTCACCGGTGGCTCTGAGCCTCAATGGCCACGTGTGTAAAATGAAAGTACCACCCCTAAATTAACATAGACCAAAGTGTTTCCAAATGAGAGTGCTCTGCTTTTAAAGGTGTACTTCTGCCTTGGTTATTTTTGACAGAGGTGGGGGTAGGAGGTAGAATAGAGTGATGAATTTGATGCAAAACTGAATTTATCTGAGAGAGCTATTTCCTTAATTTACAGAGAACTCTCAAAAGAAATCGGTGAGATGCAGGAATCGGCACACTTCTTCTGTAAAGGTCCAGATAGTAAATACCTGAGGCTCTGAGAGCCAGAAGGTCCCTGTGGAAACGGCTCTGCTCTGTCCTTGCCATGTGGCCGGATTTGGCCAGTGGGGCAGGAGGGGCAGTGCAGGGGTGGGCCCTCCACTGCAGTTTGCTGACTCCAGAATTAGGGAACTCCACCCAAGAGAAAAATGCTTAAAGGATGTGAACAAACAGAATATGAACAGACCAATCAATTTACAATGAATAAATGCGAAGTAATACAACAGAGACATGCCTTTTTTTCACTGTCCGACTGGCAAAGATCAAAACATTTGATAAAACGTCATATTGGTGAGAGAAACGAGAAGCAGGTAGTCTAATACGCTGTGGATTTGACAATATGTACCAGCATGATAAGTGAATCAACCCAAGAATTCCACTTCTAAGAATTATCTCACAGATAGACTTGTCCATCTTTTTGTGCACGCTGATGTTAATTTGTAGCATTGTTTTTAATGGGAAAAAACTTGAAACCACACAAATGCTCCTCAAAAGCAAGATCCATCCATCCAGTGGAATTCTGTGAGGCCATTAATGAGACAGGGGCATAGAGGGAGTTTCTGGAAGAAAGCACTAGCACCTATAAGAAACTGCTCTAGTAGGACATCTGGGGAATGGTGGCTGGGTGGACGAAGGGGAAAATTCTAGTATTTTTTTTTTAACATCTTTATTGGAGTATAATTGCTTTACAATGGTGTGTTAGTTTCTGCTTTATAACAAAGTGAATCAGTTATACATATACATATGTCCCCATATCTCTTCCCTCTTGCATCTCCCTCCCTCCCAACTTCCCTATCCCACTCCACTAGGTGGTCACAAAGCACCGAGCTGATCTCCCTGTGCTATGCGGCTGCTTCCCACTGGCTCTCAGTTTTACATTTGGTAGTGTATATATGTCCATGCCACTCTCTCACTTTGTCCCAGCTTACCCTTCCCCCTCCCTGTGTCCTCAAGTCCATTCTCTAGGAGGTCTGCGTCTTTATTCCCGTCTTGCCCCTAGGTTCTTCATGACCATTTTTTGTTTGTTTGTTTGTTTTTTAGATTCCATATATATGTGTTAGCATATGGTATTTGTTTTTCTCTTTCTGACTTACTTCACTCTGTAAGACAGTCTCTAGGTCCATCCACCTCACTGCAAATAACTCAGTTTCATTCCTTTTTATGGCTGAGTAATATTCCATTGTATATATGTGCCACATCTTCTTTAGCCATTCATCTGTTGATGGACACTTCGGTTGCTTCCATGTCCTGGCTGTTGTAAATAGAGCTGCAATGAACATTTTGGTACATGACTCTTTTTGAATTATGGTTTTCTCAGGGTATATGCCTAGTAGTGGGATTGCTGGGTCATATGGTAGTTCTATTTTTAGTTTTTTAAGGAACATCCATACTGTTCTCCATAGTGGCTGTATCAATTTACATTCCCACCAACAGTGCAAGAGGGTTCCCTTTTCTCCACACCCTCTCCAGCATTTATTGTTTGTAGATTTTTTGATGATGGCCATTCTGACCGGTGTGAGATGATATCTCATGGTAGTTTTGATTTGCATTTCTCTAATGATTAATGATGTTGAGCATTCTTTCATGTGTCTGTTGGCAATCTGTATATCTTCTTTGGAGAAATGTCTATTTAGGTCTTCTGCCCATTTTTGGATTGGGTTGTTTGTTTTTTTAATATTGAGCTGCATGAACTGCTTGTAAATTTTGGAGATTAATCCTTTGTCAGTTGCTTCATTTGCAAATATTTTCTCCCATTCTGAGGGTTGTCTTTTGGTCTTATGTTTTCCTTTGCTGTGCAAAAGCTTTTAAGTTTCATTAGGTCCCATTTGTTTAGTTTTGTTTTTATTTCCATTTCTCTAGGAGGTGGGTCAAAAAGGATCTTGCTGTGATTTATGTCATAGAGTGTTCTGCCTATGTTTTCCTCTAAGAGTTTGATGGTGTCTGGCCTTACATTTAGGTCTTTAATCCATTTTGAGTTTATTTTTGTGTATGGTGTTAGGGAGTGTTCTAATTTCATTCTTTTACATGTAGCTGTTCAGTTTTCCCAGCACCACTTATTGAAGGGGCTGTCTTTTCTCCACTGTATATTCTTGCCTCCTTTATCAAAGATAAGGTGACCATATGTGCGTGGGTTTATCTCTGGGCTTTCTATCCTGTTCCATTGACCTATATTTCTGTTTTTGTGCCAGTACCATACTGTCTTGATTACTGTAGCTTTGTAGTATAGTCTGAAGTCAGGGAGCCTGATTCCTCCAGCTCCGTTTTTCTTACTCAAGATTGCTTTGGCTATTCGGGGTCTTTTGTGTTTCCATACAAATTGTGAAATTTTTTGTTCTAGTTCTGTGAAAAATGCCAGTGGTAGTTTGATAGGGATTGCATTGAATCTGTAGATTGCTTTGGGTAGTAGAGTCATTTTTCACAATGTTGATTCTTCCAATCCAAGAACATAGTATATCTCTCCATCTATTTGTATCATCTTTAATTTTTTTCACCAGTGTCTTATAATTTTCTGCATACAGGTCTTTTGTCTCCTTAGGTAGGTTTATTCCTAGATATTTTATTCTTTTTGTTGCAATGGTAAATGGGAGTGTTTTCTTAATTTCACGTTCAGATTTTTCATCATTAGTGTGTAGGAATGCAAGAGATTTCTGTGCATTAATTTTGTATCCTACTATTTTACCAAATTCATTGATTAGCGCTAGTAGTTTTCTGGTAGCATCTTTAGGATTCTCTATGTATAGTATCATGTCATCTGCAAACAGTGACAGCTTTACTTCTTCTTTTCCAATTTGGATTCCTTTTATTTCTTTTTCTTCTCTGATTGCTGTGGCTAAAACTTCCAAAACTATGTTGAATAATAGTGGTGAGAGTGGGCAACCTTGTCTTGTTCCTGATCTTAGTGGAAATGGTTTCAGTTTTTCACCATTGGGGACGATGTTGGCTGTGGGTTTGTCATATATGGCCTTTATTATGTTGAGGAAAGTTCCCTCTGTGCCTACTTTCTGGAGGGTTTTTATCATAAATGGGTGTTGAATTTTGTCGAAAGCTTTCTCTGCATCGATTGAGATGATCATATGGTTTTTCTCCTTCAGTTTGTTAATATGGTGTATCACGTTGATTGATTTGCATATATTGAAGAAGCCTTGCATTCCTTGGATAAACCCCACTTGATCATAGTGTATGATCCTTTTAATGTGCTGTTGGATTCTGTTTGCTAGTATTTTGTTGAGGATTTTTGCATCTATGTTCATCAGTAATATTGGCCTGTAGTTTTCTTTCTTTGTGACATCTTTCTCTGGTTTTGGTATCAGAGCGATGTTGGCCTCGTAGAACGAGTTTGGGAGTGTTCCTCCCTCTGTTATATTTTGGAAGAGTTTGAGAAGGATAGGTGTTAGCTCTTCTCTAAATGTTTGATAGAATTCGCCTGTAAAGCCATCTGGTCCTGGTCTTTTGTGTGTTGGAAGATTTTTAATCACAGTTTCAATTTCAGTGCTTGTGATTGGTCTGTTCATATTTCCTCTTCCTTCCTGGTTCAGTCTCGGAAGGTTGTGCATTTCTAAGAATTTGTCCATTTCTTCCAGGTTGTCCATTTTATTGGCCTATAGTTGCTTGTAGTAATCTCTCATGATCCTTTGTATTTCTGCAGTGTCAGTTGTTACTTCTCCTTTTTCATTTCTAATTCTATTGATTTGAGTCTTCTCCTCTAGTATTCATTTTGAGTCCTTTTCTTTTCTTTGTTTAAATTAACCCTGAGCAACTGTTATCATTCTGATTAAGAAAACAAGAAGGAAAAGCCAGGTTCGGAAGAGAACAGCAAGGGTGGTCCCCATGAACTGCTGTCCCGCTTAGTCTTAGCTGTCCTGATTCCCAACCTGCTGGGTTGCAGGAAGAGAGTTCCTCTCACAGTGACTTCTGATTTCAGTTGTGTCCCAGTAAGAGAAATCACAGGGCCTCCGTGCTCCTGTGGAAAGGCAAAACTGATTGGTTAAAAAAAAAAAAAAAAGGATTTGTTTTAAATTAAGGCATAGCACACACACAGTACACGTCCCAAATCTGAAGTGCACTATGGGGGAGGTTTCACACCCACCCACGTAGCCCATCATCCAGATCGAGACACGGGTCCTTCCCAGGCCTCCAGGGGGTAGGGGTCTCATGCTCCTGCCCGGTTGCTAAGCCCCCCACCCCTTTTGCCTGTCCTTGAATGTCACGTAAATGGCATCACACAGAGTGTGCTCTTGTGTCTCCAACTTGATTCATCCATGTGTGTAGCCGCCATCGGGGTTTTTTCCTTGCTGTATAGTGTTGCACTGTGAGCATCTACCACGATTTATGTATCCATCCTACCGCTGATGAACACGCGCATTGTGTGCAGTTTGGGGCTATTGTGAGAGCTGCTGTGAAGACTCTTGCAGAAGTCTTGGTGACCCACTTTTTTTTTTTTTTTTTTGACCCACTTTTTTTTCATCTGAGGGCAAACAGAAACCTTGTGCCGGCATTACTGGAGGTTTAGCCAATCGTTATTTCAGTGGATGAATGCTGATACGAAGTAAAACTGCGTTTTATTGACATTACTGCTTCGTTCCCTGCCTCTGAGTAAGGATTCGGTCATTCACTGAACTTTCCTAAGAAGAAATGGCCTTTTTGAAAAGGGATTCAAGTGTGGCTGGTTCGGGGGGTGTGGGGGAGTGTGCGGTTGAATAATCATGATACCTTGCACTTCTCTCCGAGTCTCCTGGCTTCAGTTCTCAGATGCTTTTCAAAATCAACCTGTGAAGTTCCGTGGCGCCTGGGGAGCTGAGGCCACGGCCATGCCGGTTTGCGGGTGGGAGGCAGAGACGCATGGCGATTCCCAATTCCTTGTGGGAGTTCTCCATCCTCAAAAATCGTGTCTTCTGTACTCTTAGAGAAGGTTCTGTCACGGGGCCCTGGAGACGCAGGCATTCTGAGTTTGGGGAGGTTTTAGGCTGTAAAGGAAGGTGGGCCTAGGAAGGAGAGGGTGGTTTCCTATAACTGCTCCGAGTAGGGGAGACCACCCGACTACAGCAAAGCAGAGGGCTGTCCCCAAGGAATGGGTCAATCTCCTTCCCCCTCAGTTTTGTATAGAAATTCTGTATAATGTTGTATCTTTCTTAACTGATTTAAAAATATGCTTTTGAAACCCAACCATTTATGTCGGACTACCTGGGCCCAAGAGGTTCCCGTGCCCTAAGCTGATGACCATCCTTCGTCCTTCAACCCACCAGCCGCCCCCGGCCTCCCGTGGCCCCCGGCCTCTCCAGGCCCCCGGCCTCCTCCTCCACCCGCCTGGTCCTGCCTCCACGCAGGCACCAGAGCCACCTTGTACATGGCAGAGATGCTTCTATAGCGGTTGTCTCCTTTTTCTCCAGTATCATCAACTTTTTTCCTTCTCTCCAAGGATCATTCCGACCAGAGTACAAATATGCTGCAGTTCCCCCCATCTTTAAAGAAAAAAACCCAAACCTGCTTTGATTTCATATTGCCTTGTAGCTGTCACTGCCTTGCTCTGTACCCCTTTTCTGTTAGTCTGTCGGGGCTGCTGTAACAGAGTACTGCCGACCGGGGAGCGGCGCGGGGGAAGGGGGGTTAAACAATTGAAGTTTATTCTCCCAGTTCTGGAGGCTGGAAGTCCGCGATCAAGGTGTGGGCAGGGCTGGTGTCTCCTGAGGCTTCTCTCCTTGACTTGTAGGTGGCCGCCTTCTAGCTGTGTCCTCACGTGGTCAGCCCTCTGTGTGCGTGCACCCCTGGTGTCTCTCTGTGTGTCCAACCTCCTCTTCTTACAAGGACACCAGCCCCCCTGGATTAGGGCTCACCCTAACGGTCTCACGTTAACTCAGTCACTCCTTAAAGGCTGTATCTCCAACTACAGGTAGTGGGGCTAGGGATTCAGCATATGCATTTGGGGGGATGCAACTCAGCCATCACACCTTTACAGACGGTCTCTTTGAAAGTGTTGTCTACACCGTCTGTCCCCATTTCCTGTCCCCGCATTCTGTCCTGGACCCACTTCAGTCAGACTTCTGCCCCCAGAGTCCCCAAGTCCAGGTCCACTCTTAGTCCTCAGGGGCATTAGCTCAGTCTGTCTACCTCTCCTCCTCGGAATGTGGCGTGGGTTCCCTCTCTTGGTTTCTCCCGCCTTCCTGGCCACTCCTTCCTAGTCTCTCTTTTCTGATTCTTCTGTGTCCCTTGACCTCTGAGGTCAAAGGGCCTCGGCCTCTTCTCCCTCTGCACTCCTTCCTGGATGGTCTCATCTAGTCTCATGGCTTCAAAGCCACCTCTGTGTTCATGACTCCCAAGTTTATACCTCCTGCCAGGCCTCCCCTCCTGAACTGTGCACTTCAGTAGCCAGTGGTCTTGACTACCCGGACATGGAGTTGATCCAAAACCAAACTTCTGATTTTCGCATCCCTAAGTCCTCTCTTCCATCCTGCTAAGTGCTCAGGCTTTGAAACCTTGGGGTGGTCTTTGATTCCTCTCTTAGAAATAGGAATGTGTCCACTTGCTCAGCACAGAAAACCCAAGTGTTCTGGCTCGGTCACAAAGAATGTCATTCCCATGCCTTGTTGGTGCATCTTTCAGGGGACTTGTACCCCTAACAGTTGGGGCACAGCATGATGTGCTGGAGAGAACCCAGGGCTCAGAAGGCAGGGGTGAGATTCGGGTTCTGGGCCACTAACCCATTGGGCCGTCTTGGCCAAGTCCCTTCTCTGCTCTGGGCTCAGTTTCCTCATAAGTGAAGTGAGACAGGAGATGGGGCCGGGGACGGCAAATGGGTTTCACCTTGAGGGCCAGCTCCGCGGAAGAGAGTTCTGTGATCGATTGCCCATGTCTGCTGTGGGTGTGAAACTGACAATTGGAGCCCGGGTGCCCCCCATTAGTCATCCCTGCCCTGGCTCCTCACCACCAAGAACCCTTCCAGCTTTAAAAATCTGTGATCGCGCCCTGACCTTGAGCAAATCACTTCACTGTCCCAAGATTTTGTTTCTTCGCAAGCGAGGTGGAGATAAATAATCCCTGCCTTCCTACCACACAAAATTGCTCTGAGGAGCGTGTGAGATAGTGGGTGAAAAATTGCTTGGAAAATAACAGAACGTTATATAAATGTAAGGTTTCGTTGTTATTAACTGACCTCCCTGGTCATGATTTGTGTTAGTCATGCCTTCCTCTGAACCGTCTTCTAGGGCTGGGCAAGAAGCCTTTGCTTTCATTTTGCCCCTGCCCCCCACCTCGGGCAAGACAGTGCCATTTGGATTTCCCTGGTGATGATGAGAAAGGGGATTAGTATGGATGTTGGGTGTGGGGGTGATCTTTCTGTGCTTGGACGATCTCAGCATCTTTCACAGCCCCCGGGGCAGGTGAAACCAGGAAGCCTTCTCCAGAGCCTTTCAGCTACTCAGCACCGTCTTACCCTCCCACCATCACCCCACCACTTTGTGACACTTCTGCACAACAGGTGGGGAAAAATCTTCCCAAAGTAAATTTTTGTCTCCCTCAAGGGTTCATCTGTATTATCCAAGTGTCTGGAATTAAATTAATTCTCCGGTTGGGCAGTTGGGTGCGGTGGGTCTCCCCGGAGCACTGCTGAGCACAGCTCTGGTTAATTTCTGGAGCAGGCACCTGCCCTGCAGCCTGCGGGAATCCAGGGGAGATATCCAGATACAGCTATTTTTGTTACCTGATGAAAAAAGCATCCCTTCCCTCAATCTACAATTCTCCCCTCTTTCACCTTGAATGTTGTTAATGCCCCGTGTTTTCTGCCAAAATCCCAAAGAGAGTCTGTTTGCAGCTTCCTGTGTGCATTAACTTGTCCCAGAGACCCAGGGGAGCCATCTGTTCTTACATTATTTGGTGTAAGCAAAGCTTTGGGGCATTTCTTCTTGCCAGTGGTGTGTTCTGAGCTGGTTTCTTTGCTCAGGCTCTTATTTATTGACGAGCGCGTCTCATTTCCTTCTTCCCTCCTGCAGCCTTTGTCGTGAACAGTGTTCGGCGCGGTGTGAAATGAGAAGCATTCAGAACTCTTCTAAGACATAAAGGTTTGATTTCTTTTTTCTTTTTTTTTTTTTTAAGGGGCAGAAAAATAAAGGACTTGAGTTTCCTGTAGGACTGGAAACAGTGAATCAGATTTTTGTTTTGCTTAAAACCTGAAAATCTCAGGCAGCAGTTGAGAGTCTCTGGACAGGGCTGAGTGCTGTGTTTGGGGGTTTAGGGTGATGTCCCTTCCCCACGGGCCATTCCACGGGAGAGGGGCTGGCCACCCACGGAGACTGATTTGAGAGGGACCAGAAAGGCTACCTGAGTCACAGAGCTGCCCAAGGCAGAGTGGGCACTGACACTTCCTGCCTTGCCTTTTCTGCTCCGTGAGGCATTTCAGTGATTCAGTGCCTGGTGTTATCCACAGACTAATGGGTGCAGTGCGCGTGAGCTCTCCCTCTCCCAGCAGGCGACCTTGGACAAGTCGCTGAAGTCATTGGTGAAGTGGGGATAAGACGGCACCCTTCCCACAGGAAGTTAGATGAGATACCACCTCCCAAGTGCCATGAGGCAGGCAAGACATCCAGGGAGGCACGGTTGGGACAGGTGCACACTCGTGATACAGGTGTGCCATGCTCGTTAGCAGGATGCCCTGGAGAAAGTTCAGAAGGGCCCCTGACAAACCTATAATCTAGCATGAGCCATTTGCTTACATCCCTTGCCTGATCCCCGTTCGTTAACATCCATTACTACCATTATCCTTTTATTCATCCCTTAACGAGTACCCAGTGCCTGCCACTCCCGGGCACTCCACTAGGTGCCAGGGATAAACAGATCTAAGGGCGGGGTCCTCACCCCAATAAGCCTGTACTCAGGTGAGGAGACAGTCAGTTGCAAGATAAAGGAGGCACGCATTGAAGACGTGTGGGAGAGAGAGGGGCACCCGGGTCTGCCCAGGGAGACAGAGACCCCCAGGGCTGATAGAAGCTGAAATGAGACTTGGAAAATAACGAGGCTTTTGCCAGGCAGAGACGTGGGAAGGGCCCTCAAAGGAGAGAAACCGCACGTGCCCAGCTGTGGAGGTGTGATGAGTGTCAGTGTTGGCAAAAAGACGGGAAGATGTGGGGACAGGGGAGGAGGGGCCACCGAGAGCCCCCGGATGCCTTGCTGAGGGGGCAGATGCTGTCCAGTGGGTGAGCACCAGATACTGGGGCGACTGAGCCGTGACTGGGAGCCAGGATGGATGTGCAGTTTCGAAAGGTCACACACAGCGGTGCGGAGAACAGATGGGAGACGGGGGGCAAGAGGCACGGAGGGCCCCCTCTGATGGGACGTGGGCCAGGATGAGCTGTGTCTTTAAGTAAACTTTGTGGATGCATGACATTCGTGCAGGAGGCGTGCACACATCCTAAGTGTGCAGCACGACGGATTTTCGCAAAGTGAATGCACAGTGTCCCCAGTACCCAGATCAAGAAACAGAACGTGACCAGCTGAAAAATAATATTTTAATGAAAAACAATAATGGCTTTTCATAGCATAGTAATTTTTAGTATAAGTCTGTCCCAAATACTGCACGGGACATGCACGTTCTTCAAAATGATTGGTTATTCAAGATACAAATCTAACTCAGCGCCCTGTATTTTATCTGATAACCCTGGATGCATCCACATTGTTGCAGGTGGCAGTAGTTCTTTCATGTTTTTATTGCCAGCAAGAGTCTGTTTTATGACTGTTGCACATTTTATCGAGACTACCACTGATGGATCACTGAGTTGTTTCCAATTTGAGGACATCATGAATGCGGCTGCTCTGAGCACTCTTACACTTACCTTTTGGAGACCTGGGCTTGTATTTCCACCCAAGAGTGGATTTGCTGGATCTTAGACTATGTTTATATTCAGCTCTAATAAATACAACCAAATAGTTTTCCAAGAACGTTGTTGCAAACTACACCCCATCAGTAGTGGAAGAGCGTTCCAGTTGCTCCACCTCTTTTCTCACACAGCATTGTCTGTCTCTTCATTTAGCCATTCCAGTGGGTGTGCAGTCAAAACAAAGCATTGTGCAGTTTTAATTTGCGTCTCACTTGTGGCTGGGCCGAGTGCCTTTTCATGTATTGATCGGCCATTTTGGCTGTCCTCCTCTGTGAAGTGTCTGTTAGAGTTTTGCCCACTTTTCTGTTGTCGTGTCTTTTTCTTATTGAATTGGAGCAGTTCTTTATATATGAGGAGTCCTTTGTCAGATAAACGTATTGCAGATATCTTCCTTCAGTTTATAGCTTGCCCTTTCGCTCTCTTATTAGAGTCTGCTGATGAACAGAAGTTTTTAATTTTAATGTAGTCCAGCTCGTGTGGGTTTTTCCATCATGGTTCACTCTTTTTTGAGTCCTGTTTAAGAAAGATATGCCTTATTAGTTTATCCAGTTTCATTACATTTTTTAATGTGGCTACTTAAAAATTAAAATTATATGTGTGGTTCAAAAAAACAAAAAAGAAAGAAAGATATGCCTACCCCAGAGTGTGTGTTTCCTCCTAAAAGCTTTATCGTTTCATCTTTCACGTTTAGATCTATAACCCATCTAGAATGGATTTTTCCTTTAATAAAGGATAACGTACGTACAATAAAACCCATTTTAAGTACACAGTCCACGGAATTTTGATAAAAGTATATACCCATGTGACCACAACCACAGGCAAGATGTAGAAGATTTCCATCACCCCATAAAGTTGCTTTATGTCCTTTTGGTCCATGGGCGAGCAGCATCAACCTCACCTGAGAGCTGGTTAGAAATGCAGACTCTCGGGCCCCACCCCAGGCCGGCTGGATTAGAATCTGCATTTTAACAAAATCCCTAGGTACTTTGTATGCACTTTAAAGTTTAGAGACAATCTGAGTTCCTTTGAAGAAAGGTGACAAGTGAAAAATGCTTTTTCTATTGTTATTAATGACATCGCCTGAAGCAAGGCAAGGTAAATGATAGATTATTGAGTTTGGGGAAAAAATGAAAGAGAAGAGAAAGACAAAGTTGGGAAGAAAGTTTGAAGTCATTACAGGAGCATCCTCTACTCCCTGGACCACCGCCTCTCCTGGAGACCTGGCCCCGCTGTTGTCCTGCAAAGCTGAGGGACAAGATTTGCCGTTGGGGAGGCTTGGGCTCCTGGGGCAGTGCTTCCTGGTCTGTGCCCTGGACCAGCATGGAGAAAGCCATCCTAACGACCAAGTCCAGAGAGACCATAATTTTTGGTTTGTTGTGTTTTTTTTTTTAACTTCTCTTTTTTTTTTTAAGTTTAATTTTTATCTTTATGTACTATATGTATTGCTTTAAAATATCAAATACTTCCACGTGGCTCATAATTAAAAAAATAGCAGTTCTCCAGCCCACCCCTCCCCACTCCTCCGACATTTTAATCACCTACTTTTTGGATGACCCCTTATCCCTCACACTGGAGTCCGGTTTTCCCGTGAGTAAACGTTCCTTCTGCCAGAGCTGGGGAGAGAGTCTGGGGGTTTAACTGCCCCTTTTACATATCTTCAGCCCGTCCTCCTGGTGTTAATCCCACCCTGGTTGTCCGCCTTCTGTGGTCCAAGGTACCTCTATTTTCTGGGCTTTTCTGGGATTCTGCAGAGCAAATTGGCTTTTGTTCCTTCCAGCTCTTCTACCATTAAGCACTTAGGTTTTCTCCTTCTCTACTCACATTAGACATTTTTACATTATAAATTAAATTTCTTTTTTTAAAAAATCAAACAAAAGAATATATACATATATTATAAAGAATACTAACAAAAAGGCTTCATATCTCAGTCTGTGGAATTTATTTTTGTGAGTGGTTTGAAATCCAATTAAATGTGTTAAGTTAAATTAAATTAATTTCCAAAGGGCTATCCCAGCCCCATCCCTTCCCCTCTGACCTGCGGTGGCGAGTTTCTCCTGCATTATATCCCTGGCTCTAAATCTGAGCTCACATTTCTGTTCCTTAGATCTATTTGTCTTTCGCCAAAAAAAAATAAAATACCAGGCTATCTTTTTCCCCCTTTGTTTTCTGCCTTCTCAGGTTTTAAATGAGCATTTCATGATCCCATTTTACCCCTCTCAGCATATCAATTGTACTTCTTGTTAAGTTGTTGTTAGTGGTTGCCCTGTAGTTAAGAAAATACATTTTTGACTAATCCACGTCCCCCTTGAAATGACACTGGATGGTTTCCCATGTAGAGCCAGGCACCTTATAACCCAGTGTTCCCAGTTCCTGCCTCCCGACCCTCTGAGATTGTTGTCCGTCATTTCACTCACCATCCACCATCAGTTACGAGATATGTTGTTACGATGATGACTTTAAAAAACAGTAATCTTGTAGATCAATTAAGAATAAGAAAAATAAGGAAATCCCTGGCGGTCCAGTGGTTAGGACTCGATGCTTTCACTGCCGTGGTGGCCAGGGTTCCATCCCTGGTCAGGGAACTAAGATCCCGCAAGCCAATGGGCGGGGCCAAACAAAGAAAAGAAAAGATGTTATTTGACTTTTATTTATTCCTGCGCCAATGCCCTTCCTTTCTTTATGTTGTTTTTCTTCTGCCCGAAGATCCTCTTTTAACACGTCTTGCAGGGCAAGCCTGTTGGCCATAAATTTCTTCCATGTTTGTTTATCTGAGAAAGTCTTCATTTCTCCTTCACGTTTGAGGACGATTTCGCTGGAAATTGACTTCTGAGCTGGTCGTCTTTTCTCTCTTAATACTTGAAGTATTTCACCCCACTCCCTTCTTGCTTGCATGATTTCTGATATGGAGCCCACTGTGATTCTTATCGTTATCTCTTCATAGGAAAGGTGTTTTCCCCCTCTCTGGCTTCTTTCAGGATTTTCTGTTCATCTTTGGATTTCTGCAGTTTGGATCTAATGTGCCCAGGTGTGTTTTTCTTGTTATTTACCCTGCTTGGTATTCTCTGAACTTCCTGGATCTGTGTGGTTTGGTTACAGATCCATTATTAATTCAACTATTAGTAACGTTCTTGGCCATTATTAATTCAACTGTTTGTTTTGCTTTCTTCTCTTTCGCTTCTCCCTCTGCTCATCACATTATACTACACTTTTGATATCATCCGATAACTCTTGCTTATTCTGCCCTGTTTTCTTTTCATTCTTTTTTCTCTTTACATTTCAGTTTGGAAGTTGTATTGACCTATACTCAAGCTCGCTGATTTTTTTCCTTGGCCACATCCAGTCTACCAATGAGCCCGTCAAAGACACTTTATTTCTGACACTGTGTTTTTGATTCTCCCTAAGAGCTTCCTTCTCTCTGCTTACGTTACCCTTCTGCATGGTGTCCAGTTTTTCCATTAGCGCCCTCAACCTATTAATCATATTTATTTTAAGTTCTCTGTCTAGAGTAATTCCAGTATTTGTGTCATATCTGAGTCAGGTTCTGATCACTGCTTTGTTACTTCAAAATGGATTTTTTCTTGGTTGTCACTTCAAAATGTATTTTCTCTTGCCTTTTGGCATACCTTGTGCTTTCTTATTGAGAGACATACGTGCTGTGTTGGGTAATAGGAACTGAGGCAAAGAGGGCGTTAGGGCTTTAAGTGTGAGGGTATCTGTTAATCTGGCCAAGCTTTGGGCTCCGTTTGGTATTTTTTGCAGCTGTAGGTGCCAGAAGCTTCAGCTCCTCAAGTACCCGTGCTTGTGTCTCCCTTCTTGACCCTGGGCTTCCCTCTGTTCTCCTCCTTAAAGAGAGTCTGGTTTTTTCAGCTCTTGTGGCTGTAACCACCGTGGTACTGGAGCCCTGTTGCTGTGGGGGGAGGGGAATGGTCTATAATCGACGACAAAATTTCAGTCTTTTCGTGGGCTGTGTTTTGGGGCTGAGGCGTTCACGAGGGATTCTCCGGTGATGTGGTTTTTCCCTCTGCCCCTGCCCGCCACTCCCTCCCCAGGTGCAGCATTCCCAGTCTGTCTCCTTGAAGCCTGATTCTGTTGACTATGGTCTCCCCTCCCGCTTTGGTGAGACAGGAAGGCTGGAGGGGTCCAGAGAAGGGAGGAACTTCTTCCCCTGGGTGGGTTAAGGCTTCTGAATTACATCTGGCCAAGTCCTCTCCCCTGGACTTTGTTATGACTAAGGCTCTGGGTCTACTTCACAGTGGTTCCTCTTCCCCTCCCTCTGCCAGAGACACCAGGGGGTCTTTCTGGGATCCTCACCATGAAAACCTGGAGGGGTTCCTAGGGGTAAACCCAAAAAAGTGTGGTGGCCTCCTAAGCCTGTGTCCCCTCCAGTTTTTCACTTTCACGCTAGTCCTCACTCAGCCTCCAGCAATTCATCAAAATCACCATTTAAGTGTTCCTACCTGTTTATGGCTCCAGCAAATTCTTCTCCCTATAAGTAGATCTCATTTGCTGTATGCCTCTAGATGTCCCCATCTCTCGGGCTTTCAGGGTGGCCATTTGTCCTGTGACCTTAGTTCTCTGATGGGTCCAAGAAAATTGTTGATTTTCAGTTTGTCCAGCTTTTTCTTGTAAGGATGGAAATGATAACTTTCAAGCTCTTTACATGTTGTAGCTGAAACCAGAGGTCAATACCAAGCTGTCTTCATTACTGTAAGATATTCGTTAGGGTCGGCTACACTGCGTAACAAATAGACCCCCAGATACCAAGGTCTTAAAGAGCAAGAGATGTATATATTTTTTCTTATGTAAAATCAGGGTGGCTTTCAGGTCAGCAGGATAGCTCTCCTCCACGCAGTGCTTCAGGCACCCAGGCTCTTTCCATCATGTGCCCCACAATGCCTAGGCTACGGTGTTGCTTGCATCCGGGCAGCAGAAAGAATAGGGCAGAAAGGTGCACATATGGGAGGTTTAGTATGGACCTGGCCCAGAAGCAAAGCACAGTACTTTTGTTCACATTGCATTGAGAAGAACTCAGTCCATGCACCCAGAGAAAAAGAGAATGGAATTTCAGGAACAGCTACCATCCTCACCACTTACCGCTTTACATTAGCTCTACCAGTCTACTTGACCACGTTCTTTGTCAGATGTGTCTCGACTCTTTTGGTCCTTTGCTTCTCCTTATATACTTGAGATCCAACTTCTCGTGTTCTATTAACCACTCTGTTGGGATTTCAATTGTATTAAATTTGTAGATCAATTTAGGGGGGACTGGCATCTTTATGATAATAAGTTTTTTCATCTGTGAACTTGGTTTGTCTTCCCATTTTTAAAGGTCCTCTATAATGTCTTCCAGTAAAGCTTTAAAATTTTCTCTATAAAGGTCTTGCTTAGTTTTTGTTCAACTTATTCCTAATATCTTTTGGTTTTTTACTGCTATTATAACGAATATCTTTTAAAACTTTGCATTTATGTTGTTACTAATGTAGAGAAACACAGTTGATCTTTTTCATATTTAACCTTGGATTCATAACTATACTAAACTCTTTTTAACATTCTGATCATCTCTAGATTTTTTTCATTTTTCTATGTAGATAATATCATTTGTGAATTATGACAGTTTTTTCTTTTTTTCCATTTCTTAGATCCTTTGTTTCTTTTTCTTTTGTTCATTTATTTTTTTACTGTGCTGGTTGGCATCCCCAGTAAAGCATTGAATAAGAGCAGTAATTGTGAGCATCTATGCTTTGGCCTCAGTCTTGAAGGAAGAGCTTTCAAAGCTTCTCCTTTAAGTATTGTGTTTGCTAGAGGATTTTTGTGGATATATTTAATTAGGTAAGAATGTTTATTTCCTTTCCATTCGTAGTTCGCCAATATATTTTATCAGGAATGCATGTCAAATTTTATCAAGTGCTTTCTCTACACCTGTGTTTTTTTTTTACTGAAACGACTACACAGGCACACCTTGGAGATGCTGCAGGTTTGCTTCCAGACCACCTCAGTAAAGCAAGTCATATGAGTTTTTTCGTTTCCCAGTGCATATAAAAGTAAATCCTTGTTGCTTATCTATTTTTGGATAGTAGTATGTATCTGTTAATCCCATACTCCTAATTTGTCCCTTCCCTCCTCCCTCTTCCCTTTGGTAACTGTAAGTTTGTTTTCTATGTCTGTGAGTTTGTTTCTGTTTTGTGTATAGATTCATTTGTGTTATTTTTTAGATTTCACATATAAGTGATATCATATAGTATTTGTCTTTCTCTGTCTGACTTCACTAAGTATAATATTTTCTATGTTCATCCATGTTGCTGCAAATGGCAATATTTCATTTTTTTAGTGGCCAAGTAATATTTCCACATCTATTTTTTTGTTGACTAATTCTCACCTCAGGTGTATCTATTCTGCTGTTTAACCATCCTTTGAGGACTTTAAAAACCACATGACTAAGGACAATTTCAAACATACAAAATAGAGAGATTCAAATAAGGAACCCCCTCCCTTTTCCCATTGTCCAAATTCAGTAATTATCCACACATGGCCCTTCTTCCTGTATATCTTTTTTTTTAATACTTATTTATTTATTTATTTGGTTGCACCAGGTCTTAGTTGTGGCAGGCGGCTCCTTAGTTGCAGCTCCAGGGCTCCTTGGTTGTGGTATGCGAACTCAGCATGCCTGAGGGATCTAGTTCCCCAACCAGGGACCGAACCCAGGCCTGCTACATTGGGAGCGCTGAGTCTTATCCACTGCGCCACTAGGGAAGTCCCTTCCTGTATATCTTTACACCCCACCACTTCTCCCCTCACAGGATTGCTTTAAAGCAAATCCCAAATTCCACATCATTTCATCTCTAACCATTTTAGTCATAAAGTTTTTAATTTCAGTGATTATAGTTTTTCATTTCTAATTCTGTTTGGTTCTTTTAGAAGTCTGCCTGTTTATTTTGAGCGGTTATTTACTTTTTATGTTTTGGTTCTCTTTTTTATTTATTTAAACATATTAAATATCATAATTCTATATTCTGTGTTTGATCAGCTTCTAATATCTGAATTCCTCATGTATCTGATGCTGCATTTGCTGTCCTGCTAACTATTGGTTATTGGACTTTGTTTCATTTTACGATTTCCTTAAAATCGTGAGCTCACGTTCTTTGAAACTTTACAGGAAAATTTGGAAGTCCGACTGAGGGTTTACTCCCCCCAAAGATGACGTGGGTCTGTTCTGCCGATGACTAGGTGTAGTATGAAGGGATCACTGTTTGTTTAATGTGAACACTTTATTGAACTATAACATACATACAAAAAAATACAAATCATTAGTGAACAGCTTTTGTGACCAAGAAACAGAAAGTGATCAGAACTACAGAATTCCCTCTTTCTCCTTCAAGTTACTTCTTCCCCTCAAAGGTCACCACTGTCCTGAGCATAGTTTTGCCTGTTTTCACGTAAATAGAATCATCCAGTCTGTGCTCTTTTTTCGCACCTGGCCTCTTTCACTTAGCATATATCAGTGAGGTTCATCCAGGTAGATGCGTGAGCGGCAGGGTTCATTTTGCTTTGTTGTATAATATTCCATTTTGGTTATCTCTCTATGGCTGGTGAGCACTGAGTGGTTCCCACTTGGGGGATGATGACGGTGCTTCCACAGACATCCTGTGCACGTGTTGTGGGAACATACCATGCCTTCCTTTCAGATTCATACGTAGGAATGGAACTAAGGGTGGTGGGCATCCACAGGATACTTCTGCTTTAATACTCACAGTTTTCCAAAATGGTCATACTAACTTATATTTCCACCAGCAGCACAAGAGTATGGGGTGATTTAAATTAAATCCTCAGCTTGGTGCTATTTGGTCCATGAAGTCAGGTGAATTAAGGTCCTCAAGCCACATGGAAAGCAGTGGCTGCAAATTCAGAGAGAAGACTTTCCCCTCCACTCAGCTAAGGCTGAGACAGATGGGTTTCCTCGCTGTCTCCGTCTGTGGGTTGTGTAATTCATCACTTCTCGAGGAATGCAGCCCTTGAGGGGTCCCATGCCGTAGGCCAGGGTCTCTGGTCTGACTCCTCATTGCGATCTGGCCCTGATCGGTTCACCTGGGCTTATTAGGAGAGGGCTTCGGGGCAGCCTGAGCACCTGTTCCCTCCCTAACTTCTCTGGACTTCTGCAGCCGATTCACTTTCTGCCCCTGAGGACTTCTCTTAGTGTCTTGCCAGGTCAGTTGTGCACTTTAATAAATATTTTAAAGTATTTTATCTGGCATTTTAGCTATATTATGGTGGAAGTGCTTTTAGACCACATAATTTTCCCCAAAATAGTAGTCCCTTTCTGCTTTCCATTTTCCAAAATTTTGCTGACATCTCTCATCTGCTGTGGTCTTCTCCATTCTCTACGACCATGCGAAGATACACACACACACCCCCACACACATTTCTTTACTGTTGAACTGGTGCAGTTTCAGGAGAGAGCAGAGAGAAATGTGTATGCATTTAACTGGAAATTCAGCTAAAAGCATTTTTCATTTTTTTTGGCCGTGCCGCGAAACGTGCGAGATCTTAGTTCCCCAACCAGGGATGGAACCCGTGCCCCCTGCAGTGGAAGCGTGGAGTCTTACCCACTGGACACCAGGGACGTCCTAAAAGCATTTTAAGTAATGTTTTTCTCTGTATTTACTGACAACTCCTCTGGTGCTCCTTTCTCTTCTCAAAAATGTGGTCATTAGACCAGCGGCTCTGATGTCTCTTGGATTCTCGTTAGAAATCCAGGCTCCTAGACCCCACCCCAGACTTTCTGAATCATTTCAAGAGCCCCAGGTGAGGGACTTCCCTGGCGGTCCAGTGGTTAAGACCCCGTGCTTCCAATGCAGGGGGTGCATGTTCGATCCCTGGTCGGGGAACTAAGGTGTCCTGCATGCTGCATGGTGCGGTCAAAAAAAAAAAAAAAAGAAAGAAAGAAAACAATAACTGGGAAGGCAAATTAAAAAAAAAACTATTATATATAGAATGGATAAACAACAAGGTCCTACTGTATAGTAGAGGGAACCATATTCAATTTCCTGGGATAAACCATAATGGAAAAGAATATGAAAAAGAAGGTATATATGTATAACTGAAGCACTTTGCTGTACAGTAGAAATTAACACAACATTGCATGTCAGCTATACTTCAATAAAATAAATTTTTAAAAAAAGAGCCCCAGGTGATTCCTCCGTGCAGTGAACTTGGAGAGACACTGGTTGGCACCGAGGGTCTCACCTGGGCCCCTCCCCCTTCCTGCTCCTCCTCCCATCCTGGCTCCCTGCCCTTCTCCACCTTGGGTCCCTGAGAAAGCCGGCAGCTTAGGTGCAGACGGTCTCCGCCTGGAAGTTAGAAGCAGCTTCCCGAGCTGACCCTGCCTGGGCAACACCAGGGCTAGTCACATCCTTATTTGGGGCTGGGCTCTGAACTTGGTACTGTAAAAGCTTCACAGGAGATACTAAGGTATACCCAGGAGAGGCAGAGGTGGTGAGAAACGGCCCTTGACCTTAAGACATTCTCAGCCTGGATCTGGGAGAACATTCTGGAAAATCAGAAACAGCCCCGGAGGGCAAAGAGTAGATTCCTGCACATTTAATGTAAATTACACGCTGTTACACTAGCACTTTATTGTTTTGGAGTCAGACGCCTGGACTTGTCATAAAAGCCCCAGAACTTTGTTTTCCTGGGATCTTGGGTTCAGTTGAAGCTCCCAGTGTTTTGCTGGCCAAGCTCAGGCCTCAGGTGATAATGTCATCCCACTGAACTCCATCCCTTGATCCAGGAGCCGCAGGGGAACCCAGGACAGATGGGAAGAAACACGAGACAAGGTGCCGTCGAACTCCATTCCCTCATGGTCCTTCTCCCCAGACACTCTGGCCTTGCCCTCGGTGGCCTTGTTTGATCTCAAAGGTGGAGGGGCGTCTTGGGTGATGTGAGTTGGGTCACCCTGGCCCCTCAGGTAGAACAAGACTCTGGCCGCCTGACATTCCATATCCTTCTAACGCCGCATCCTAGCTTTACCTGTTTCTAAGAACCAGGCCTTAACGTGCCCTAACGTTACTAAGTGGAAGACGGGCACTCTGAGAGTTCCGTTCTCCAGGACCATTGCTTTCTCGTCTGCCAGGTGGATGAGTCACCTCAAGTTCCACCGAGATTCTGTGAGTTTTAACTAATGGTGCTATGAGAGTGGTTTGAGATTCCTGGATGCAGCCTGCGGTGTGTCAGTGCCTAATGTTGGTATTTTAAGTATCAGAGTCTCAGTGCCCTTAATTACTTCCCTGGGCAGGCTCTGGAATCAGAGTGTGGAACCTGCTGCACACGCAGAGTCACCTGACTCAGCCAGGTGAGGAGGGGGCTGGCCTGGGAGCCACTCCATGCCGAAGGCCCCTGAGCGGGGGGAGTGCTATGGGCTGAATTGTGTCCCCTCCCCAAATTCATGTTCAAGTTCTAACGGTGAGTACCTCTGACTGTAGGTGGAGCTGGGGCTTTACAGAGGTGATTAATGTAAAATGAGGTCACTAGGGTGGGTCCTAATCCAATAGGACTGGTGTCCTTCTAAAAAGAGGAGGTCAGGACACAGACACCCGCCCTGGGCGCCAGAAATCATGGTGCAACGTTAAATACCGCAGCTGGCCGCAGTGCAGCCCCTGGGCTCAGCGGAGATCTTTCTCACATATCTACAGCCCTCGGGTCCCCAGAGCAGAGCGGGAGGGTTGGCTGCAGGAGAAGCATTTAAGGTTCAGGCCGTCCCCTCAGCCCCCGCTGCCATTCCCAGTATTATGGAGAACCTCGGTGGGCATCGTGCCGAGCTAATTTTTTTTAAATTGGCTTGCCCGACCCTCTGTGGGAGCTTCTGGGAGTTCATTTTAAAGTCAGAGAGAGAGGAAGCGGGAGCTGCCTAATTCCCTGGTTCAGTCGCACACGAAATCTAGTTTGGTATCATCCCCAAGTGACACGTCTCTTTTATGACATTTGGAAGCAGATGACAGCTCTGGGTGCCCTGCTTCTGCGCTGAGGGGTCAGGACAAAAGAATGACCTCGTTACGAGGCCCACCGCCCTCCCTCCAGGCCTGTCTGCCTCTTATTGCAGACTTCCCATTATCCACTCAGAGGCAAAGGGGCACTGGTGACACATGCCCGAGGCCACCTCTGCTGGAGGGCCCTCAGACCACCAGTCAAGTAAGCTTTCTAGACTCAGTGCATGCACTCAGCCCAGCTGGTCGCCCAGACGCAGGCCCCGCCTGCTCCCACCTGCAGCTCCGCCCCCGGGTGCTCCCTGCCCTCCTTACCACCTGCTCTGCCATCAGCCGGTGCAGAGCCCACCTGTCGTGTGCCTCACTTAAGCCCCATGAAACCTGTTGTGGCTTTTCCTCAGCACTGCTGCCTACCTTCTCTGAATTTCCATTGCATTTTGTGATTGAAAAAGAAATCATGGTGGGAACGTAAAGTGGTGCAGGCGCTGTGAAAAAGTCTGGCAGTTCCTCAAAAGGTTAAACACAGAATTACGATGTGACCCAGCAATTCCACTCCTAGGTAGGTACCCAAAAGAAACGAAAACAGGTTTTCAAACAAATCCTGCACACGGATGTTCATAGCAACACTATTCACAAAATAGTGGAGAAGCCAAACGGTGGAAATAACCTAAATACACATTAGCAGTTGAATGGATAAACAAAGTGTGGTAAAGCTGTTATTCAGCCATACAAAGGGATGTTGCAATGACACAAGCTACAATGAGGAGAAACCCTTACGCTCAGTGAAAGAAGCCAGACACAAAAGACCACTTATTGTAGGATCCCACTTATATGAAATGTCCAGAATTGACAACTCCAAAGAGACAGAAAGCAGATTAGTGGCTGGCAAGGGCTGGGGGGAGGACCTGACTGCTGAATGGGTTTGGGGTCTCCTGTAGGGGTGATGAAATGCTTGGAATTAGGTAAAGATAATGGTTGCACAGCATTGTGAATTTATGAAATGCCACTAAATTGTACACTGAAAATGGTTAATTTTATGTTGTGTGAATTTCACCTCCATAAGAAGGAAGAAACCGTGGATTCTTAGAGCTGGAAGGAACTTTGATCCAGTCCAACCTTGTAGGGGATGCAGGAAGACACTGTAGGGTGTCCCCGACGGTCTCCCTACCTAGTGACCCGTGATGTATGCGAGGTGACACCTGATGAGGAGAAGGGGCCCAGGCAGATGACAAGCATTCAGGTGTGGGAGGGTGGCCCTCTCCTCCTTTCCCTCCTTCCCTCCCCTGTTCAACAGTCGTGTGGAACATTACCAGTTCTTATTTTAGCCTTTGGTTTCCCAGCAACGGCAGGCAGAGAAGCAGCATGATGCAGTGGCTATGTTTTTTCAACTTTGGGGCTGGACAGTTTCGGTTTAAATCTGGCCTCTGCCAACAGGAGCTCTGTGACAGTGGGCAAATTCCCAACTTCTCTCTTAGCTCTGGTTCCTCTTCTGTGAAATGGGGGTGTCATCGGGATCTATCAGACACATTTAAGTAAGACGGTCAGCTCTGTGGGGCTCAGGGCCACGCCTGGCACAAAGCACCCGAGAACAAGGTTAGTCATTGTTGGTATTTGTGATCCCAAGTCCCTCCACTGTCCTTGTTTGGGTTTTCACGTTAGTCACCAACTCCATCTTCTCCTGGGTAGTTAGGGTGACCTTATAACTTACTGTCCAAACCAGGACACTTTTCGTCTTAACTAACGTGTAGAGGATTGACTCCCTTTAGTGTGTAGTTCTATGAACTTTGTCCCATATATGGATTCAAGTGACCACCACCACAATTCAGATTCAGAACAGCTCCATCACCCCAAATAACTCCCTGAAGCTGTTCCTTTGCAGTCCACTCTTCCCTCATCGCAACCCTGGCAACCACTGATGGGTTCTGACGCTATAGTTTTCTCTTTTTTAAGAGTATTGTATAAATGGAATTATTCGGTATGTAGCCTTTCGAGACTAGCTTCATTCATTCAGCATAATGCCTTTGAGATTCATCCATGTTATCGTGTGTATCAATAATTTGTTCCTTTTTATTGCTGAGTAGTATCCATGGTATGGATGTACCATGTTTGTTCACTCATTGGTGGATACTGGGGTAGCTTCCATTTTGGTAATTATAGAGAGCTATTATAAACATCCGTGTACAGGATTTTGTGGGAACATAAGTCTTCATTTTTCTAGGGTGAAATATCTAAGAGTGGGATTGCTGGGTAAATTTATATTTAACTTTATAAGAAACTGCCTAAACAGTTTTCCGAAGTGGCTTGTATGTGCCAGTTTTCAGTCCCATTAGCAACGTGTGAGAGTTCGATTTGGCTTCACGTCTTCACAGGTACTTGGTACTGTCAGTGATTTTTATTTTAAGGATGCAGAGAGGGGTGTCGTGGTATCAATATCTCATCATGGTTTTAACTTGCATTTCCCTAATGGCTAACAATACTGATGTCTTATCATGTGCTTATTTGGCATTCATATATCCTTTTCGATAAAATGTCTAAGTCTTTTGACCATTTTAAAACTGGGTTGTTTTCTCAGTGGTGACTTCTGAGAGTTCCTTTTGTGTTCTGGATCAAGTCCTTTGTCTGAAAGGTGATATGCAAAAATTTTCTACCAATCTGTAGCTTGTATTTTCATTCTTTTAATAGTGTCTTTTGCAGAGCAAACTTTTTAATTTCCAAGAAGTCCAATTTGTCGATTTTTCCTTCCATGTACTGTGCTTTTGGTATCTTGTCTAAGAATTCTTTGTCTAACCCATTCTCACAAATATTTTTTGTTTTCTTCTAAAAGTTTTATAGTTGGATGTTTTATATTTAAACATGTGATCAGTTTTGAGTTAATTTTTATATAAGGGGTAAGGTATCTGTTGAAGTTAATTGTTTTGCATAGGGCTGTCAGTTATTCCATCACCATTTATTGAAAAGACTGTCTTTCCTCTATTGAGTAGCTTTTGAACTTTTGTCAAAAATCATTTGGGCATGTTTCTGTGGGTTTAATTTCTGAACTCTCTTCTGTTCTTTTGATCTATGTGTCTATACTTTCACCAATACTCTGTTGATGACTATAACTTTATAGTAGTTTCAAAATCAGGTTTTCAAAATCTTTTTGATTATTCTAGTTTCTTTGCCTTTCCATATAAGTTTTTAAAATCAGCTTGTCTTTATCTACGAAAAGTCCTGCTGTGATTTTTATTGAAATTGGGTTAAATCTGTAGATCAGTTCGGCGAGAATTTACATCTTGTCCATGTCAAGTTTTAAAATCCATGAACATGGTATATCTCCCCCTTTATTAAGGCCGTCTTTGATTTCTTTCATCAGTGTTTGTTCAGTAAATAGATCCTGTTCCTGTTTGGGGAGATTTTTACCTAAGTTTTTTATTTTGAGTTTTGGTTGTTTTTTGTTGTTTTGGGTTTTTTGTTTTTTTGTTTTTTGTTTTTTTTTTGGATCTCCTTTAAATCAAGCTTACTCTTAAGACTAAGAAGAGGCACTGTTAATAATTACACCAGGGCAATAGGCATAAGCCAGTGTCGTCCTGGGCATATTGGGAAGTATTCTGATAGAGCATGATGCTCAGACTGGACACAGAACTCCAGATGTTTTCTAACCTCCCAACACACAGTGGGGCTGTTATCTCTTAGGACCTGGGCACTCTACTCCCACTGTTATGAAGTAGCCAAGATTGCATTGTTGTTTGGGTTTTATATATATATATATATTTTTTTTTTTTCTAAAAACTCGTACATGAAAACATTCTTTTAAATTTTTCAAGTAATGTAGACAAAGCTCTTAGGTTTTCCTTTACAAGCATATCATCAGTGCTGGTACACAGCCTGAGGAGGGCTGTCAGTCTGGTGTGGCACCTTCCAGACCTCTCTCTAGGCATGTGTATGTAGCTACAGAAATACATGTTTTAGTTTAGTGGTTTTTGTTTTGCGAAGTAGCGTCATACAATACTTATTGTTCTGCAACTTGTTTTCTTCACTTAAAAATACATCTTATAGATCTTTCCATGCTAGTGTAAGTGCCACCTCATTCTTTTTGACACCTGCAAGGTCTTCTGCAGCATAAAAGCATTATGTTTAATGTAATCAGCCCTCTATTGATGGGCATTTAGGAATTTTTCCAGTCTTTGCTCTTCCTTGTCTGCACATGCCTCCTGTGCAGAGAGGTGAATGTTTCTCTAGCTTAGGTGCCAACATGGAATTGCCAGGTATAGGGTACATGTATTGTGTGTCTTAATGGATGTTGCCAAATTGCCCACAGAAATTGGCTGGACCAACTTATATTCTCACCAAGACAATGTGAGAGTATTTTTTTCCTCACACTCTTGCCAGAACTTAATTTTACCAAAATTGAAATTTTTTGCTGCCCAGATTGCTGCAGTGTGCTAAAGGTAATCATAGCTAATGCCTATAGATTGTTGATTATGTTCCAGGCACTGCCCCAAGAGCTTTGCTTGTATATATTGACTCATTTAATCCCATAACAATCTTTTGAGGTGGGGTTTTTTTTATTGTTCCTGTTTTATAGCTGACAAAACTCAGGTGCAGAATGAAATCTTATTGTTTCAAATTTTTCCTCTATTATTCCTGAGCCAAAGTATTGCTTCATGTTTATTGATCACATAAAACTCTATAACTTGCTGGTTCATTTTCCTAATTTCCTTTTCTACCATATTCCTTGTCTTTTTCTTATTGTCGTTCTGCACATTAACCTTTATTTCACATATTACAGATGTTTTCCTAGAACACAGCTTATGCATTAACTTTGTTGCACTATTTTCCATCACACAGAAGTTTTAAATTATGATGTACTCACATTCATCAATCTTTTCCCAAATGACATTAGCATATTATGCCTTGTTTAGGAAGGCCTTTCTTATCCCAAGGTTATAAGCATATTTTAAATTTTGTTTCCTATAAAACTTTTGGAATTCATTATTTAATTTTTAAGTCATTGATCTATCTGCAACTTATTCCTGCAAAGGGTCAAAGTAGGAATTTAATTTTCTCCAAGTTGTTAGCAGATTATCCCAACAGTTATTGAATACTCCTTTTACCTCTGTGTTGATTTAAAACGTTACCCTGATCATGCACTAAATTTCTACACATAGGTGAGTTGTTTACCAGGCTTTTGTTCATCGATCCAATTATCTGTTTCTGTACCACTATAGCCTATTGTTTCTCAATATGTTTTAATATCTGGAGAGATACAAGTTAACTTGTATTTAGCCACCCTACTGAACTCTTATATTCTAGCAGTTTATGATCTCCTTATTGTTCCTTTAAAAATAACTTTTAATTTATGTTTTTATATTTCTTTGGTGTATAGATTGGAGATGGTATTCTGCAATTTTAAAAAAAATTTTACATTTTCATCAGCAAATATGCCACATGTTATTTCTGCTTTTCATTATTGCTTGAATTTTTTGTGGCTAATACATGGTGAATTTTTGTAAAATTTCCACATGTATTTGAGAAGAATTTGTCTTCCCTGTTTGTTGGGTACAGAGTTCTGTAGGTCCATTAGGAGCAAACATCTTAATTATTTTGAATCCTCTATAACCATGCTTATTGGTCCCCTTCTTAGGGGCTTTATGAAGTCTCTTACTGTGACAGTGTCTTTGCCAATTTCTTCTTGTATTTCTCTCAGTTTTGCTTTATGTGCTTCAGAGCCATGTTGTGAGGCACATAAACATTCATGATAGTTGATAGTTCCTCTTAGTAACATAAAATCTCCTTTGTCCCTTTTAATGTTTTCCCTCTCAATTTTCTTGTTAACCCTTTTATATTTGTTGTAATTTTTGATGCATTGGACTTATTCTTAATACCTTATCTTGTGATTTTTTTTTCTCAAAGGTTTTTTTTAAGCTTCTTCCCTTTTGCGAAATAAATCAAGTTCTCTTTGATCTACTTTTTCCTGTAACTGTTTGCTCACCATTGTTTCTTATTGATCATCTGTCTAGTTGTTCTATTCATTATTAAAAGTGGGTTACTGAAGTCTCCAACTATTACTGTAGAGCTTATATTTCTCCCCTTAATCCTGTCAATTTTTGCTTCATATATTTTGGGGGCTTGTTGTTAGATGCATATGTGTTTATAACATATTTAATCAATTGATTGACCCATTGATCAATATATAAAATCCTTCTTTGTCTCTTGTAACATTTTTAACTTAGAATCTATTTTGTTTGATATTAGTACAGTCACCCCAGCTCTCTTTGGTTACTATTTGGATGGAATATCTTTTGCCATCCTTATTAGGACCCCATCCTAACGGCCTCATTTTAACTTAATCACCTCTTTAAAGACCTTATCTTCAAATACACTTACATCCTGAGGTACAGGGGGTTTGGCTGTCAGCATGTAAATTTGGGGGACACAATTCACATCATATCGGGCAGGTACCATTGTTTCTTATATCCTATTTTTTCCCCTTGGAATTTCTTTCCTCCTTACTAATGTGCATCATTTGGTGATTGTTTAATTAAAAAAGGTATGTGGATGGTAAATATTTTGAGTCCTTGGATATGTGAAAAATATGTTTTTTCCCTATTTTATACTTGAGTCATTGTTTAGCAGAATATAGATGCTAGTTTAAACATCATTTTTCCTCAGAACTTTAAGGATAATGCCCCCATTATCTTCTTGTATCTGGTATTGCCAATTAGTTGATCTTATTCTATTTCTTTGTAGGCAGTATATCTCTTCCAGCTTTTAGGACTTTTCCTTGTGAGCCTTGTGTTCTGAAACTTCATCACAATGTGAATAGACGTGGTCTTCTCTCTCGGCATCTTGCCTGCACTTTTGTGTGTCCTTTTAAGCTTTTTTCAATTCTGGCAATTTTTTTTCTTAGAATGTCTTTGAGTTTATCTTCTCCATTCTTTTCATTTTCCCCTTCTGAATCACCTATAGGAGAAATGTTGGAACGTCTGGGATTCCATTCTCTTGACTTTTCTTTCATTCTGTCCAGCCTTTTTTTTTTTTTTTTTTTCTGGATCCTGGGAGAATTCCTCAGTTCAGTCTTCCAGCTCAGCAAGTCGGTTATGGGCTGTATCCATTCTGCAAATTCAGTCCACCTGCTGGCTTTTGTTCCAGTGTTCTTTCTCCATTCAATCTGCATTGGCTGAGCCCATATTGCTTGCATCTTTCTGGGGACGTTAAGTGTGCGTGATCTAGTGATTTGTTGTGCTGGCTCTGTGAACCACTTCCCTGGTGCAGGCTGTTTGTCGCACATGGTTGTTCCTCTGTCATGGTGTTGACTTGCCTTGAACGTCTGGTGTTTCTTGGTGAGGGGACTATATTTACATTGGACATTTGTTCTCTATAAGCTGTCTGCCATGGCTGCATCTGTTCACTGCAGCCTTTGTGTGAGACATGATCCCAGGTGTGTTGTGGGGAGAGATGCTTCAAGAACGCCGTTTCTTGGCTCTGAGGCCGCCTGTTCCTCCTGGGTTTTACCTGCACACCCTATCCCTTACCCCAGATACTGCCTTGCCTCTCTGACCCCCAAGCCCATAGTCACAGCTCTCACCTGCGGGAAGATGGCCCCAAGGTTTGCTGCCTGGCCATGGGAGGTGGAGGGGTTTGCAGCGGGTCAGCCAGCGTGGCGGCTCCTGCCCTGGGCTGGGTTCTAACTCGTCACCCTAGGGCCACTGCTGTATCTGGCACTTTCAAGCTTGGAAGTGACCTTTTCTGCTGCCATTTGGACTTACGTTTTCTCGTTCAGTCTTCTAGTTATCAAGAGATTCTTCATAATTTCTCATCCATTGGGTTAGGGATGGGAGGAAAGGGAGACATTCCATCATGTACAGAATTTTCCTTCTTCATACAATCTTACATTATTTTTTAAGTACCCGTTTTACATTATTGTGTCACTTTGAACATTAAGTTAATCCAAAGAGCCCAGGATGTTTCTTGTTTCTTTTTTTCTTTTTGTGTCACAAGTCTCTGCCATGCCAAATCTCCCTTATCCTGGCCTTGTACACTTTTTCAGGGCAAAATTCAGCACTGTACATCTATTTCTGTTGAATTCCATCTTGTGGTTTGGGCCTTATAGTCTTGGCTGTCAAATCTCTTTGAATATTGATGAGAGCATTTATCATATTAACTATCTCTTCCAACTCTGTGTGACCTGCAGAACTGATAAGATTCTCCTTTATGTCTCCACTCCCATCATTGGCAAAAATGTTGAACACAATGGGGCTAGAAATGAGCTCTTTGGTGTCACCGCTTGAGACCTTGCCCAAGGTTTATTTATTTATTCAACAAACATTTATAAAGACAGAGCTGTTGTCAGTACCCTTTAGGTAATGCTAGTTCAACAGCTTGTGAGTTCACCTATCAGGAAAAACAGTCGATCCAAATTCTATTATCTTACCTTCAAGGTTATCATGAAAAATTAGTCAGAAGCTACCATCGGACTGTACTGGTTGTTAATCCTAGCAGATTAGCATGAAATTGTCTTGCTGTTTCCCGGTTGCTCTGGTGTGTTGGTTTGCCTTCCCAGATGGAGAATGAGTTTCGTGGGGAAGGGTATTGATGTCATTTCCTGGGGTGGGGGTGATGTAGAGTTATGCACACACACTCATTCTGACATGGAAGCCAGGGCAGCCTACGCTTTCTGAGTATTAGTATTAATATTAGTATTAGTATTAATTAATTATTTAATTCACCACACCACGGTCCTGGAGATGTTATGATTTCGATTTTATAGATGGGGAAATACCTTGCATAAGTTACCCAGCTGGTTATAGTGGAGTTTGTTGGACTGTCTGTCTCCAGGCCCAGGCCTCTGCGTTGCACATGCTTCCTCACGATTTGGGAAGAGGTTCAGAAAATGCCATCCTCGGAAATTCCACCTGACAGGAACTGAGGTAAAATGAACGAGGTGATCCCCAGCGGGGGTCACCCACCTAAAAGGTCAATTGAGCTGGCTTGCTGGAGTGACTGGCTCCTTCCCCCACCTCCCCAACAAGCACCAAGCCAAGTTGTAACTGAATGCAAGGTGATGTCATGCACTGAGCCTGTCCATTATCAGTACGGCGCCATAACAGAAGCGGGGCACTCTTACCTAAGAGTAAGAATTGGCCACGTGCTTTGTACCTGAGCTGCCCTGGGGAGGCCATGGCCTGAGGCTACTGACAAGTTCCCACTTCCCAAACAGACGCAGAAAGGCCTGGGGAGGACCTGAGTTCATCAGGTTGATCGATGCGTGTCCCGAGATGGTGTTTCTCAGAGTGTTTGCCGCACAACGCTAGCCCTGTGAGTTGTCTCATGAAACAGAGATTCCACGGTCAGACAGCTTGGGGAAGGCTGAATGCTGCGCCTCCCTCGGGGAGAGTCACACGCAAAGGCTTTGAAAAGTCCTGCAGTAACCCAGGTTTCCAATCAGTTGGACCATATCACATACTGGACTCCTTGCCCTTTTTTTTTTTTTTTTTTTTTTGGCTAAACACACTTTGAGGGACGTCCTGACCCTGAAACCTTCCTTTCTTTGCTCTCATTTGAACTTGTCCATTGGGCAGGTACCCCCCTCCTTTATCCTCTCTCTGGCATAACATTCAGTTTACTTCCTTCTGATCTCTTATCACAGTTTCTTAAGATGGGCTTATTTCTTTCATGCTAGTGCACCACCACTGGACCGTAAGCTCCATGAAGGCACGAATCACACTATTTTACTCACCACTGTAAACTTAGTGCCAAGCAAAGTGCTGGCACATAGTAGGTCCTCAGAAGGATGTGTTGACAGAGTAAACGTGTTGCTGAGTTTCCACGTGGCAGGACCTGAGCTAAGCTCTTCCTACACGTTATCCGTTTACTCCTTGCAGCCATCCTGTGAAGCTCATACACTGTCCTCGCTCCCATTTTACGGGCAGCACCTTCGAGGCTCGGGGAGTTGAAGCCCTTTTCCCCACTCACTCAGCTAACAAGCAGCAGAGCCAGGTTCAGACCCAGGCCTGCCTCACTCCGAAGCCCACTGTGTTGTGCTCCCCTAGGGGAAAATGACCACGTATAATGATAATAAAAATAAATTAGTGTTTATGAGTCGGCCCCATAAGAGTCCAGTGGTCCAGATGACCCAGAACGAAGGGGAAAGTATTAAATTCCTCAAAACTGAGCCCTACACCCCAAGGGGAAGGTGACCCCACGAAAGCATCACCAGCTTCCTGGTCTCTTTCTGGAGATTTCACTTTCCTCTCTGTGGTCAAATTTTCCTGCCAAAAGAGACCTAGCATGGCACTAGGCATGTTAAAGCACACCGTAGACAGCTGCAGAAGCAACAGTTGAGATTAGCCGGCATGAGTCCTTATGTGGGAAGGCCTGTGGGGTCTTCATGGCAGGCTGGGACGTCGAGGGAGCTGCTCATCTCTCTCCCAGCCCATACTTGTGCTTTGCAGTCAGCGTCTGATTTCTTTAGCTGGCTGGAGTTTGGCCGTCGGTTATCCTCAAAACGCCCAAGGATGCTGCCCTCGGCTGTGCCTGCTCCCAGCAGGTGATCTCAGCTGTTTCTCCTCTTTTGGCCTCTCTTGCAGTTTCTTTCCCAGACCGTTTGGAGCTTTGAAATCTCCACTCCAGCTGGTCCCGGGTCTCGCAGCCCCTTAACCCATAACACACATTCACCCGGCAACTCTGTGAATGTCCTGTCCCCGTGGGGACCAGACATCCCATCTCCATAGCAGCCTGCAGAAAGCTCGTGATGGCCTGGGACCTGGAGTCCTTGGATGTGGCCTCTCCCCATAGGGACCCCAGTTGGAGAAGAAGTGATTTGGGGAGTGGGGAAGAGGAGGTCCCAGTGCCTTCTGGGGCAGATTGGAGGCATCCTGGAGGCATCCTTTCCTGTTCCCTTCCTGACTTTGCGTTCTTACCAAAAACACATCATGGAGCTGATGTGACACTGGATTACGGCTAGTGAGAGGCCCTTCAGGCAAAGATTCATTATTAATAGGCCAGGCTGTGATGATTAGTTAGGCAGGAGAACAGCAGACCACCTGGGGAAGCTCGTGCAATCTGTTTCAGTGCATACGGCCTCCATATGACTGGGGGCTCAGAAGCAGGTAGGACTCTGCCAGCACTCGGTGACTGTTTAATGAGGTCTGGGCCAGGCACTAGGGAGACAGAGGTGAGTGAAACGGACGTGGTCTCCAGTAACAGGAAACCTTCGGGGTGGCAACAGCAGTAACCTCTTGTGTGTGCACACCATCCGGTACCTTAATAAGGTCCTTCTCCTCCATGGAAACGGTCAGCCCTTCCATGTCCACTGCCAACATCCGACGTCCAAGGTAACCATCATCCTCTGCCTCCCAGGCTGTCCCCCCTCCTCCATTCTTGTCTCCCCAGAGTCTGTTCCCCACCTGAGCCTCTTCAATCTGTTTCAAATGCAGGCCACATCCTGTCACTCTCAGACCCGAAACCCTCCAATAGCTTCTCCAGGGTCCTTCCCAAGACGCTCAGGGCCCCCCTGACCTGGCCCTGCCACCCATTTTGATGACACATCACGCCTCCTCTCCGTGTGGTCCCAGCACTCCAGCCCCACTCACCCTCCGACAGGTCCTCCCTCTGTGCCGTCCAGCACGGGGGCTGCTCCCCAGCGAGGCTGTCGGGCACTTGAATATGTTCTGTCCAAACCGAGATGTGCTGTACGTGTGAATACACTCCGGGTTTCAAAGTCTTAGGATGAAAAAGAAAAAGGATGCAGAAGATCTCATCAGTGTTTTTTATACTGATCACATGTCCAAATGATCATATTTCGGTTATATTAGGTAAAATACAATATGTTGTTTAAAATTAATTTTACCTAGTTTTTTTTACTTTCTTTAACGCGGCTGATAAGAAAATTTAAGATGACATCTGTGGCTTGCATTCCTGGCCGACGTCTTCCTATTGGACACCGCTGTCCTGGACTACTGCAGGCCCTTTTATTCTGTATCTTTGTGCCAGGATCTCTGGCCCCCTGATGTTTCATTTAGTTGGTTCCTCCTCACCATTTGGGTCTTGAATTAAGACTGACACAGGCCTCCCTGACCTCATCTAAGTGCCTGCACCTCTGTCAGCACCTGTTTGTTTCTTTCCTGGCATTAATCACACTAACTGTTGCAATTTATTGTGTCTGTTCCCCAAACACACGATGTGCCAAGCACTGCTCTAAGTCTTTTTTCACAGGTATTCACTTTCTAAAGCCTCACCACCACCATCCCATTTTACAGATGGGGAAACTGAGGGATCCCCACCCAGGGGTCTGGCCTCAGAGCCTGCTGTTCTGACCCAGCGAGGGCAGGGACCCCGCCTGCCTTGAGTTCCCATTTGGTACATGTTGTGCAAAATAAGTGTTTGTTAACAATCCAAATGTCCATCAACAGATGGATGGACAAGCACACTGTGGTCCATTCACACAGTGGAATACTATTCAGCCATAACAAGGATGCGGTGCTGATGTGTGCTACAGTATGGATGGACTTGGAAAACATTACACTAAGTACAAGAAGCCAGATGCCAAAGGCCACGTATTGTAGGATTGCACTGATGTGATATGTCCACAGAGGGAATCCATAGAGACAGAAAGCAGATTAGTAGCTGCCAGGGGCTGGAGGAGAGAAGGAATGGGGAGTGACTACTGATGGGTATGGGGTTTCCTTTGGGGGTGGTGACAGTGTTCTGGAATCAGATGGTAGTGATGGTCGCACAGCCTTGTGAATAGATGAAAATGCACTGAATCATACACTTGAAACGGTGAATTATGACATGTGAATTAGAGCTCAATTAAAATAAACAAACATATGAATCGTGTGTTGATTGGATGAATCCTCACAGAGGCAAATGGGAAGACCCAGGGTTCATCACCTTTCTCATGGAGCCACCAGGAAGCTGTACAGATGCAAAGAAAAGTTGTACCCAAGTCATTGCTCATCGGTATTTCTCCTGCATCTGCAAAGATGCCGGGCACGTTGCCAGGCATCAGTGCCCGCTTTGAATAAGACAGATGGGGTTCCTGCCCTTTGGGCTCCTGCAGGGAAGACAGGTGGTTCTATGAGTGCTTACAAGGGAGTGGGAGGAGTGGGACCCCTGGGGCAGGATTTCTTAACCTGGAAGTCAAAGGCCCCCCTAGGGATCCACGGATAGAATTCAGGAGGCCCGTGAACTTGGATGGAAGAAATTACATCTTTATTTTCGCTAACTCTAACGAAAATATGCCATTTCCTTCAATTATGAATTCAGGTGACAAGCCATAGTAGTATCAGAGGCACTTTTATCTTTGTCGCCCACAGAAATCACAAATATTTTCTTTCATATCCCATTACGGTTTTTGCAGATACCTCAGGATATTGTTTGTCTATCCCTATTTCAAAATCGGGGCAGTTGTTAGGCCTCAGTGCTAGATATTATTTCATGCCTTAATAAGGAGGCACACATATTAAAAATTCACAATTATTAAAGTATTTGATAACTCTGTTTCAATATACTAATTTGTAATCCTCTGTATGTTCTTTCATGTATTTAAAAACATTATTCTGGAAGTGGTTCCAGATACCAAATGGATTTCAGAAAGTTAAGAAGGGCTTCCCCTCAGGGACAGACTCCTTGTTCTGTAATGAAGGGAGGAGGCAGGCCTGAAAAGGCAGAGGACTGACAAATGAGGGCCCACCCAGGTGGCCACACCAGGGCCCAGAGGCGTGATGCTTGCATTCTAAAAGTGGCCGCAGGGCAGAATGGAGCTTGTCCTGTCTGGTCCTCAGTGGGCCCCAAAGAATGTGAGTTGTCGTGTGTTGACAAAGGACAAGATGGCCAGAGAGTTCTGGAGTCCTCGGGCAAAGGACAACTTCTTCAGAAGGAAATTGTTCTTCTAACCAGCCTTGGGTTGTAGGGTTTGGCCTTTGTTGCTTGAAAAACACTTTGAGGAAGTGTAGATGGAGAAAGCTCCAGGGAACTTCCTGAAATACACAGGGTTGGCGAGCCTTTGTCCACTCATTCCAGTGTAAGAGGGGAACCTCCACTTCAGGACGGTGATGAAGTGGTCCCACGTTTCTGTTGCAGGAACAGCAAAGGCAAGGAAGGCGCATTACGAATGGCGCGTCAGCCATAACTCTGAGTTTCTTGGTTTTATTGGTCTGTGTCATAACCTTAACGTTACTTAAATGTAATTTGGTGGTGTTTTTTAGTACGGTTTCCCCTTCTTTTCCTCACGGCCACTAACATTTCCTGTCTCAGCTCCCCACTCTCCCTTGTCACCATTATCCATTACTGCCACCGCCCTGCCAGGATGTCCTTGGAGGGGACTCTTAATGGAGCTGTCCTGGTTAAAGAAATTCAATGTGATTGAACTGCAGCAAAGAATCAAAATCCAAATATCTGAAAGGGATGAATAATAACTAGGTATTAAAGCATATTGGTTATTTATTACTGGCAGAAGGCAGGAAAACATTAGCATGTAAAAAGCTGTAAATTAATCACAGCTGGGGATAGGAAACCTGAAAAAGTCACCTCTATCTTTGTTAACTCTGTTTTGTTATTCTTGACGTGTTTCCACGTCCCTACTTCTGTCCTTCCGTGATAGATTTTCATCCCAGCTGGCTAGCTGCAGGCACGAAGAGGGGAGATTAAACCCAAAAAAATGGTTAATCTCATGTCACCTGGTGTTGAAAAGAGGGCAGCCGGGGGAATGTGCGTCTGTGAGCTGACCTAGGTTCAGACCGTGGCCACACTGCTCACTAACTGTGACCTCGGACAAGTCACCTGGCCTCTCCAGACGTCGGGTCTCCAGTCTGTCAAGTGCAAATGATTGTAAAACCTTCCTCATAGCACTGTCATAGGGATTAAATGAGATCCTGCCTTTATGTGTTTAGTCCCGTGTCTAATGACTGCTGTTGGTGACAAAGGGACAAAGGCCTTGCCAACTCAAAATGCTATCAGTGGTCCAGCGGTGCATTAAAATGCCAATTCCCAGGCCCCACCTCTGGCCTCCTGTATTAGAGTCTGCATCCGACAAGATCCCTGGGCGAGACAATTAGACCTTAACGTTTGAGAAGCCCTGACACAAGTGTTCTTGTACATATAAGGAATTTTTTAGTGAACTGGAGAAAGGGTGTTCTGTTTTATGATAAAACCAGGAAAAAGATTATTCACGTTCAAAGAATGCATTGACTATTGGAGCTGAAAGGTACGCTGGAAGGCTTTGAATCCTGCTGTCTTTACCATTGAGGACGCTGAGGTCTGGAGAAGTGAAGCATCTGCCCGAGGCCACAGAGTTGGTGTTCTGGTTAAGTGCTGTTGCATAAAAACCACTCCAAAACTGAATGACTTGAAACCACAGTGATAATTTATTTCGCTCACGAATCTGCATCGTGGGCTGAGCTTGGCTGGAAAAGCGTGTCTGCTCCACGTGCCAGAAGTTTGGGGAACCAAGATAGCGCGCTCCATGGCCGCGGGCTGGGAGCTGGGTCTGAGGGCTGGGAACCTCCCTTCCTCTCCAGGGGGCCTCTCCCCGGCTGCTTCAGCCCCCTCATAGCATGGTGGCTGGCTGTTCAGAGTGAGTGTCCCAAGACACAGGCCGTGCGAGCCGCCAGTTTCTTACTGCCTGGGTCCAGGCCCTGGCTGTGCATCCCTCCACTTTTTTGTATGGATCAAGGAGTTGGCAGAACCCAGATCCAAGGGAGGAGATATAGGCCCCACCTGTTGATGGGAAGAATGGCAGAGAATTGGGGGTCATATTTTAAAAGTGCCACAAGTAGCCATTAATAGAACTGGGATCCAGCACGGAGCTCTTTCTACAGTTCCAAGTTCAAACTTCCCTCCTGATCTTTCCTTGGGGAAAAGTAGACCCTGTCAGCTTGATTTTGCATGGGAACAAAAATAACTCCATCTTTTCACTTTACAGTGTGAGCTCAGAGCCCAGGGCCTAGACCATCATCCTGTTCCTAGACAGAGCCCCCAGGAGCGGCCATGGGGGATGTCTCCGCTCTGGGAAGCTTGTTTTTCACGGCACAGGGAGGCGGCAGCAGTTGCCTTCCCTGCCAGGGGCCTGCTGGTCTCAGGACTGACTGAGTTAACACAAGCCCCCAATAAGACGTGGCATCAAACTTCGGCTAGTTCTGCCCACCTGCACCAGCCCAGGGCTTTGCTCCTCCCTCCCACGCGGGTTGGGCTGCAGGGAGCTTCTGGGCTTCCCGACTTTGTTCTCCCTGAGAAAGGGTGCGTGTCCATCTGCCTGGTTTAAGGTTTGGGGGTGGGACTTTGTGTGTGTTGTTTGGTTTGCATCCAATGAGCCTTTGTTGGAGCTGGGATTTGAGCTCAACTTCACCTGCCCACAGCTCTGTCTACCGTTCCAGACCATGACGTCATCTGGGTTCCTTCAAAGTGGTCTGTGAGACAAGGATTTGAACTGGGATCACAGAGCAGGGAAGTGGGACAGGGAAGGGAAGGCAGATGATCGATGAAGGCCTTGGTTCCACTGGTGAAAAGAAGGGTCTCCTGCCTCAAGGGCAGATCCTTGAACGGAGAAGGCACGTGAGCAGAGTACAACCTGATGTGACAAACGCTGTTCTGAAAGTTGCGTTTTGGGAGACACGAGGGAGGGAGCCACACTGCTGCTGGGGGGGTTCAGGCAGTGGTGGCTCTGGGCCCTGACGGGTGTGTAGGAGTCTGCCAAGTGGACACAACAGCAGAGGCATGGCTAAAATACTTTGGCACGGCTGCTGTGTGGGCTCTATACCTTTTCCAGGGATGATGTCACACACACAAAATGATTGGAGTCCTCTCCTTTTGCGATTGTTTTTCAAGCTTTAGGACTGTAGCTTGTAAACTCACTGAGAGCGTTTCAAAGGAGTTTCCATCAAATTTGTTGAGCAGTTGCAGCGTTGTTGGAAAGACTGTCTTAAAGGACTGTGTTCATTTGGGTGTCATCAGTGAAGTCTCCTTTGTTTAAAAAAGAAGTCTATTTCGGTTCATACATCCCGTCATGTTGGGGGAAGAGGAGGGATGTTTAGTTACTGCTTAGGGGCTGAATTGTGTCCCTCCCTAAATTCATACATTCATGCCCTAAGCTCCAACATGACTGTATGTGGAGAGGAGGCCTTTGAGGAGGCAGTTAGGGTTAAATGAGGTCATAATGGTGGGACCCTGATCCAGCAGGGCTGGCATCCTTATGAGAAGAGGAAAAGACACCAGGGGTAAATGCACCCAGAGAAAAGGCCATGTGAGGACACAGTGGGAACAGCCGTCTGCAAGCTAAGAGAGGCCTGCCCAGAAAAGAACCCTGCTGGCACCTTGACCTTGGACTTCCAGCCTCCAGAACTGTAAGAAAATCAGTATCTGTTGTCTAAGCTGCCCAGTCCAGGGTGAGCTGACCAATACAGTTACCAACAGAGAACTCAGCATGTTTAAGGGGGGCATCTTTAAACATTCTTGCAGACTTCTGAGCTCTGTCTGGCATTCACGTGTGGACACCATTGCAGCTCAACCCTTTACACATACGTTTTCTCCTGTGTAAACAGCGTTCTGTTTTTGAGGCCCCTCCTTTTCCGGAAAAGTTCTGCCCCTCCCCCACCAACACACACACTCAGGTCCTTGATGTTTGAAAACCCTCAGTCAGGCATAGCTATTTTCATGGTTCCGGAACAGGTGTTCATAGAAGAGATGACCAGCTGCTGAGCCAGACGTACCTGAGCGGGGATGGGGCCTGGCCAGTGCCCACTATGTTACTTGGGCAGGGAATCCATGTGAATTAATGTGCACAGGAATATCTGCATCCTGGGGTGGTGTGAGCCCGTTCCACCTGGAGAAGGCAACTGGTAGCTCTGAGTCTCCCCTCTCCATGCCTTTCCTGAGAGAGGGTCTTGATGGGACAAGATTAAAGAGACATAAGGACTCTTGAGTACTTGGTGGATAGAACGGGGGCTCTCCTGCCTGGAGAAGGAAGAGGGGCGGGGTGTTGGGGTGTGTCAGGGCAGGTTTACTGAGAACC
This sequence comes from Eschrichtius robustus, assembly GCF_028021215.1. Classification (NCBI taxonomy): domain Eukaryota; kingdom Metazoa; phylum Chordata; class Mammalia; order Artiodactyla; family Eschrichtiidae; genus Eschrichtius; species Eschrichtius robustus. The sequence goes on from NC_090839.1 coordinate 91,079,534, forward strand.
AGCTCTGCAGCCAAACCTGCAGGAGGTTCCCCAGCTGAGGAGCAATTATTCACCCTGCGAAGGTTAATTCCTCTATGGCGAAAGCAAATGGCCTTAACTCCTTCAAAGAGAAAAGGTAAAGGCAACTCTGACCAGAGCAAAAGGCCCAGCCTTTGGCTCTCTCTCTGTGGATGGGGGCTTCTCCCCGGCACAGCCCACTCCTCTTTCCTGCAGACTTAACAGATGTATGTTTGATTTTATGAGAACTGCCAAATTATGTTCTGAAGTGGCTGTACTATTTCACAGCCCCACCAGCTGTGTTTAGAGTTCCAGTTGCTCCGCGTCCTCACCGCGTTTGATGTCATCAGTTTAAAAGTTTTAGCCATTCCGCTGGTTGTTTGGGGGTATCTCATTCTAATTTGCACTTCCCTGATGACTAATGATCTTGAGCTCGTCTTCATGTGCTTATTAGCCATTTGTGTTTCTTCCCTTCTGAAGTGCTCATTCAAGTCTTTTGTCCTCTTTTTATTAACTTGTTGCTTTTAGTTTTTATTTGAGATATTCTTTATATGTTGTGGGTACAAGTCCTTTATCAAATATTTATATTGTGAATATTTCTTCTATGACTGACCTGTTCATTTTCTTACTAATGTTTTGGTTTTTTTTTTAATAATTGGGAGTTCAGATTTTTTTTTAATTAATTAATTAATTTATTTATTTATTTATAGCTGTGTTGGGTCTTTGTTTCTGTGCGAGGGCTTTCTCTAGTTGCGGCGAGCGGGGGCCACTCTTCATCGCGGTGCGCGGGCCTCTCGCTATCGCGGCCTCTCTTGTTGCGGAGCACAGGCTCCAGACGCGCAGGCTCAGTAGTTGTGGCTCACGGGCCCAGTTGCTCCGCGGCATGTGGGATCTTCCCAGACCAGGGCTCGAACCCATGTCCCCTGCATTAGCAGGCAGATTCTCAACCACTGCGCCACCAGGGAAGCCCCTTACTAGTGTTTTTGATGAGCAGTTTTTCATTTTTTAAGTTTTTCTGTTTTGATGAGTCCAATTTATTCTTTTTTTTTTTTTTCAGTTTTGTATTTAGTACTTTCTGGCTCTTGTCTAGGAAATCTTTGCCTACCTCAAGGTTGTAAAGGTGGTCTTCTTCTTCCTTCTAGAAACATTGTAATTTTGGATTTTATGTTTAAATCTGTGATCTACTTTGAATTAATGTTAGTGTCCTGTGTGACATCGGAGTTGAGGTTTATTTTTTCCCATGAAATGGATATCCAGTTGTTACAGCACCAACTATTGAAAAGACTTTCCTGGCACCTTTGAATTGTTTTGGTGACTTTGTCAAAAATTAATTGACTATATAGCTGTAGATCGATTTCTGGACTCACTCTTCTGTTTCATTGATTTATTACTTATCTTTACACAAAGACCACACTGTCTTGATGACTGTAGTTTTACAGTAAACCTTGAAATGGGTACTTATATTTATATATAAAATATTTATAATATATAAATGATAATATAATATATGTAAATATATATAATTAATACATATATTAACATGTATTCCTCCAATTTTTTTTTCAAAATTGTTCTAGCTATCAAAGTCTCTTTCATTTCTATATAAATATTGGAATTTGTTTATACTATACCAAAAAATCTTGTTGATATTTGATTGGAATTTATTGAAGTTCTAGGTCAATTTGGACCTAACTGGCAGTAATATTGAGGAGTCTTCCAATCCATGAACATGATCTATCCCTCCGTTTGATTTAGGGCTTCTTTAACTTTTTTAAGCAATTCTTTGTAGTTTTCAAGGTAGATATTTTACACCTCTTTCATTATATTTAAATCCTCAGTATTTTTTTTGGTATTATGTTTTTAAAAATTTTTGTATATTGACCTTGTATCCTGTGTCCTTGCTAAATTAGTGTATGATAATTAGTAGTTACTGATGATTACTGATTCTGATAGGAGGTTTCTTTTTTATAGATTCCTTTGGATTACTTTTCCACACACAATCATGTTGTCTACAAATAATGACAGTTTTACATCTCGCTTTCCAATCTTTGTTCCCTTTAATTCTTTTTCTTGCCTTATTGCACTATCTAGAAATCCTAGTACAGTGTTGAGTATAAGTGCTTAGCATGAATATCCTTGTTTCATTCCGAATCTTAGAGGAAAAGCATTTAGCCTTTCATCACACAGTATGAGGATAGTTGTTATCAGGTTGAGGGCAATCTATTCCATTTTGCTGGGAGTTTTTAATAAATATGAATAGATGTTGAGTTTTGCCAAATGATTTCTGCATCTATTGAAATAATCATGTTGTTTTCTTCTTTATTCTCTTAATATGATGAATTCTATTGGTTGCTTTTCGAATGTTGAACCAGTCTTGCGTTCCTGGAATCAGTCCCACTTGGTCATATGTATAATCTTTTCTCTATACTTCTGAAATTTTGTGCTGAAATTATGTGAAGGATTTTTTTGCATCTGTCTTTATGAGGGGTACTGGTCATACTTCTCTTTTCCTGTAATGCCTTTGTTTGATTTTGGAATCAGCATAATGTTGGCCACATAAAATGAGATGGGAAGTATTTCTTCTCCCTCTATTTTATGTAAGAGTTCATGTAAAATTGGTGTTATTTCTTCCTTAAATGTTTGATAGAATTCACCAGTGAAGCCATATGAGTCTAGAGCTTTCTTTGTGGAAGGATTTCTGATAATAACTTCAACTTCTTTAACAGAAAAAGGGCTAACTCAGATTTTTCTATTTCTTCTTAGGTCAATTTTGAGAATTTGTGTCTTTTGAGTAATTTCTGTGCTTATCATCAGTGTTGTAGAATTTATGGTCATAAGGTTTTTCATGATATTTCCATAATATCCTCTCAATCCCTGGCGGATCTGTAGCTATAGCTCGTCTCTCATTTCTGATATTGGTGATTTTGTTTTCTCTGTTTTTCAATCAGTCTAGCTAGAGGTTTATCAGTTCTGCTGATCTTTTCAGAGCTTTTGATTTCACTGGTTTTTCCACATTGCTCTTATGTTTTCTATTTTATTGTCTTCCACTCTTATCTTTATTACCTCTTTTCTCTACCTACTTTGGCTTTTCAGGCCTCTTAATGTAGAAACTTAGATGATTCATTTTAAATCATTCTTCTTTTCTAATATTAGCATATACAATTATAAATTTCCCTAAAAGCATTGCTTTAGCTGCATGCTAGAAAGTTTGATATTTTGTTTTTATTTGTATTCAGTTCAAAACATATTCAAGTTTTCCTTTTGGTTTCTTTGATCAACGGGTTATTTAGGACTGTATCATTTAATCTCCAAATATCTAGGGATTTTCCCAGATACTGACATTTAATTATCAGTTTCTGATTTAATTCCCTTTTGTCAGAGAACATATTTTATACAACTTTTATCCCTTTAAAGTTACTGAAACTCATTTTATGGCCCAACCAGGAGTCTTGGTGGCTGTCCCATATTCACTTGAAAAGCATATGTATTCTGCCGGTATCCGGCAGTTGTTAGCTGGAGTGTTTTGTAACTGTCAGTTAGTTCAAGTTGGTTGCTGGTGTTGTTCAAATCTTCTATATTCTTAATTTTTATCTACCTGTCCTAACAATTACTGAGAGAAGAATGTTGAAATCTACAACTGTCACTGTGGATTTATCTAATTCTTGCCATTTTATCCATTTTCGCCTTGTGTGTTTTGAAGCTCTGTAATTAGGTGCATTCAGCATTGTTATAGTTTCTTGTGAATTGACTCCATTGTCACAATAAAATGTCCTTCTTTGTCTCTGAAAATACTCTTTTCCCTGAAGTCTGCTTTTCTGGTGTTAATGTATCCCTTGCAGTTGTTATGAATAGTGCTTCCATAGTTTACTTTATCTGTGTCTTTATATTTAAAGTGAGTCTCTTATAAACAGCATGTAGCTGAATAATGTTTTAATCCACTCTGATAATCGCTGCCCGTTTAACTGAAGTGTTTAATCCATTTCCATTTACCATCTAAGTGTTGCCGTTTTGATGCGTCCATTCTTTGTTTTATTTGTTCCTCCTTTTCTGCCTGCCTTTGGATGAATCGAGGTCTTTTTTGATATCTCATCTTATCTCCTCTGTTGACTTGTTTGCTAGCCTATTTCTTTGTTTTATTTGTGTACGTGTGCAGTTGCCCTATGGTTTTTATACAATGCACCTTTAACTTACCACTGCCTAACTTGTATTAATATTACATCGCTTCGCATATAGTGTCAAGACTTATGGCAGTATACGTTCACTTAACCCTCTCTCATCCCTTGTGCGATTATTGATTGTCATGTATTTTATTTCTACGTATGTTATAAACTGCACAGTAGATTGCTGTTAGTTTTGCTTTAAGCCATTAATTATGTTTTTAAGAAATTGCAAATGGAAGAAATTTTATCTTTACTCACCATCTTGGCGCTCTTCAGTCCTTTGTGCAGATCCAAGTTTCCATCTGGCTTCATGTTCCTTCACTCTGAAAAATATCATTTAACATTCCTTATACTGCAGGTCTGCTGATGATGGATTTTTTTCAGCTTCTGATTTATCAAACAAAGAGCCTTTATTATGTCATCTTACTTTTGCAAGGTATTGCGCTGGATAAAGAATTCCAAGGTGGCCTTTTGTTTCGGCAGTTTAAAGACGTGGTTCCATTGTCTTCTTTCTGACATTGTTTATTATGAGGAGTGACCAGTATTTTTATCCCTATTTCACTGTATGTAATGTGTCTTTTTTCCTCTGTCTGCTTTTAAGATTTTATTTTTATATTTAATTTTCACCAGTTTATGATATGTATCATTTCATGTTTATTTTGCTTAGACTTCATTGAATTTCTTGGATCTGTGGGTTGATGTTTTTCATTAAATTTGGGGAAAAAAATTAAATGATTTTTCTTCCACGATTTCTCTTTTTCCTCCCCTTCTAGGACTCTAACTACATGAATGTTAGACACCACTTGATATTATTCCTCAATTCACTGATTTCCTGCTCATCCTTTTTAGTCTTTCCCCGCCCCATGCCTTAGGTGTGTAGTTTCTATTGCCCTTTTTTCAATTTCACTGATTTTTTTCTTCTGCAGTGTCCAAATGGTTGTTAAGCCCATCTATTGAATTTGTAATTCATATATTCTAACTTTTAGGTCTAGAATTTCCATCTGGTTATTTCTTATTTCACATCTTTTTCCTTATTCCGTTCATATTTCCGTTAAATCTTTGACATACTTATAGTAGCTGTTTTAAGGTCTTTGTATGCAAAGTTCAACATTTCTGTAACTTCTGGGTCCATTTCTATTGACTGGTTTTTCTCCTTGTAATTTGTTGGCTTATGCACATGTATAGCAAAAATTTTTTATTGAATTCTGGTCATTGTGGATGCCAAGTTTCTGGATTTTGTTGCCCATAAGTTGTGATAAATTTTGATCTGGCAAATAGTTATGTGTGAATAGGCTTGATTCTTTTGGAACTTACTTTTAAACTTTGTTGGTTACATCTAGAGTGGTCCGTGTTCTGGAGTTAGAGTAGCCCTGCTCTTCAGGCATGGACTTTCTAGGTCTCTGAATTCTCAGGTGACCCAGTGAGGTCTTCCAAGCCTGGCTAATTGCAACCCCAGCATTTGTCTGTCTTGTGTCATATGAAATCTCTCGGTTCACAGCCTCTTGGTACTTGTTCTCTGCTCAGCTCATGGAGTCTTACTTGCACATGTGCAGTTTAGTATTTAGCCAAACACTATTTCTCCGTGTACTTCCCTCCTCTTGGTACCCCTCCTCCCAAATTGCAGACCTCAGCAGCCCTGTACTCTGGACTGTCACCTCAGTTTGGGCTCCACCCCTCTGCCCCGTGGTATGTAAAGTGCATCCAGGCAAAAAGCCAGTGATCACGAGGCTTACCCATCAATTTACCTTCCATCAGGGTCATCCTGAGCCCCCTGTTGTTCAATGTCTACAAACGGTTGTTTCAAATATGTTGTTCCATTTTATAATTGTTCAGTGTTTTCACTGTTGTTCATAACATGTTACTTTCCACAGACCTCACAACTGAGCTGAATTCACCAGACCAGATAAGAGGCTATCATAAAAGATTGGCAATGAAGTAGGTCTCGTTGTATGAAATATTAGATTTTTAGGAAATCTAAATTATTTTAGGAAATAATTGTGAGGCGTAATTCTTACTTTGCAGAAGCCTTCACACTTTACAGAAGGGCTAGCTGCAAGTAAACAGTGTTCTTCCTTAACCCATTTAAGAGATTGGAAAATGACTGTTGAAAGCAGAGCTAGGTGATGGGCAGCGGAGCCCTCAAGCCTGTCCTGGAAGTTGCTTCCAGGTGGAGCTGTCAGTCAGGAGTGGAGTTAACGTACCGTTGAAGTGTCAGCGTGTCCAGGGATCTGGGGCCCACTAGTTAGGCCAAAACAAAGTGAGGGGCACTGCAGGATGAAGTATGAAGACCTGGTCCAACTTGGGGCTCGGTTACCCCCAAGGATCTTGAGTGTGTAGAGCCAAAATGGGAAGCACCATCAAAGACCAGGCAGGGTGTGAGCCAGGAGAGACCAGCATGTGTCTAGAAGGTTCTAGGAGCTTAGAAGGGGGTGAGCAGCTAAGTCAACAACCGATGTCTCTGCCAACAGTGAGGAATGAGAGCAGTGCTTCTGTCAACCACCGGGAGAGCTTGTTAAAGTGCAAGCTCTGACTGAGAAGGTCCAAGGTGAGGCCTGGAACACTGCAGGTCCAGCAAGCTCCAGGTGGTGCTGAGGCTGTGGGCCCGCAGACAACACTCCCGTTAGTGAGGACTTTGAATCTGTGAGCCAGGGCTCACCCAGGGAAGCTCCTCCCCGAGGAATCAGCTGATGCTTGTGGCACAGGGGAGACCCCGGTGCTAAACCCAGTAAGTGGACAGAGGAGGGTTGGATTTACACAAACTTCGTTTATCTGTAACATTTCACCCTTGAAGTTGCCTGCACCTGTTGGGGCTGACAGTTATACGGGAGGGGCATCAGGCATCCCAGAAATCTCAGCCGTGACCCTAGGAGAATTCCCCATAGAGCCACAAGGAGCCAAAAACACATGCTCTTCTTACTTGTTCAGGAACCCAAATGCCAGCAGAATGGCAATAATCTTCCATTTTTAAAAAAAAGAAAGAAAAAAGGAAGGAAGGGAACAACCCTCAAACTCTCTTACCTCCTGCCATAAACTTTTTTGTAGAGTGTAATCTCATGTGCCTTGAGTACAGATGAGGTCCAAAGTTTGATGCTGCAGACTCCATCAGGAGAGGGTGTGGCCCTTTCTCACATCTAACAGGTATTCGTGTTTGGGAGTTCGTGCACCTGCTCCCGTGTCCTGTAAAGGGCACATGTCACACCATCCACACATGCTTGGATTTTAGGCACTGTAATGCAGAACACACTTTTGTTGATGTTAGCATCGTTTCACCACCAACCATACGGACTGGGTTCTTTCCCCATCATGTTTAGGAAATTAACAATCGCGTTTTAACCTCAGCTTCTTGGATAATACTTGCAATAGTCCATTTCTTCTTAATAGGGCGTCAGATGTTAGTAAGTTCTCGACTTTGGGTTTAACTAATGAACTCGTACACGGATGATAATGATGAAAGCTCCCATTAATTGAGCATCTACTATATTCCAGGCAGGTGCTTTAGAAACGTGTTTAATCATCACTAAAATTCTGCCAGCTGTGGGCATTATTATTCCCGTTTTGTAGATAAATTGTTTATACATTATTTATGGGTTCCTATTTATAGAGGAACCGAGGAGGGGCAGTTGGAGGAACGGGGTGGGTGTCGGGTCTGGCGTGTTTTGTGAAGTGTGGGCACCATGAAGTCACTCACCCACCAGTGTTGAGCATCAAGGAGAGTCACTGAGCTCTTTCAAAGCTCTAGTGGCTTTTCCTTCAGCTTCTTGGCAAAGACTCCACTTTCTTCCCAGCCCCTTCCTTCTGCCGGGCAGACAGAGGCGGGCCTCTGACCGGGCCAGCGTGCCCGGGAACTTCTCACCAACCCAAGGAGGAGACATCTGAGCCCACGGCCACATCCAGTCCTCTGCCTGAGTGAGCTCCTGGCCCCCGTCCTTTCCGGCCGAGACGGCCTCTCTGCTCTCCAGGCCTTGCAGGGGGTGAGGGGCAGAGGGAGAGGCCAGAGTTAACGGGAGGCCAGCTCTGTTTTACACGGGATATGCTCTCTTCCCCTCTCTGTTTCCACGGCAACTGCTAATTAGCAAGCTGCTAATTAAAGTTCATATTTATGATCAGAAAATAAAATCATTGGACCTTTCCGAAATAGGATTTTATGAGTTTTGGCTCCAGCAACTGAGTCAGCAGTGAAGGGCCTGTGCTGTTCAGGACCACGGTTTCAAGGCGGAGATAAATAAGCAAACAGCGCGGGGAGGAGGCTGAACCCAAGTCCTTGGGCAGAACTGGGCCTCGGCGGGACCGCCAGCGGGAAAGACGGGGCTCTGGGACGAGGACCCTACACCGAAGCCGTCGGTCCACGTCGGCTGTGTTCCGTCTCCGGGGTCACCGAGCTCCCGTGAGGCAGTTTTCTACTGCAGAGCCAGCTGTTTTTGTTCTTTTCTGTTCTCGCCATACTAGAAAAATCATCACCCACAAGCTCAGACTCGAACCTCCCCAGGTGTGTGTGCAGGAAACTCTCAATGCCACTTCCTTTCACATGTGACTTGGTTACTGCTGCTTCTCCGAGGGGTCTCTGGGCACCCTGTGGCCTCGAGTAACCCCTCTGCCTGGAAGAATTCAGCTCCTTGGGCCCTTGGATGTTGGCTTCATCCCTTTTGTGGGCCCTTGACGAGCCCAGCGGGGATCTCCTCACCCAGTTGTGGAAAAATTCTGCCATCTATGTTTGGTCTCCCTGACGGGGCGTGTTTCAGAATCCCAGAGTTGGAAGGGACTTCGAGGGCATCTGGCCGCCCCCCCAGGAACATGGCTGCACGTCCTTTGCCCTGAAATCTCCCCCAAGACTGGGCAGCTTCCCTCCGCTTGCCTTTGGCGATGTCATCCTTGCTGCCTGTCCTGCCCGAGCTTGGAAGGATCAGCCTTCTCCGAGGGGAGAAGAGGAGGGTGGGGGTGGGGGTGGGGGGGTGATGGAAGGTCAGTGTGCCGGGCTGTGAAGACCACCGTCAGTCCCTCCTCCCCCCCGCACCCCTTTGGGGGTCCCAGGCCCGGCGTTCGACGCCTCCACCTGCAGCCCGTCTTCTGCAACACGGAGGGCAGAGGGCCCTGTCCCACTGGGGTGCGCGGCAGGAGAGAACACGACGGAGGGCCCAGCAGGCGCGGAGCCGTTCTCGCAGGGTTGTAATTCGGCCAGTCCTTCGTGTCACCTTGGCCCCTTCCGTTCCCTAGCGTGTGCGAGGCGGTGCTGGTGGCTGAGACGGCCCCCGAGAACCCTACCAGCTCTGCAACTCCATTAGTGTGGGCTCGGACCGTGTAAGATTGAATCTTCACGCTGTGCTTCCCTCCCATTGATTGGCTCAGGGAGGCGTCACTCCGTTGACAAAGTCCCGGTGATGCCTACAGCACAGCAGGTAACGAGGGGGCCCTGAGCCCACGGGAGGTACAGCGAGTCCCCCCGCGTCCCGTGCGGAGCCAAACCGGCAGCACTTCCCGCCGCTTCTCACGGGCTGTGGGCTGAACGCTGGGCCCCCGAGTTCACATGTTGAAGCCCAAACCCACAATGGGATGGTACTTGGGGGCGGGGCCTTCGGGAGGGATGAGGGTTATTTGAGGTCTGGGGGGGGGACCCTCGTGATGGGATTAGTGATCTTAGAAGAAGAAGAGACAGCAGAGCTCCCCTGCCCTCCGCGAGCTCAGGAAACGTGAGGACAGAGCAAGAAGGCGGCCGCCTGTGAACCAGGAAGGGGTCTCTCACCAGACACCCACCTGCCAGCAACCGGTGGTGGGAAGGCAGGGTGACAGGGCCACTTCTTCGGGAAACAGAGTGGGGACTTATTACAGAGTTCAGCGTGCACCTCCCAGACGACCCAGCAGAAGACATGACAACGTGTGCCCCCGCGAAGATGCGTACAGCAATGTCCCAATAGACAAATCGGGCCAACAACCTAAATGTCCGTCAGCAGATAAATGGATACACCGTGGTCCACACATCAGTGGACAGAAAGGGACAAGCCAGACCCTAGAGAGAGCTGGCCGTGCTGATCCATTTTCCTGAGGTCCAGAAAAGGTAAAACTGAGAAAGCACAGTCGTGGTTGCCTCTGGGGTGGGCGTGGGGAATAGGATGAAAAGGGCCGTGAAGGCACTTGCTCGCGTGGTGGCCGTGCCCTGTTTCTTGATTGGGGTCTTGGTGACGGGGTGTCTTCTTTGCAAAACTCATTAAATTTAAGATGCATGCGGCTTACTGGTCATACTGCAATTTTTAAGAAAAGGAAAGGGAACAGAAAGGCTACAGACTGGGAAATAGAGGAATTAGGCAGAGCTGGTAGGTCTGGGCTCTGTTGTGTAGGGCCGCGGAGAACAGCGTGAGAAGCTCCTGTCTAGCTGTGTGGGACCAGAGGGGCCTCGCAGGCTTCTAGGAAAGGGGAAGGGCCAACCTTTAGGGATCACCTACTGGTGCAGGATGCTCGGACAGGCCAGGCAGGCAGGCGACTGTCACCCGTCACCTCAATCTAACTTGCGCTCTCGCTGAGCGTTTGCCAACCCGTGCTCCTCCAGGCATCTATACTGCAGGGCCTGCCCGTGGTGGGTGGGGTGGTCCCAGCCCTGCTGCAGCTCGCGGTGGAGGTCCAGCTGGATTGGACAGAGAGAAGACACGGTTGTCAGAGGAGCTGGGTCAGTGGCCAAGGCGGATGCGGGCAGGGGAGTACGAGATGTTGGAGGAGAAAAGAGGGTGATGGTGTATTTGGCTCTGGGAAGCCCCGCGTGAGGCCCACTGGAGCGTCCTCCCCGGAGTGTTCTAGGCCCCGCACTTCCATCAGCTGGCCTTCCTCTTCGGTGCAGTTCAAAGTCAGGACCGTGGTCTCCGGGGTGAGGGCCGGCAGAGCTGCGGGGCAGCAGGATGGGCGGGGCTGAGCTCCTGCCCTCCCATCCTCACCTTCCCCCACGGCGGACACGGCTCCCGCTCTCTGCAGCGCGCCCCCTGCCGGAGAGACCACAGTTTCCTCCTCTTCTCCCAGCCTCCGCCTCTGCAGAAAGTCACCCACAGCCTCTGCTCAGAACAAAAATAAAAAGGGAAGTATGGCAGCCCACCCCGGCCCACACCTCTGCCCCTGCTAAAAACAGAGGCAGCCTGTGAGTGGGGTGTTGCGCCAGCTTCCGGGGGGGCCGCTGCTCCCTGTAGCATCAGCGCTTTCTGGGGGCCTGGCAGCCACTGTGCTGGAGGAGAGGGAATTTGAGAGGACCACGGAGAGACCCCCTAGGCAGACCTGAGGCCGAGCTAGTTTGCAAACATGTGAGTATACTTTCCAACCGGCTGGTCCTCTTTACTCTGACGCATGTGCGCGCAGCTGGTGAATCCACATCCTCGGTCAGGGAGCGTCTTCTGGGGCAGGTCTGGGGGCTGCCGTGGAGCCCGCCACCCCACCCCACCCCACCCCACCCCCGCCGATCGGTCGTGCTCTCGTCTGAAGCCTGAGCGCTCATGGCTCCACGCGTGTTCTTTTACCATCTTAATTTCCTAAACAACACGGGAGACTCGACAGCGGGTGCTGGGGCAGCTATTTTATGCTGTAGCTTTGATTGCACAGAGCGTGGACTGGAGCCCAGAGAAGACTTTCAGTAAATGCCTGATGACCGATTTGGACCAGAACGCTCTCATTTTTACGTGCTGGTTTTTTTTAACTAACTTTCTTCTGAGGGAGGACGGTGCAGAGGGCCCAGGAGTGGGGGCGGGTGCCCAGCGTGTGTTCCTGTTGAAGGAGTCAGATGCCCGCAGCCCAGCTGGGTGGAGGGGAAGTGTGTGTGCATCTGTTCCCAGAAGCTGGGGCCCTTGCCTTTATCGGCAGCTCGCAGCCCCACAGCCTTGCTCTCTCTGGGGTTCCTGCCCTCCCCGGGGAGCACCTTTCAGTCAGTTCCTCCGAGGTTTATTGAGGTTCCGTACACAGAGAAACAAGCCTGTTGCTAAACGTTGTACAACAGCTAGCGCAGGCCCAGGCCCTGCCCGCAAGCAAAATGGCATGAGAGAGAGAGAGAGAGATTGCCGAGCTAGGCCAGGCAGGAGACGTGTGATCCAGAATCCGGGGAGGAAGGGCGCAGTGCGGGGCGAACGGCTTACCAAGCAGGCAGAAGGACCAGGCTCCCAGGGGGACGTCGCCCCTGCAGTACCTCTTGGAGGCATCTGAGAAGGTTCCTCATTTCCTAGCGACATGCTTCAGGAATCCAGTGAGTTCTGGGAGGCTGAAGAAACTTTTGCAGCAGTCCCTGGGGGTCTTTTGCTTATCAGAGACCGGAGTCTAGTTTTCGGGCGGGGGCGGGGGCTGGGGGGGGGAGTGCAGGGGGGAATCAAACTGACGTCACTGGTTTGAAGAAGTCAGCTGGGTCGTGGGGGCGTCCTGCGCAGACATGTCACCGCCTGCCGGTGAAGCCTGGGCTGGCTCACAAGCCTGGCTTCCTGCGTGGACTCGTTCAACGATCACAAACGCAGCGGGGTCCCCCGACTCCCTTGCTACCAACATCCCTAACAGCCTCAAGTCAGTAACCGGCTACAGTGTCTGGGTGCCGTTTTGATGGGTGCCTTAATTACTGGTGATTGTGTCATTTGGTACATGCCAAAAAAAAAGTCTTTCCAGTTTGCACCTTGATTCATAAGCTTTCGCTTACATGGCAAGAAGCTAGAGCTGATCTCTGAGCGTAAAGATTCCCGCATTCCTATCACTGTTACTTTCAGAGACTGGGTCAAGTTATTTCCATCCCAACTGTGTGGGAAGGATACAACATCAGAAAAACACGGGCTCATATTTGCTGGTGCCTGGTGGCAGAGAAAGTGACAAAAGAAACGCCCACCAGCCTCCAACCCCGACAAGTTCCATCAAAGACAGACACCTTGTCACAGCAGACCATTCAAAGAGAGGCGGTGGACACCAGCCTTCCTCAGAAGGAAAGTCCGCGTGTTTGGAGACGTTTTGCGACGTTGTCTTCTCTTCCTGACTCCCCTGATCTCGCACGGCTACGTGGAAAATGTGAGTCTCGGTATTTGTAGGTTTCGAGCTCGCGTGTGGCTTCAAAACAGGTGAGCCGGATTACAGGAAATTGCTCAGTTCACGTGGGAGGCGCTGGGGAGCTTCCAGAGGAGGGATGTGACTGACAGGGATGCAGAGACAGGGGCAGTCCTTCCTGGCTTCCCCTTCTCCCCAGCCCTCCCGGCGCCCGGCCCCCAACACTCCTCCCTTCACGGCGGCGCCTTGCTTCATTTCTCTGCCCTTTTCTCGGCCCCGCACCTGCGGGTACTAAATAAAGGTCTGGGTTCCGGTTCCCTTTTCTCTGTCAGCCAACCTCTAAGCCTCGCCCCACCTCCCTCTGCTGCCCCCTCTTCTCTCTCGCCGTTTCCTGGACACCGAGGCCCTCAGGAGCCTCTCGCTGGATTCCCAGTCGAATCCGGAACCGGAGGTTTAAAAGCCGGCGGAGAGAGACGCGACGAGCACGTGACTCCCCGACTCCCCTCCCCGCCGGGGTGTCCCCTCCCCCCGGCCGCAATTTCCTGACTTATTCATCAGAATTGATGGTTTGAAGGGTTCGGGTTAGTCTTGGTTGGCGACCCATCGTAGCTGTTTTTATTGACGCGATGTGATTTGATTTGAGGTGACATTTGCATATCAAAATTCACCGTTTTAAAGTGAACAGTTCCTTGGTGTTTGGCACATTCACAGTGTCGTGCAGCTGCCACTTCCGTCTAGTTCCAAACCATTCTCGTCACCCCCAAATAAAACCCCATACCCGCCAGCGGTCACCCCCTCCGTTCTTCCACCGCAGCCCCTGGCCACCGCCAGTCGGTGGATTTGTGTCTGCGTGGATTTCCCTGTTCGGCACATTTCGTATCAACGGAATCTTACAATACGTGGCCTTTGGAGTCTGGCTTCTCTCGCTCAGCATAATGCTTTCGATGTTTTCGTCCGTGTTGCAGCGTGGGTCAGTACTTCGTTCCTTTTTCACGGCCTAATAGTATTCCACTGTGTGTAGAAGATATGTTTGTGTTTATGGGGTCTCTGGTGCTGAGGGTTCGTGGCTGGCAGGACTGGCATGGGGGCTGGGCAGAGGGACGTGGGAGAAGCGGGAACTTGGCCCGTGGCCCCCGCCCACCCCCAGGGCGGTTCCCTCCTGTGGCCGTGACAGCTCCGAGCCGCCCCCTTGAGGGGCACGGGGGAGGAAGGTGCAGCTCTGGCCAGCCTTTCCGAGCTGCGGTTCGGCTGTGCTCCTGAGGACATTGTAACGGTTAATTACAGCCAGCCCTTGATTGCCCGAAGGGGTAGCCCATTGAAATGTGGGGCCGCAGGGGTGGAAGCAAGGGAGGGGGGCCCCGTTCCGTGAGAGAGCCGTGTATTTCAGAGTTAATTTTGAGTAGGGAGACAGACCCTTTCTGAGTCTCTCTTCCACCTCCCCCACCTCCCCCTCCCTCCCCCTCCCCCTCCCCCCTCCGCCCTCCCTCTCTCCCTCTCCCCCTCCCTCTCTCCCTCTCCCCCTCCCTCTCCCCCTCCCCCTCTCCCTCTCCCCCTCCCCCTCTCCCTCCCCCCCTCCCCCTCTCCCAACCCCCTCCCTCCCTCCCTCCCCCCTCTCTCCCTCCCCCCCTCCCTCTCTCCCTCTCCCCCTCCCTCTCCCCCTCTCCCCCTCCCCCTCCCTCTCCCAAGCCTGCCGCCTAATGGAACGCGCAAGCCTGTTTCGCTCCCAACGTAGCGGGTGCTCCACGAGTGCGTTAGAACTAGGCTACTCCCTTGCCATCTCTTTGGCAGAGCATCTCAGGATAGAAAATCAGGTCTGGATTTCACTTTCCTCGCAGGGAAACGCTTACTGTTGTAATAGCAGTGGCAAAGAGAGCACTGTATTCTTCTAAAAATGCCTCCAGTAAACGAGGATGCTGCCGCAAGACGCAGAGATGAAGTGGAAATAGAAAAAATCAGGCGTCTGGAGCCGCCCCAGGCTGGGCCATCGGTCCCAGAAGGATTGGGAGACGGTCGTAGTCGCTCTTCGCAGCTGGCCTGTGAGTCCTTTTCCGAACCCGCGGGTGTGCTGGGTAGTGAGGCGCCTCTCTTGTTTTCCTGCCCAGTTACAAACTAAAACTCGCTGCTGTGTTCTGCAGTTTTCCATCAGCGGCGTCTCGATTGTCCGTTCCCTGCCGGGAGGCAGGGCCGCACGGTCTGGAGTCGTCCTAGCTGAGGTGCCAGCGCACTCCGCGGTCTCGTGGAGGGCAGGCCCGCCAGCTCTTCGCCCTCCAGCAGCCTCATCTTAGATCTGCCCGCTCCGTCCGCCGGGGATTTTGTTCCTGAGTCACTCTGTGCCCTCCTCAGGTCTGGAGCCAGTGCCCACGGGGTGTCAGGCAGCCATGGCACAGCAGGCCCTGTGCCTGGGGTCCAGTAGTGTTTCTTCCGAAGGTCCGCTGGGGACGCGGTTTCTGTCAACTTCCTGTCACCTCCCACAGTGAGGGGTGACGCGTGAGGCCGACTCCCCAAAATGCCGGCTGGTGTCGGATTATTCGTTTTCAAAGAATTAGGATTCCACAGACGGAACCCCAGCGCCCCAGTGGCTAGAACTGGGTCTCCTTGAAAATGCAGCAGGTGCCTCAGACTCCAGGAGTGCCCCACGGAAGGAGCACATTGCAAAAAACCGGTGGTTGCCGTAACGCTGACGCGATGTGTTGGGGAGAGGGAAGGCAGGTGGAGGGTTCTCTCTCCCCAACAGAATGGAGGACCCGCGTGGGCGTTTCTGCGTGTCACCCGGTGGAGATGGTTCGTGACAAGATGTCTCTGTCCCTGTAGGTCAGAAGCTGAAGGGATGGGTATTCTATTTTATTTACTTATTGTTTTACTAGAGTGTGGTTGCTTTACAATGTTGTGTTAGTTTCAGGCGTACAGCAGAGTGAATCAGTCATACACATACGTGTATCCACTCTTTTTTGGTTCTTTTCCCGTACAGGCCATTACAGGGTATTGAGTAGAGTTCCCTGTGCTCTCCAGTAAGTCCTTATTAGTTATCTGTTTTATATGTAGTAGTGTGTATATGTCAAACCCAGTCTCCCAGTTTATCCCTCCCCTCCCACCCCCTGGTAACCATGAGTTTGTTTTCTACATCTGTAACTCTATTTCTGTGTTGTAGATAAGTTCATTTGTACCCTTTTTTTTCAGATTCCCCATGTAAGCGATATCATATGGTATTTGTCTTTCTCTGTCTGAGGGATGGGTATTCTAGACTTCCAGCCCACGACTGACTGAGACTACAAGATAGATTGGCGCTTAGATCTGAATTGCAGGCACAGCAAAACCAGTTGGGTATGACTGAAGGGCATACGATCCTGTCAGCCAGCTGTCATGTGAAAACCCTCCCCACAGCCACCGAGAGAAAGGTCTCATCCAGTGAAGAGCGGAAACTATAACAAGAGAGCCAGCACTTATCCATTGGAAATCAATCACTTTATAAATAGTAAACGCCTATTTGTGAAAGATAACTTGCTAGACCACGGGGCGTACAAGGAAGCAGGAGATGGTCCTGCCCAGAGGATCGTAAGCAATATGGTAGACAGATTCTCACAACACCAGGTGGGAGAGTCGCAAATCAGAAGCCCAGACAGAAGGGTTGAGGACAGACCTTTATAAAGTTTTTCTCTAAAGTCTGTTTGGTGTGGAGGTAATTATACAGAACGCCAAGGCAGAGACTTCTCTCCATCTTGAGTTTGCCACGGGCTTCCGAAAGGGTGGACTAAGTGATAATTGATTAAGTGCCTCCCTGTGTGCACTGCAGCAACCCTAAGATGTAGGTGCTCCGTGTCCAATTTTACAGAATGATTAATGGGGGCCCAGAGAGGTTAAGCAACATGCTCGAGGCCACACAGCTGAAAAAATGGCAGGATCCAGGACCATATCCTTTCCTCTAGAACACAGGGAAGCAGAAGCTGCTGGTTTTCTCTCTTGATGCAAAGTTTTGGTTTGATTCTTTTTGTTTGATTAGAGTAGAATTCCTGCAGTCCTTCTCCCACAGCCCCCATCTTTTTTTTTCACGGGGGAGTGGGGAAATCCATGTCACTTCCCACCCACAAACACAATGTATTTTAACCTCTGGAGGGCAGGAGTTACATCTTGTTGTGGGGGGGGGGGGGGGCGGGGCGGGGAGGTGCTTCACTTGGAACCTCAGTCCGCCAACTCTCTAAGCCGACAGCGGAAGGAGTCTTCACAGAATCACTCTCCCCCAGCCTTCACCACCTCCTGCTTTGCTTTCTTCTGCTGCCCGGAAATCTGCCCAGGGGACTGAGGTCTGAGAAAGTACAGTTCTGACCTCAAGCCTTGCACACCTCGGGGTGTTCGCGGAAGTCTGAGATCTACATAAAAGCCTGGTCTGCTGCTTCCTGCACCGGCGTTTTGACCGGCCCCAAAGGCTTTTCTAGAAAGAGGCTCTGGCAGCCCCGTGCAGCCAGGGACAGCCAGAGCCTCAGGCCTCCTCCTTGGCTTCCCTGCTGCGGCCAGGGTGACCTCCCTGATTTCAGCAGTTGGTATTCTCCCCGGATGGTGATGGGAGAATCAGAAACACCCCACCCTCCAATACGACCACCCTGTGGCCATATAAGAAAACCTGGAATGTGCCTTTTTCTAGATCCTAGCCTAGTTGATTGAAGTCATCGGGAGCATTGTGTTCAAACACATGGAAATGTGTTTAGCGGTATTACTGTGTTTACCTGTCCCCGTGACATTTCAAAAAATAGACGGCCCCACGACTAGAAATGCGTTTTAAATTGATCGCCGTATCGATCCTAAGTAAATTTTCAGTGTGCCTTATAAACGCAGAAGGGAGAGAGCTTGTTCTGGGTGCAGCCTGTTCGCCCCGAGTCCTCAAAGGATGCAGCTCTGGGCCCTGGAGATAACTCCGTCTGAGCTGCAGGGGGTAACTCGACCGACCTGCATTTCCCCAGCCCTCCCCCAGCGCACTGCACTGTGCCTCTGATTTGCATTTTCAGAGCTAATGCTCACCTTTAAAATAAGGGCCAGGCCCGGCTGTGGTCCAGGCTCCCTGTCCTTTCCCTTCTTCACCAGTCACTGCTCCCATCTTTCTGTCACCTCTTCTTCCGATGAATCTGCGAGGCTTTCTTACCTTTGTTCTTTCAAGTTTCTTTTTCTGCCTCCTTTGCTCTGCTCTGAACATCCCTAAATGTGTCACTTGTGTCTTATCCTCACTTGTCCTTATTTTCTTTTCTCCTGAACCTCCTCATAGTCTCTTTTTCCTACTCTTCTGTCGTTCTCTGCTAGTAATGCTTGTTGAATCCAATGGGTGGGTGGATGGATGGGTGTGTGGATGGATGGATGGATGGATGAGTGGATGGATGGATGAGTGGATGGATGGATGAGTGGATGGATGGCTGAATGAGTGAGGCTCCCAGTCTCCTGCTTCAAGTCTACTCTGACGTGTCCTCGTTACCAAACTGCAGACGTGCCCCCGTAGACGTCCAAAGGCCTTGGGCCCCCGCCTGGTTTCCTTTTTTAACCTTGTCCCAGGCTCCCATGGGATTCCTGTGCAGCCAGGTGAGACAAGCAGGAGATAAAGGGGGAGGTTTAAGTCTGCACGTGGCTCCCACAGAAACTGCCAACTCTCATTTTTGGCTGCTCTAAGAGTGGGCTTCTTCTTTGATGACGCTGGTGACCTTTCCTACGAAACGCAAGGACCCAACCTTTTCACTTAGAAGATTCTCGGGGCCGCTGGGCTCACCCCACACTCTCGTGCCAGCCCCCAGACTCCCAGGAGCAGGACTTTGTGTCAGTGCCCACGTTTAGGGCTGTGCCTGCCCCATGTCCAGTTTTGTCCCTTCCAAACTGCCTCACCCAGACCCCAACCGGGAAAGGAACTCATGGTTTCCACCCACCTCTCCTATGCTAGAATTTAGCTTAGATGAAGCCAGCGGTCTCTCTTTGAAAGCACAGAGGGCTCCAGAATGGGAACCAACTGGTGGTCTCGGTGACTTGACATCCCCCGTGGCCAAGGCGGGCTTGCTGACCAGGCCTGGAAGGCACCCGCAGGAGAAAACAGTGTTTCATTACCATCAGGGCTGGCCCGGAGCAAAGCTGCCCTTCCGGGAATGAGAGAGGATGACCTCACGCTGGGCTTTGGGTTTGGCAAAGGGGTGTCCAGCCACGGCTCACGGAGACCATCGGAGCTGTCAGTTTGCTGTGTGCGCAGCTTTGGAATCTAGACGGAGCGAATGCTTGTAAAGAGCCAATGTGATAAATTGATACACATTTCAGAACAATTTAAGTCTGTCATTCCTAATTCTGCTTTTCACAAAAGCTTCTCTGCAGTAGTGGTAGAAAAATGAGAGCTGGAGGGGGGGGAGGGGGGGAGCAATGTCCTTTGGTCATGCACGAGGTGTACGCCCTTCCAAACTTCTCTGCCCTGATGGGTGCAAGTCAGAAGCCACTACAGGAGATGTCTGGATATGTGGCAGGGCCTGGGGAGGGGGAGGGCTGGTGTTTGCCATGTCCCCCAACCACCCCCAAATCCTGACTACCCAAAGATGCTTCCTCTTTTCCCAAAAGCTATCAAGTTGAGACATTTTCATGCCACAGAAACCATTGGCCCTTTGCCCGGGTCACCTGGAAGTGGATGAGTGGAGCACCTTGAGGAGTGTCAGGTGGAAATATTACCTGGTGGCCTGGTGCCCAAGGAGATGTCCCGGGGGTGGTGGGCGGTGCCCTAGGCTGAGGGGCCGGACATGCCTCGGATGATGGCTGAGAAGTTTGGCTGTAACTCGAGTTGGGGGGAGGGGTGCATGTGGAATAAAGAGGAGTAAAGAGAAGAGATGGATTCCAGTGGATGTGATGGAGGCTGGAGACATGACCAGAGATTGGCTGAAAAGTGAGGGGCACGGCTCCGGATTTGAGGCAGGACCCAGCGGGCAGGATAAATCATCCGGCGTATGCGTTGGACAGTGGTGTGGTGTTAGTTATCACTTCCTGGGCAGTGCCCCATCTCCCTCAGAGTCATGCTGTTTGTTTCTGTCCCCTGCAGGCCTTTGTACATGGGCAGTACTTAGTCCTTATTGATTGCTTACTCTGATTTTGTATCTAGAAAAAAAGGAACAGGAACAAATAGATAAGAAAGTTGCTCAGATTGTAGGGCTTAAGAGTGTGTGGCTGGGACCAACGTGATTTTCTCAAAAGGCTTAGATCTTGTTTGTAATGTGTATCTGCTGGGATGATTTTTGGTTGCAAGTTATAGAAACAAAATCACAGTTTTATACATACTAGGGATTTTATTCTTCTCATGAACCAAGAACTCAAAGATTAGCTTGGACCCAAAGTCCGTGAAGCATCCTATGCAGCCATACTTAGAGTGTGGACTTTGTCTTCATGCTCACAAGATTGCTGCTCTTCTTCCAAGCATTGCATCCACATTCCATGTAGGAAGACAGGGACAAACAAAAGGTGCTTCTCACCTGATTCCTCCTCCTCTACAGATCCTTCCTAGATGTCTCACCCAGAAACTTCCACTTACATCTCATTGGCCAGAATTGTGTCACACACCCACAATTCTAGCTGCAAGGGAAGCTAGAAATACAGTTTTGGTTTTTTTTTTAAGGTGGGTACAGTAATGCTCCAAACAAAATTGGGGCTCTGTTGATAAGTAAGAGGGAATGGATATTGGGTCGGCAGCTGGCAGTGTCTGCCACTACACTGTGAATTTAAAATGATAATTGCTGCTTTCAAAATATGTATCAGCGAAGCTCTTCTGATTACTATACACATGTTAATTCATGGAAAATATTATCATCCCAATATTTCAGTTGAATGAGCTGAGATAGACAGAGGTTAAAAAGTTAACGGGTTCCAGAGAAGAATTTTGCAGGAGGAATTTTCTAGCTGCTTCTCTAAGTGCCCTTTTTGTAGGAATGAAACGGATTGTAGGGCAGGAGACACACAGGAAGGGCTGCATCTGGTTCTTTCCCACTAAGCTTTCATGTCAGAGCTGTAAACACAGTAGACATTGCTGGTGTGTACCGGCATCTCCAGCCTGTTCTCACAGGCAGTAGATCATCCTTCTCAATAATTTTTCACCCGTTTTTATGCCAGAAGTCCTTTCAATTAAGTGGAGGTTTCATTGGAATAATTAAACCCTCCATCTCAAGCCTCTCACTCCAATCATCCAGACAGATCAATTAACCGGAGACGCATTTATCTAACTGATGGTTGACCCCCTTCTTATTCCAGAGCTTTTGCGCTGGGGCAGCCCGCGGAGAGGAGAGATGTCTGTCCCATAGAGACAGCTCATTTCCAAAGGGCTTGGCACTCCCTGGATCTGAAGTCATTGCAGCCTCCTTGTTTATTTTATTCAGGTTCTGACTTTTATTTATTCACCCAACAAATATATATTGAGCACCTCCTAAGAGTCAGACCCCGTGCTGAATTTTACTGGGGAGGCGGGAGTGAGGGGGGGATGCAAAGATGAAGCAGACATGTGACAGGTAGCTGAACCCCTCTGAACCCACTTCCTCTTCCATAAGTTGGGGACAGTAGTGGTATCTACCTCATAGGGTTGTTGTAGTAAACGAGGTAATCCACATGGAGCATTTAGCCCAGTGTCTGCTTATAGCAACTACCATGTCCCTTTTCCTAGACAGCTATTAGAGGATATGCTCCGGCAAAATGAGGGAATAAAGCAAAAAAAGAGAAAGATACGGAGCCCAGGAAGCAAGGAATCTGATCAGTTAGATTACATGCTATGCTTTGTCAGTGTTAGCTGTGATGATGGCGAATTTTAGACCAGGTCATGCTGAGTCGGTGAGGGTTGACTTGGAATCTCTGCTCTGCCACTTAGTGGCTGTGGGATCTCACCCCGTTATTTAACTCTCTGATCTGACCTCCTCGTCATAAAACGGGAATCCTAAAACCGACCTTATCAGGCTCCTGTGAGTGTTAAGCGAGGCAGCATCTGTGACGTGCCCAGCACATAGTCAGCGCTTCTGGTTTAGGAAGGGGTGAGCTGTCTGACAAGTTTTACAAAAAGTAGAATATAGTACGTGTTCAGAGAATGGAGGTAACTGATTGATTCTTTATACTGAAATATGCCTTAAATGGTTCCAACTATTGACATAGGTAATTTTTTTTTTACCATAATAATACATACATCATGCAGAGATTAAAAGTAAAGTAGAAAAAAAAAAAAACGTAAAGTAGGCTTGTCATGAAAAACATTCATCCCCAGCCCTGATCCCCAGAGGCAGCTACTTCTCTTTTTCTCCATGTTGTTTTCTTCTGTTATTTACCTCCTTATTTCTAAATAATATGCTTACGTTGCTATTTATCAATATGTCGGTTTTAAGACATTATTTATTGACACGCCTTTAGGTGGATGATAATTTAGCTCCCTTTTCCTAGTTCCCCACTCCATGCACTCCGCCCCTCCCGCCACCGCCCGCCATCATCTTGGTACATTTAGATCAGTTTTACCTGTTACATTATCGTGACCAGGTAAATATTGTTCGTGTTGAGGCAAGTTGTATGCTGAGATTATGTTTCCTTTCCTATCTTTTTGTTTTTTCCAAAGTTAATATCGCCTCTCTTTTTTTTTTTCACTTGCTGAGGTTTTTTTAATGTACCTATCCTCAATTTTTTTCTGATTCTCAGACCTGTCATTTGCCTAACAATAATATTTTCTAAATTATGAAATATATCAGATAATGGTTCATTATTTTCCCCCTGGCAGTCTGCATCTAGTGGGCCCTCCATGATCCTGCCAGAATCTTGGCCGGCTACTTTTTACTGCATCCCTCGCATCCTGCAACTTTCCTTGCTGCTCTGTTTCCTGGCCTTCATACCTTCTTCTTTCTTGTTTTATTCCCTCATTTTACTGGAGCATAGCCTGAAGTAGCTTCCTAAGAAAGGGTACGTGGGATCTAAATGTTTAGAGTCCTCACTTTTCTGAAAATAGCATCATGCTCTTTTCACACGTAATAGTTTGTGTAGGTATAGAATCCTAGGTTTAGAAGTCTCTTCCATTGGAAATGTGAAGGCATCACCCAGCTTCCAGCATTACCATTGAAAGATCTGATGCCAAACTTACTTCTAGTCCTTTGCACATGACCTGATGCTTTCTCCCAGGAGGATTTTAGGGTCTTCTCTTACTCCCGGGCGCCCTGAAATTTCAGAATGATATTCTGAGAAGGTTATTTTCCACTGAGTGTACTGAGCACTCAAAGGACCCTTTAAAACTGAAGACTCGGGACTTTTCCTGGTGGCGCAGTGGTTAAGACTCCGCGCTTCCAATGCAGGGGGCCCGGTTTCGATCCCTGGTCAGGGAACTAGATCCCACATGCGTGCCACAACTAAGAGTTCACATGCCACAACTAAGGAGCCCTGGAGCCTCAACTAAGGAGCCCACATGCTGCAGCTAAGAGCCCGCCTGCCGCAACTAAGACCTGGTGCAACTAAATAAATATTTTTAAAAATAATAATAATAAATAAAAAATAAATAAAACTGAAGACTCATGTTTTTACATTTGAAGAATCCTCTAATACTATTTTCTCTGATAATTTCGTCCTATAATTGATATTGTATCCCCACAAGATACACAGGAAAGGAAGCATAATTTCTGCATGATTTCTATTTATTGGATATTAGACCTCCTAAATTGACTTCATTTCCCTCCTTTCTTATTTTCCGTCTCTTAACTTTTTTGTTAACTTTCAGGGCGATTTCCTCAACTTTATCTTCCAAACTTTCTATCGATTATAAACTTCGGCTACTTTATTTTAATCATGAAGAACTCTTTCTTGTCCTTTGCTCCCTTGTCAAAGCACCCTACTATTGTTTTATGACTGCAATATCTTATCTAATCTCTTAATGGATTTTAATTATTGGATTGTGTTTTTTCCGTTTTCTCTTATTCTGTGCACTGTCTGCTTTCTGCCGTTTCCCTGTATCAGTTTGTCTCTTTCGATCTCTTCCTTTCATGTGGAGACTTTGCTTAAACATTAAGTGCCCCTTGCCTCTCTGTTTATTCTTATGTGGGAGGGAACAAAAACTGTGCATGCAAGTTCTGCTTGCATAATGGGCTTCCCTGGAACGTGAATAATCACTGGCTGACTGTGCTTGAATAACACCAATGACGGGGAGCTCATAACTCACCAAGCAATTGACTCCTCTTTTGAGAAGCAGGAGTTATTCTTTTGAACCCTGAGCCAATATCTGCCATCTTAGAACTTGGTTTTAGTTCTGTCTTAAGTTTGTGTGTTAAAGTGATATTTCAGGGAGACTTTGTACATACACTTGCTGGTTAGAGTCATTTAAAAGGTAAACTCTTAAAAAAAAAAGGCAATTCTAGGGGCTGTATGGTAGTGATTAAGTCCAAATCCAGCCTTCCATGCTAATCATATGACTTTGAACCTCTCCCAGGTTTGATTTTCTTGGCTATACTGTGGTGATGACGGTGACGACGGTGATGATGGTGGTGGTGGTGGTGATAAAACCACCTGTCTCAAAGAGTTCTTGAGCAGTTAGGCTTAGCCAAATGCCTGGCAGACTAAGTCGTCTATAAACACAGGGATGATGTTTCCACCAGTTGAATGTCGTACCTATGAGTCAATCGCTCAGGAGACGTAGCCGATACATTTTCCCCGACCTTAGGACCAAGTTTTCGAGGGTGAACTCAAAATTCAAAGGGCAGAAATAGAAAGTTCAGCCTCATTACTGGGTGTCTTGTGCCTCAGTTTTCCCAAACTACATTGACACATCATCGGGTAGTACAAACCTGCTTCCCCTTTCCTGCAATTAAAACCTCTCCTACTATGAATTTTCTTAAAGCTTCTTCTTCTGATTATAAAAGAGGAAAAATGCAAATGCATTCTTCTTTGTTTAATGCAAATACAGAGAAGTATCATTTCCCTGGGCCTCCCTGGGCCTTGGTTTGTTGGGCTGAGGACGGCCCTGCCGATCTTGGCTAGGGCACCTGGCCTGCCCATAGATTTCCTGCTCCCCCAGCCCTCGCCCGGGGCCCCACAGCCGAGGAGACCAAGAAGACAGTGTCCTCTAGAGAAGCATGTCACTGCCACCTCCCCGGGGCTGAGGGGCTGAGGGTCTGAGACAGCTGACTCCTATCCAAGCTGACACCCAACAAGAAGAGCTGCTGTCAGCCCTGGGAGATCTGGTGTCATCTATGATTAATCCTCAAAGCCAAAACCCAACAAGTTTCTGATTAAACGATGGCATCCCAGGGTCCCCATCACCCCTGAGTGGAGCTGTGGGTTTGGAGCAGCCGTCTGGAGCCCCCACCAAAGGACCCTGGCAGCTGCCAAGACAGGTGTCGGGGACTTCCCTGGTGGCGCACTGGTTAAGAATCCTCCTGCCAATGCAGGGCACCCGGGTTCGAGCCCTGGTCCGGGAAGATCTCACATGCCGCGGAGCAACTAAGCACGTGCCCCACAGCTACTGAGCCTGCGCTCTAGAGCCCACGAGCCGCAACTACTGAGCCCGCGTGCCACGACTACTGAAGCCCACACACCTAGAGCCCGTGCTCCGCAACAAGAGAAGCCACCGCAATGAGAAGTCCTGCACACCGCAACGAAGAGTAGCCCCCGCTCGCCGCAACTAGAGAAAGCCCGCGCGCAGCAACGAAGACCCAACGCAGCCAAAAATAAATAAATAAATAAATACAATTGCCATCTCTCAAACCACTAAAAAAAAAAAAAAAACATTTAAAAAAAAAGAACACCGGTGTCGTCCCATCCTCACCTTCTCAGGGTCTGCGCCTCCCCCTCCCCCTGCCCCCTCCTCTACCGCCCTTTCTCCAGAAGGAGAGCTGGCCCGCTCCCTCAAAACCCACAGTCCCAGCCGGGCTCCTGGAGCGACTGGCTGGGCATGACGGCCTTGTCAGTCACCATAAGGAACGCCGCCCTGGGCAAGTGACGGCGCGTTCCTGCCCAAAGCCACGGCGAGCAGAGCTGAGACGTCATTCACAGTGAAGGGAGCGCTTCTGGACTCAGGAGTGTGGTTTGCTGCTTTTGGCCTGATGAATTAGTAGCTGATTAGAACGTCTCCACTCTGCAGATGCTTCCATCAAAGACTTCTAACGACCTTCCACCCGGCCACGGGCAGCCCCACAGTTACCATGTGGCCTTCTCTCCACTCCCAGAGTCTTGGGACCTGGGGCCAGTGGCCTTCCCGCTGTCCATCGGTGGGAACAAAAGCCCGTCTCCCCCAGCAGCTCCAGGCCGTGGTCCACTGCGTCCCCGTCACCTGAAGAGATGCGGGCCCTGGGATTGTGTGGCCTTTGCTTCCAAAGCAGCGGGCCCCTTCGCCGCTTGAATGGTTCTCTCTCTCCAACCTGTGGCCTTGTTTCAAGTCATATTATCTTTCCTCTTACAGATCCTGCCCATCACACCTCCACATCCAGAAGGAAACTGGCTCAGGGAAGGACCAGCCCCAGCCAGAAGGAGTAAAAAGAATAAAAGTCACCTCTTGTCTATTGAGTGCCGACTCTATGCCAGGTACTTCACGTGTGTCTACTTTATGTAAAATAAATAGAAAGCGAGGTCACCTGAGACTTGCCAGGGGAGCGGGGAGGGGAGGGTTCCAGGCAGAGGGAGGTGCAGGAAGCAGGTTCTGAGCAAGCGGGCACCTGGTGGAGAATCAGAGACCGTCAGGCGAGATGCGACCGTGGGGGCTGGCGTGGGGGTCAGCTCGGAGGTCAAGACGGAGATGCTGAACTGTATCATAGCAGCAGCTGGGGCCACACGGTCCATGTTTCCAACGAATGGCGGAGGGACGTGAGACCAGCAGCTGCCATGGAGTTTGTCCACGGGCAGGTAGCCTCCTTGGCCTGTAAAAACTTGAGCAAAATAGCCCTTCCTGTAGAATGTGGCCCAGGAGCCTTGAACCTGCTTTTTCTGGCTGTGTGTAGAAAGACAGATGTGGTCTAGGGTTTGACTCAAGACCGAGCCAGACGCTGCTGAGGGTACTGTCCGAGTTGCCATCAACTCTGGCTACAGTTGAGGGGAGGGAGGACTGTCCAGCCTGATAGGCTGTTAAAGCTCAGGGCCTCGGTGTCTAAGAGTGTGTTTCCGAGCAGATGTTTCATCCAGGTTCCTCCAGGTGATGGGGCCGAGTCAGGCTGAGTTACAGGGAAGCGTCTGAGAAGAGAAATACATTTGAAATTGTGGTCAAGGTGGTTTTTTTTTTCTTTTTTTTTTTTCTTTTGAGCCTAGCTACACTATCCAGAGTTCCTGCCCATGAAATATTTCATACGTATTTATACACACACACACATAAAAATGTATACGTGTATCTATGAAACAAAGAACAGTAAAATGGACACACGTGTCCCCAGCTGAGGCAGTATTTCCAGGATCACCCAGGTCACCTATGTGTCCCTCCATGTCACAGCCGTCCTGCTGCCCTCACCCTTCTGACGTTTATCAGACCCCCGCTCTTCAGTACAGTTTTGCAGTATATCCTCAACCATATAGCTGAGTTGCGTATGTTTGGGAAATTTCGTGGGCGCTCCCCTATCGCACGTAATCTTTCGCGACTTTCTTTTACACTCAGCGTCACCTCCCCGAGGTCCGTCCGTGTTGACGCACGAAGCCGTAGTTCTTTTCCCCTGCCCTGCTGTAGGGTACGCCATCGTTGAATACGCACATTATTTACCCCCTCTACTTGTGTCGGGACGTCTGTATGGTGTCCAGGCTTTTTGGATACACGGTGCCTCTGTTGAATATTCATGCACGAGTCTCCAGCTCAAATTAATGGGGAGATTCTCGAAGGTCTGTAGTAAGGACCAGACATCACACGTGGCCAAGACTTACAGGACTGGGAAGTAGAGTTATACGCCCAGAGAGAGGACTCTTGCCACTTCTCAGGGGCCCTCGGGGTCTCACTGCAGCTCCGCCTGGCAGACCAGCTCCCTCCGCCTCCATAGCCTCGACCTGCCTGGGGCTCTGCTTTACTGTGGCCAAGTTCTAGCCTCCACTGTGGCCACCCTGATGCCACCTCCTAGCTAATTCCCCACAGCACATTCACCCGCCCCACTGTCTCTTTGGCCTATGGGAAATTCCCAGGTCAAGGGATTGGGCTAGTGCAACCAGCCTCGGGATTGGTCCTCTTTGGATCAGGTCACTCGGCTGTGGCTGGAGGGTTTATTTGGTACAGACAGGATATCAGGGCTGTGGCCATCTGAGGACGTGAGCAGGAAGGCAGATATTAGGTATTGGCGTATCGATTTCCCTAGACTTGGCTGTCATCTTTGTTCATTTTTCTTTTTCTCCTTTTTCAAACTATACACATAATACATTGACACGTGTGTGTGTTGTAAACACTAAAACAGTATAGGTAACGTCCAAGTCCTCCTGGCCAGTAACCTCAGAATTCCTCCCTCTTCTTAGATAGAATCAGTATAATCAGATCCTCTCAAACTTTTCCCCTCCCTCCTTCTTTCCCTCCCCTCCCCTCTCCCTATTTCTCTCTCCCCTCTCTCTTTCACACACACACACACACACACACCCCTACCTATATAATTACAGGCGTTGCATTACATGAATGATTTTATACTGTGTTGTGATATTTTTTCTGACACCAAAGGTATAGTGTTTTCTTGACACCAAATACGTGTCATTTTTTTCACACATCCACCAGTTCTCTGACACCAACTGGGTGTCCAGCAATCCAGTTCACTTCTGACACTAACTGTCCAGAGGCAGCAAAGATGCCACAGGCTAAGGGCTCAATCCCACAAGCCTGCCCCCGGCTCGGATGCCGGCCCCAAACCCAGGGCCACCTGCCCTCTGACTGAGCAGCTCTAAATCAGGGTCTCCCACAGCCTCCTCGCCAGGTGCAGTAATTTGCTGGAATGGCTCACAGAACTCAGGAAAACACTATACTTACTATAATGATTTTAAAGGATACAAATGAAAACACATATGAGGAGGTCAGGAAGGGTCCCAAGCACAGGAGCCTCTGTTCCCATGGAGTTGAGATGAGCCACTCGCCCAGCATGTGCTTGAATTCAGAAACTTGGAAGCTCTTTGCCCCTCATCGTTGAGGGATTTTCATCAAGGTGCTATTACGTGTGTGATTGATTAAATCATTCTCTGTTGGTGATTGAGTTCAACCTCTAGCCTCTCTCACCTCCCCTGAGGCAGGAATGTGGGGCTGAAAGTTACAACCTTCTAATCACTTGCCTGGTTCTTCTGGCATTCAGCTCCCATCCTAAAGCTACTAGGGGCCCCTTACCCAAGAGTTATCTTGTTACCATACAAAAAGCATTCACACCCTCGTCACTCTGGAGATTACAATCCGTGCTGGGAACCCGGGGCAAAGACCAAATATATTTTTAAATTATACCACATGTATGTGTGTACGTATTTACTTTTTTATTTTTATTTTTTTAACATCTTTATTGGAGTGTAATTGCTTTACAATGGTGCGTTAGTTTCTGCTTTGTAACAAAGTGAATCAGCTATACATACACATATATCCCCATATCTCTTCCCTCTTTCGTCTCCCTCCCTCCCTTTACTTTTTTAAATAAACGATGTCTTGGGATCTTTTTATGTCACTACATCCTTTCAAAATGTTATTCTATAGTGCAAAAGGATCATGGAGTATCTGCTGAAGAATGTTTGGATTGTCTACATTTTTTTCCTATTATAAATAGTGCTAAATTTTCAAGTAAAAAACTGGGGGGAAATTAAATATCCATTATAGGGAAATGAAGAAATAAATTATGGTATATTCTTGCAATGGAATAATACATCCAACAGTTAAAAATGAATAAACCAATAGAAATTAAGGGATTGCCAGATTAGCTTGAAACAACAAGATCACATGTATACTATCTACAGGAGAAAAACCTTACATCCAAAGGTACAAAGAGGTTGAAAGTAAAAGGATGGAAACATAGACTATGCTAAAAAGAATCATAAAAGAGCTAGAGTGGCTTATATCAGACAAAATAGATGTTCAAACAAAAGTGTTACTAGAAATAAAGAAGAGATTTCATAATGATAAAAGTGTCAACCACCAGGAAGTTATAACAGTTATAAGTATAACTTAACCCAAACAACAGAGCCTCAAAATACATGAAGCAAAAACTGACAGAATTGAAGGGAA
Source organism: Eschrichtius robustus (assembly GCF_028021215.1). Taxonomy (NCBI): domain Eukaryota; kingdom Metazoa; phylum Chordata; class Mammalia; order Artiodactyla; family Eschrichtiidae; genus Eschrichtius; species Eschrichtius robustus. The sequence goes on from NC_090839.1 coordinate 91,109,798, forward strand.
AAATGTAAAATTCAACAATAATAGACACTTGGAGATTTTTAATACTCTACTTTCAATAATGGATAGAACAATAGACAGAAGATCAACAAGGAAATAGGAGACTTGAACTTGGACTTGTCTATAGTACATGCCACCTAACAGCAGAATACATACTCTTCTCAAGCACCCACCTGGAATGTTCTCCATATGCTGGTCCATAAAACAAACTTCAGTAAGTTTAAAAGGATTGAAGTGATCCAAAGTATGTTTTCCAACCACAATGGAATTAAATTAAAAATCAATAACAAAGTAATTTGGAAAGTTAACAAATACGGGAAATTAAACATCGCACTTCTAAATAACCAATAGGTCAAAGAAATCACACAAGAAAATAGAATATTTACTTTGAGACAAACGGAAATGAAAATGCAACATACTGAAACTTAAGTGGTGTCACTAAAGCAGTGCTCAGAAGGGAATTTATAGCTATAAATGTTCATATTTTTAAAAGATCTCAAATCGGTAACCTAACCTTCCACTTTATGAAACTAGAAAAAGAAGAGCAAACTAAAACTGAAGCAAGCATAAGGAAGGAAGTAATACTATTAGGACAAAAATAAATGAGTTAGAGAAGAGAAGAGCAATAGAGAAAATCAGTGAAACCAAAAGTTGGTTCTTTGAAATTTCAACAAAATTGGCAAACCCTTAGCTAGACTGACCAAGAGAAAACGAGAGATGATCCAAGTGACTAGAATCAGAAATAAAAGAAGGGACATTACTACCAACCTTACAGAAATAAAAGGCAAAATAAAAATAAAGGCATAATATGAACAGCTGTTTCCAATAAAATTAGGTAACTTACATGAAATGGATGAATTCCTAGAAAGACACAAATTACTGAAACTTACTCAAGAAAAACAGGAACCTACAACAAGTAAAGAATTAGTAGTTAAAAACCGAACTACCAAGAAAAGCCTGCCTTGGTGACCTCTACCAAACAAAAGACAAAAAGTATGCCAATTCTTCATAAACTCTCCAAAAAAAATAGAAGAGGAAGAAACACTTCCCAATTTATTCTAGGAGGCAAAATTTACCCTGATGTCAAAACCAGTCAGACATCACGAGGAAAGAAAACTACTGACTAACATCTCTCATAAGGTATGGATGCCAAAATGCTCAAAAATATACTAGCAAACCAAATCCAACAAGTCCATAATTAACTGGGATTCATAGCAAGAATGCAAGGTTTGTTTAATACCTGAAAATTAATGTAATATATTAATAGAATCAAAACTAAAAACTATATGGTAGTTGGATGCAGAAAAACCATCTGACAAAATCAGACATCCTTTTGTGACAAAAATACTCAGGGAGTTTCCTCAGCCTGATAAAGAACGTCTGAAACACACACACACTTAACCAGGTAACATCATACTTCACAGTGAAAACTGAATGCTTTTTCCCCTGTGATCAAGAAAAGGATGTCCATTCTTGCCCCTTCTATGTAACATTGTGTTAGAAGTTCTAGCCTGGGAAATTAGAGGGGAAAAAAAGAGAGAAGGAAAGAAAAGAAAAGGCATCCAGATTGAAAAGACAGAAGTAAAACAATGTAATTGCAGATGACATTATCTTACATATAGGAAAATCATATAGAAAAAATCCTATCATAAGGAATCCACTAACAAACTATTAGAACTAATAAATGATTTCAGTAAATTTGCTGGATGGAAGAGCAATATACAAAAGTCATTTATTGCATATCCATATGTTAACAATGAATTTTATTCAACAAATAAAATTAAGAATACAGTTCACATTTACAATGCCATCAAAAAGAATAAAATACTTAGGAATAAATTTAGCAAAAGAAGTGTACACTGAAAAACTACAACACATTGCTGAAAGAAATTAAAGAAGATCTAAATTAATAGAAACACATCCCATATTCTTGGAGCATGACACTTAATTGTTAGGTAGTAATACTGTTCAAATTGATCTACATATTCAACAGATTCACTATCAAAATCCCAACTACTTTTTTTTGCAAGTATTGACTAGTTGATCCCTAAAATTCATACGGAATTGCAAGGGGACCTGAATAGCCAAAACAGTCTGAAATGGGAAGAACAAGGTTGGAAGACTCATACTTCCCAATTTCAAAACTTACTGCACATTTACAGTAATGAAGACAGTGTGGTACTGGCATAAGGATAGACATGTAGGTCAATGGAATAGAATTGAGAGTCCAGAAATGAACACTCACATTTATGGTAAATTGATTTTTGACAAAGGTGCCAAGACCATTCAATAGGGAAAGAAGAATCTTTTCAACAAATTGTGCTGGAACAACTGAATATCCACATGTAAAAAACAGTTGGACCCTTACCTCACACCATACACAAAAATTAATTCAAAATGCATCATAGGCCTAAATGTGAGAGCTAAAAGTATAAAACTCTTAGAAAAATAAATAGAAGTAAATTTTTATAACCTTGAATTAAGTAATGGTTTCTTAGATACACACCAAAAGCACAAGTGAAAAAAGAAATTGGACTACATCAAAATTAAAAACTTTTGTGCTACAAATGATACCTTTAAGAAAGTGAAAGGGTAACCAACAGAATAGGAGAAAATATGTGCAAATCATATATCTGACTTGTATCCAGAACACATAAAAATTCCATATTAAAGACAAAGATCCAATTTAAAAATGGGCAGAGGATTTGAATAGGCATTTCTCAATGCACAAATGGCCAATGTGCACATGAAGAGATGCTCAACATCATTAGTCAGTAGGGAAATACAAATCAAAACCACAATGAAATACCACTTCCCACCCATTCAGATGGCTGTACTAAAAAAGATGGACAAGAATAATTGTTGACAATTAGAACCTCGTACATTGCTAGCAGGAATGTAAAATGGCGCAGCCACTTTGGGAAACAGTTTAGCAGTTCCTCAAAATGTTAAACATAGAGTTACCACGTGGCTCATCAGTTCCATTTCTGCATATCTGCTCAAGGGAAATAAAAACATGTGTTGACAAAAAAATGTGTACATGAATCTTCATAGTAGCATAATTCATGACAACCAAACAACCCAAAGTCATCAGTGGATGAATAAACAAGATGTGATATATCCATACAATGAAAAAGTATTCTTCAATAAAAAGAAATACTGAAACATGCTACATACCGCATGGATGAACCTTGAAAAGAAGCCAGTCACAAAAGACCACATGTTATACAATCCCTTTTAAGTGAAAAGTCCAGAACAGCCAAGTCTACAGAGACAGGAAATAAGACTAGTGGTTGCCTAAGGTTGGAGGAGCAGGTATTGGAGGGAAATGGGGAGTGACTACTAAAGGGTATGAAGTTTCTTTGGGGGGGGTGATGAAAATGTTCTAAAATTAATTGTGCTGATGGTTGTACAACTCTGTGAATATACTAAAAAGCATTGAATTGTACACTTTTAAAAGGTGAATTGTATGGTACATGAATTATATCTCAACAAAGCTGTTTTTAAAAATGAATGAATTAGGTCTGTATGTATCAATCTAGATACATCTCAGTAAATGCAGAGAGAAAAAAGCAAGTTGAAAAAGGAAACAGGAAAGCATATAGTATGATGCCATCTATGTGAAACTGTAAAACAAAAAGTATAGCATATATTGTTTATGGAAATATAAATTCTTAGTAAGATATAAAAACTTGGAAGGAAAGGATATACTCCAACTACAGAATTCTCCCTCTCTCCCTATAATTTTTTTTTTAATTTTATGGCTTATCCGTCCATTGTTTGTGTTCAGTACCTAAAGAAATATATGTCTATTCATATCCCTTCCTTTCTCAAATAAAAGTAAGACTATATATGCTTTTCTCTATTTTTTTTTCACTTCACAGTGGATACTGGAGATCTCTCCAGAGTTTATAGAGCTATTCCAGTGAGGCTCTTTTATTAACCTTGTTGGGGTTTCTGTCTAAAAGGAGGAGCGCCAGAGATGGATGACTATATGGAGACACTGAAGGATGAGGAGGACGCCTTGTGGGAGAACGTGGAGTGCAACCGGCACATGCTGAGTCGCTATATCAACCCAGCCAAGCTCACCCCCTACCTGCGCCAGTGCAAGGTCATTGACGAACAAGATGAAGATGAAGTGCTTAACGCTCCCATGTTGCCGTCCAAGATCAACCGGGCAGGTAACCTCGGGAAATAACTTACCGTTAGCTGTAGCAAAATGAAGTTTCTCTCAGTCAGGGATGTTTAACTAGAGTCCACAGACCCCTCTACCCACCCCTGGTCCCCCACCAAACTGTCCATGCGGTAGAGAGGGTCTATTAACTTGGACAGGGGGAAATTACATCTTTATTTTACCAACCTAAGACTTAGCATTCCCTTCAATTATGGATGCAGGTAGGCAACAAATCACAATGATTAGCAATACTTGTGTCTTTGTCCACAGTAAACATTACAGATATCTTCTTATCACATTACAGCTATTACAGATTTCCAAAATATCATTTACACTCATCTCTCCCTTGAAATTATAGTAGTCATTAGACCTGCCAAGAGATTGGGTTATTTAATGCATTAATAAAGAAGCACATTTATTACTGAGTCACAAATTTAATATTTGTTAACTGTATCTTATTATAATTGATTCCCTTTGTAATCCAATGCATTTTATCTGTTTGAAAATGTTATTCTGATAAAGGGTCCATAGGCTTTTCCAGACTGCCTAGGGGTCCATGACACTTTCTCACATTCATTAAAGGTAGGTAGTGAGTGTGGTTTGTGAACGTTGTTTTGGTTTTATATACATCTGTGTGTGTATTCACACATATGTTTGTAGCAAAATATGTCTTTGTGTGTAAGCATGCGGTCACAATGTAAAATACATTTCTTTCTGTGGCTCACAGTTTAAGAGGTTTGAAACTCACTTACCCACAGTATGACTGGTGATAAGTAGCTCATATGCTATGACTCTCTTTTGCATACGTGACAAACATCACTCATCACAGCGTGTTTTCCTACTGAGCTTGGATGTAACTTTAGAATCCCTCTCAACACAGTGCTCCAGGCAGCTTTGACAAACAATCAGTTGACACAAGATGAAATTTATTTATTATGTCTACCCTAGGGGAAGGATTGAGTTTTAGGACCTCAAGGGAAGAAACAGCTGAAAATAAAATGTTTAAGGAAGGGGCAAGAAAGGTAAACAATAAGTGGAACCAGTAGGATAAAAATTGAAAACTGCCAAGGAAATTACACTTAGATTAAAAATGTTTCCAGACTATGTGATAATCCCATCGAAGAACATGGAGCTATTCCTGCTTCCTGTGACTTTTCCTAGCTCCCCACCCAAATGCTTATCTTCCTGGTCTGAATCCCAGAGAACCATATATTATTCTGTAACCACTGCTGTACATCCGTCCTCCTTCAATCACAGATGCGCTGATGCCTGTATGGTTAATTTTAGCCCTGGTCAGTTGGGAAGCTCTTTAAGACTGTTGGTTTCCTATGGCTGCTCTGGTTCTACCAGTCTTTTGGAGAAAGGAAACTAACACTCACAATCCCAGCTGAGGGCCTGGCACTTTGATTTACATTATCTGGACTGTAAGATATAACTCAGGAGTGACAGGATGTGGTGAGACTATCTTCTTAAGAGTGTCCTGACGGATGTGAGCCCAGCATAAGACTGGATTTGGAGACTTGCATCCAATCAGACGTGTACGCTCCTGCCCACTTGAGTGATTTGGCCTTTCCTCTAGGCCGACTGCTGGACATTCTACATACGAAGGGGCAAAGGGGCTATGTGGTCTTCTTGGAGAGTCTGGAATTTTACTACCCAGAATTGTACAAACTGGTGACTGGAAAGGAACCCACTCGTAGATTCTCCACCATTGTGGGTAAGTGGCTTTACCATCAGCATTCGGACTGTGATGGGAGGGGGGTGTGTGTGTGTCCAGTGGTGGGACAGTTCTAAGGTTACGGATCTGTGACATCAGGACAGTGCCCCAGTGGCACTTATGAACTGTCAACCACTTATTTCTGCCTGATGATGAAATGTAGGTGACAGAGGAACAAACTGAATCAAGAGCCAAGAGAAGTGGGTGTTTACTGAACATCCCCCATGAATGTTGGTGGGGTGGAACTCCCCCTACCCTCTGGATCTTGTCCTTGCCCTGCCTACCCTCCTGCCAGTATCCCATGAACCAAAGCCCATGGTCATCTCATCTTAATTTTCCTTCCTAAATATTCTTAAATCAGTCTTTTTTCCATATACACCACTATCCTAGTCAAGACCCATACAATCCTATCAGCTCTTTATATCCATTCCTGCTCTGATCCAATGAGTTCTCTACTCCTCATGTTACCCTCCGCTACTTAAAACCTTTCAGTGGCTTTCCATTGTTTCCATCTAAAGACCCCAGTGCAGCCCACAAGGACCCTACATGGTCCAGCCCCTGATGATACCCCCAGCCTCACCTTTCTGCCTCTCCCTCTCTCTAAGCTCCAGCCACTTTGGTCTTCCTTCAGTTTCTGAAATGTGCCAGGTTCCTCTTCCCTTCCCATAGGACCTTGGCAATGTTCCTAGAATGTGTTTTCTCTCCTCAATACTTGAGCTCATCCATCAGGAGCCTTCTCTAATGCCTCTGTCCACTCAGCTGGATCTGGTCCTCCCCACCCCGTTACACACTCTCATAGCCTTTACTTTGTGCAGTCCTCTCAATCTGTAGTTATATTTGTGTGTGATCACTTGCTTTTTTAATGTCTGTCTCCCTTACCAGACATAAGCTCTACCGGGACCAATGCTGTCTTGCGCACCCTGAATCCCCGGTGCCTAATGGGTAGTAAGAGCTCAGTAAAACGTTGCTGAGTGAATGAGTGAACGAATGACACCTGCCCCACGTCTGGAACCCCCTTCTTCCCCTCCCCAGTCCTCAGGCCTGACTGGGTGCCCCCTCTCCACAGTGGAGGAGGGCCACGAGGGCCTCACACACTTCCTGATGAACGAGGTCATCAAGCTGCAGCAGCAGATGAAGGCCAAAGACCTGCAGCGATGTGAGCTGCTGGCCAAGTCGCGACAGCTGGAGGACGAGAAGAAGCAGCTGACGCTGACACAGGTGGAGCTGCTGACCTTCCAGGACCGGTACTACAAGATGAAGGAGGAGCGGGACAGCTACAACGACGAGCTGGTCAAGGTGAAGGACGACAACTACAGCTTGGCCATGCGCTACGCCCAGCTCAGCGAAGAGAAGAACATGGCGGTCATGCGGAGCCGAGACCTGCAACTCGAGGTGAGGGGCACGTGGCGGCGGCTGCTGGGCCAAAGTGAGTGAGGGGGACGTGAAGGCCACTGGGGCAGAGACCACCAGGCAGGCAAGGGCAGGGTTTAACACTTGGCCAGGTGAGGGAGGAAGGAGGACACAGGAGTTCTGGGGGCCTAGATCCACTGTGCGCATGCGCACGCCAAGCCAGTGAGGCTTGGCGCCGCAGTTTAGTGCCCAGAGCCGCTGCGCATGTGTGCACAGGTGCACACAGACCCAGCGAGCTTGACGTCCTGCGCAGGAGCCCTCTGGGCCATTGTGCCCATGTGCAGACTTGCGCACCTGGACCCGGTGGAGCTTCCCTCTTGCTCCGGAAGGAGGACCCACCAGGCGCCTGAACCAGAGATGCGCACATGGGCCGAGCACATGGGCCCTGCACCTGTGCTGGGTGGGGGGGAAGATGGAGGATTAAGGGGCCTGCCCAGCTCTATGGCCCTCGGGAAAATCAGCGAGGAGGTGGGCACAGCACCTGGCCTGTGGATTCATGAGATCCTTGAGGCCAGGACTCTGCCCTTCACAGCTGTATCCACAAAGCTTAACATGACACAGTGGAATAGTCACTTATCAATGAACAATCCAGTAGCCAAATGATAGACGTCATTAATGAGTTCACCTGCAAAAGGGAGATGGAGAAAGGAATTGGCTTAACTCGTTCATTCCTTTTATCGTGCACTGCCTTGCACCAGGCTCTTTTCCAGGGATACGTAACTCAAAACCAAAGCCCTGCTGTCATGGAGCTCACATTCTAACAAGAAAAAAATGCATCAGTAGCTGGTAGTAATAAGCGCTATTAAGAAGAGGGAGAAAAGAGTTTAGGGATAGCGCGTGAGGGGTGCTGTTGTAAATAGGATGGTCAGGAAGCGTTCCCGAGAAGCAGACACAGGAGCAGAGATCTGAGGAAAGGGAGGAGCCAGCCATGCAAGTCTCAGGGGAAGAGCAAAGAGCGAGTGCAAAGGCCCCAGGTAGGGGCCATGCTCGGTGTTCTTGAGAAACAGCAGGAGAGCCAGTGGGGCTGGAGCCACATGAGCAAGCGGGAGATGGCCAGGGTCCAGATCCTGGGGGCTTGGTAAGAACTTTGGAATTTATTCCAGTAGTGATGGAAGCCACTGAGGGATTGAGAGCTGCGAGTGACAACTGATGTATATCTAGAAGGATCACTCTGGCTGCTGGGTGGAAAATAGACTCTCAGAATATTTATTAAGCACCTGCCATGTGTAAGGAACGGTGCTAAGCACTGTGGGGGACATAGGCGTAAATAACCTGATTTGTGCTCAGGTCACTCACAATTTAGTTGAACCAGACAGATCAGTAAACAGTCCACTAGAATTCAGGTGAATTGAGTCAGTGGCTTAGCAGGCAAAGAGCAGAAGCTTTTAAATCCTTTGGATTTGAGTTCAAATCTGACTTCTGGCTTCTGGCTTTACCACTTAGTTAGTTCTTGGCCTCAGTTTCCTCATTTGTAAATGCCAATTACATGGAAATGAAAATAATACCTACGCTCTAGGATTGCTGAGATACTGAAATATGTCTTTGGCAAGATGGCTGACCTAGTAAGCACCCACTTTGTGTCCACTTGGATGGGACTGGGGATCTAGACCCAGAACAGGTCACTTGGGTTCATCGTCCAAGACTCTGAGGAGGATTTTTTTTTTTTTTTTTTTTTTTTTGCGTGACCAAGAAGCAGGGTTTCTGTGCTGTCTCATCTAAGATTTGGAGGTGTTAACCTGTGGCGGGGCTTTAAAACTTTCTCTCCTAGAACTTTCTCCTGTTTTATGTTTTTCTGGCCATATAGTAACAGTGAGAAACCATATCTAGAACTTGAAGGAACGTCTGGCCAGCTGAGTCCTAGGCCATTTCTCAGGCCCAGGCTGCTTCCCTGCATTCCTTTGTTCCTTCCCTCAGACCACAGGCGTCCAGCCGAGGTCCCTTGCTTGCTAAAGCCACCACCCTCTACCTGCCAGATTTCTTGAGATGTTCCCCCCATAAGCCTAGAATTGAAAAAGGACACTCACCCATTTGGTGCCCTCTTCCTTGCAGACCTTGAAAACAATCTTCTTATTCTAGGTGTTTTGCCAAGGCTGATCAGTTTGGGGAAGCAGACAGGCTAAGTCACAGAGGTTTAAGAAGCTGCTTCCTGGGTGAAGCTCAGCACAACTGGAGAAGTTGTCCCATTTCCAGGGGTAGTAACTGCCTTCTCCTCCAGGAAGCCACTCTTTCTTACACACTAAGTCTGGGCAGGTCCTTTAGGCCAGAGATCCTGTCAATGGCAGCAATGCCATTTGTTCAACTAAAATCTTGTGTGAAACACAAGAGGCCAAAACATGTGCATGCAGAACTACTCTGGGGTGTGAAGTCAGGGTGGGGCCCGGATCTCCCCCCTCCCCATCTCTTTGCTCCCTTCGATAACACGAAGGTTCTTCAGGGAATCTTGACTTCTGAGGCTCAGAGTTTGAAACCCATCCTAAAAGACCTTTAAAATGGATAACATACCTCAGGGAAACACCAGGTTGGGTACCTTTTATCCTAGTCTGTAATCTGTTCCACCCCAAAAAATTGCCTGAGGGAGTCTTCCAGGGGACATAACTGCTTTAGAACTATTCTAAATTAATGGATCAGGACCTCTTCCTCAACAAGGAGGGGGGTGGTTTGTTTCACTGGAAGAGGTTTCTTTGAGGCCTTCTCTGTCGCCAACTGGAGGAAGGAGAGAGGGGGGCAGAGCACCGGTCATGCTGGAAGTCCAGTAGGATCTGGGAGGCGCACTGCCTTTTCTGAACGTTTCCTGCCAACTGCGTTCTCCCCTCGGCACCCTGTGGGTGTTTCAGATCGACCAGCTCAAGCATCGATTGAATAAGATGGAGGAGGAATGCAAGCTGGAGAGGAACCAGTCGCTGAAACTAAAGAACGACATCGAGAACCGGCCCAAGAGGGAGCAAGTTCTGGAGCTGGAGCGGGAGAATGAGATGCTGAAGACCAAGATCCAGGAGCTGCAGTCCATCATCCAGGTGAGGGCCCGCGCGGCACAGTGGGCGGGAGGGAGGACGAGGGCCGGGGACGGACATGCCTGCCTGGCCGTGAGTCCCAAAGCCACCACCTGCTGACCGCAGGACCACAGAGAATTCATGTCGTCCTTGGGCACCTTAGTCCCTCCTCTGTCAGCGGGGGTGACCACACCACCCACTTCTCAGAGACACGACATTATGTGAGATGAAACTTGTGACGGTGTTCCCTTGGCTGAATCACTCCGTGAAAATCACCACTCACACAAAATCACTGCCCTGGGTGCTGTGAGAAAAGTACATCCGAGAAATCTTCTTGCCTTAAAGATTCCAAGAAACTCAACTCTCAGCTCTGTGTGATTTGTTAAATCTTCAAGAGCCTCCCCACCTTTGCCATCACAGAATCATCTGTGGGTACAGAGAAGTAATATCCCAAAATACACCTGCAGGGAAAGAAAAAAGGCACCCGCCCCTTCCTGCAGAATGATTCCCCCAGGCCCCCAGGATTGGCTGCATGGCGTGGAAGGCTCAGGTTCAGAGCAGAGGACGAGTCCCGGTTTAGTCAGAGAGATTAATTGATATTTCAGGGGAGGCATCCGGAAGGTAGATCAGCCCTCATTTTGTCGTCACCTGTGCAGTGTGTGGAAAAGCAGCAACTGTTCCTCTGAGCTCTGATAAGAGCTAGGGCAGAACAATAGGCATCGGGATAGTTCTGAGCAGAAGTGGGTTTTATGCTTCTTTCCAGGTGATAAAATTCATAAATAATAAGCTGCTTAAGGACCCCAAGAGACAGCGACTCTTGCCTCTCTCTGCTTCCCTGGCACAAAACCGTCTGCTTGCTCAGTGTGTCGCTGGCGATTTTGTCTGCCGCCTTCCCGGGCCCCATGCTCCCTGCCCTTCCCCTGCCCCCAGCACCGTTAAACGTTCCCCCCTTCCGCACCCGCCACCCGCCCAGGCCGGGAAGCGCAGCCTGCCAGATTCGGACAAGGCCATCCTGGACATCCTAGAGCATGACCGCAAGGAGGCCCTGGAGGACCGACAGGAGCTTGTCAACAAGATCTACAACCTGCAGGAGGAGGTCCGCCAGGCGGAGGAGCTGAGGGACAAGGTGGGACCCCCATGGGCGGTCGGGGCAGCACCCACCCAGCTGGCACCCTCGGGCCGGGAGCCCCTGTGCACTGATGTGTGTTAGTGGAACCTGCAGAGCCCACACTCTCTTCCAGGGACCAGGTCTGACCCCTGGTGTAAATTCCCGGTGCGTCAGCACCTGCAGTTACTTGTGAATTACTAAGCGTCAGCACGGCACCTGTCTTGCCCCCTGGCTGAAGGCCACAGGAGGGCACACGTGGCGTCCGCCCTGTCTCCCGCTCATTCCCTGGCACATAGTAGGTCCACAGCAAATCTCCGTTGATGGACTGGCCTTTTACCTTGGTCCCTCCTGGTCAGAGAGCTGACTCTCAGAAGGTCAGGCCCTGTGGGGAGGGGCCGGCCGGCTCTGGGAAGACACAGCTGGAAAATGGCTCTCGGCCCCGATGTGCTGACGGCCTGACGCGTGTGTTGATTTCTCCCTGTGCTCGCAGTACCTGGAGGAGAGGGAGGACCTGGAGCTGAAGTGCTCGACGCTGGGGAAGGACTGCGAGATGTACAAGCACCGCATGAACACCGTCATGCTGCAGCTGGAGGAGGTGGAGCGGGAGCGGGACCAGGTACGGGCCTGCCCCGGGGCCGCTGCGCCGCAGGCCCGCGGGCTCCGAGCCGTGGGGTCCAGCAGGATGTTGTGTCCAGGGCAGTGTCCTTAACTCTGCCGGAATCACGCGTGAATCCATCTTTCCTGCTTCCGTTCCCAGAATGAGTTCTATCCCAGTTCATTTGACTAGCCTGGGGGCCTGAGCTGGACCCCAGTGGCCTGGGCTTTAGAGTGAGAGGGCCAGGTCCAGACCCTGTCACCCTTCAGACGCGTGGCTGCGGGCAAGCTGCCACTCCCTGGAAGCCTCGTCTGTGAAATGGGAATAATGATAATAATAGTAGCGCCACTCGCTAGGGCGGAGGGTGGGCTCCAAGAGACACAGCCGGGGCTGCACAGACGGGGGCTGTGGCGTGTTGCTAAGGATGGTATCGGCTGAAACGCCCAAGGGCCAGGGTCCAGAAAAGGGCCGGAGGCCGTGTGGCTGACCCGGGGGCTGGGGGGCGGGCGTCTGGGCCTGACTTGGGAGTGTCGGGGCGAAGAGCCAAGCGGCCTTCTCCTCCGCCTCCTCCCGGGCAGGCCTTCCATTCCCGGGACGAGGCACAGACCCAGTACTCCCAGTGCTTAATCGAAAAGGACAAGTACAGGAAACAGATCCGCGAGCTGGAGGAGAGGAATGACGAGATGAGGATCGAGATGGTCCGGCGGGAAGCCTGCATCGTGAACCTGGAGAGCAAGCTCCGGCGCCTCTCCAAGGACAGTGGCAGCCTCGAGCAGGTGGGGCTGGCCGGGCGCGTGGGCCCCCGCGAGGAAGCGCACCCTTCCCTCCCACGCCCAGCACAGCCGTGCCCCTGAACCGTCGTGTGTCTGGGTCGTGATGAGTAGAAGCCGCTCATTTTGAAGCTAGGAGAGGCGGGACAAAACCCTGGCCTGGCCGCTTGCTGGCCGGGTGATCTCGGGCAAGTCGCTTCCGCGGCCGTTAGCCTGCCGCTGGGTTTCCTTAAGCCCCTCTGGACGGTCATCGGGTGTAAGATGCCCCACTTCCATTAAAGTCAGTAGGGTCAATAAGGAAACCGTCATTTATCTCGATACGAAGTTCAAGCACGTGTCACAGCAGGGCCCCAGGCACTCCGAAGTGAACGATGCCATGGTGAAGGCAGATGGTACTATCACTCTCGTAGCTGTGGGCTTGGGTGCCGTTGTCTGCAGGTACTGTGCTAAGTGCCTTCTGTGCCACGGGACTGCCCGCCAGGACAGTAAGATCGCTGTCTTCCTTTGCCAAGGGTAGAATCCAGAAACAAGCAGCTGAGTAACTTGCCTGAGGGCATCGCTAGTCAGTGACCTGGGGAAACCAGGATAAGACCCACCCTCCCAGCCCCTCGCCCAGAGGACTCAGATCTAGTGCTGGACGCAGATCCAGGAGCGTGACATTCCAACGCAAATGTTGTAAATTACGCGTCGAAGGGGTGCCGTAGGCGTCCAGGGGAGGAGGCCTCCATTCTGTCAGGGTTCCGGGAAAGACTCCCTGCAGGAGAAGCCAGCCTCGGGACCTCCATTTGGAGTGCTGTCCCCGGACTTCACCTGGCCAAGTTCTGACCCCTCTTCTGGGGTTGGCTGAAGTGTCAACTTCCTCAGCTAGGCCTTCACTGGTTCCTAATGGAAACCAGGAGCCTCTGTGTCATGCCCTCAACTTTTGGGCATTTCCCACAGTTTGTAATTACGCAGAAGCTCCGTGTAGGCCCCTCTGTTTGTCCAACACGTAGCATCGTGCCAGGCACAGAGTGGACCCTCGGGGAACATCTGCTGAATTTATGAACGAAAGCTGTGACGGCGCCTGGCTAGGTGAGGAAAGATGGGGCTGTATTCCAGCCCACGGGGACACCACGAGCAAAGGCCTGGAGGTGTGACACCCATGGCATGCCGTCGGCAGGCCGCGGTTGGCAGGTCCGTCATCCATGGAGTGGGAGGCGGGGCCGGCAGGAGGTGGGCTGGAGCAGGTAGCAGGAGGGAGCAGAGTGGGCCTGTCGGCTAAGGAGCTTGGTCGTGAGTTATTCTTGGACGTGAAGGATTTTGTGCGGGGAAGTAAGGCCAAAAGCTTTGGGTTTGGAGGCAACGTAGCATGAGGGCGTTACGTGGCTTTGAGGGGATCAACCAGAAGTTACTGAATACTCGTGCACCTCAGCTTCAGATAATGGCTATAAATCACTTAGGACAGTACTTGGCACTGTGTGTATCATTATCCAGTCATTCAGCAACATTTCTTTTATCTGTAGCTTAGGCATAGGGCTAGAAATTGTGGATCTGATGGTGGTGTATCAGATACGGGGCCAAGACCATCTGGGAGGCAGTCCGTCTACTACTGTAAAGAACACAGTACGAGGGTCTGCGCCAGGGCCCCGGCGGGAGGGAGATGGGGGCGGGGGTCTTGAGAGGAGGAGAGTGGAGCTAGAATGATAGGTCTTGGCATCGAAGTGGACGCGGGGGTCAGGAAAGAGGAGGAGGCCATCCTGAGCTTCAAGCTTGGGTGCCCGAGGGAGTGATGGCGCCATCAGAGCTTGTTTCTGCGCGTGGCAGCTGCTCCTCCGCGCTCCGTCACGGACACGGCCTCTCCTTGTGTCCAGAGTTTGCCCAGGAACCTACCAGTGACCATCATCTCTCAGAACTTCGGGGACACCAGCCCCAGGACCAACGGTCAGGAGGCTGACGATTCTTCAACCTCAGAGGATTCGCCGGAGGACAGCCGCTACTTCCTGCCCTACCACCCGCCCAAGCGCAGGATGAACCTGAAGGGCATCCAGGTGCTTGCACGCAGCCGGGGAGGCGCCAGGGCCCTTGTCGGGCCATCCTGGGGTGGGGGCGGGGACCGGGGAGCTGGGGGCCCCCTGCAGGTGGGCGAGGAGGCAGCAGGGCCTCACGTGGTCCTGGGGCGGGTCTCAGACCCCTGATGCGACTTGACCGCCGTCAGCCCTCTGAACGGAAGCCGTGCCAGCTTGTGCTTTTTGCTTGTTTGTTTTGGCTAATTCTTTCATCTCTTACGGATGTAGTACAAGTTAAGAGAGAGGAGAGAGAATGACATAAGCATTATCTCCAAATTCATTTGTTTATTCAACGAATAGGTATTGAGTGCCTATCGCGTGTTTACTGACGTCAGTGGCTTGCGATGGAGCTGGAGTTACAGCACTTATCCTATCTGCTTTGCTCTGTCCCTAGTGCACTCCATCAGCCGAGGAATGAATGAATGTGAGTGAGTGAATGAGACGGTCTCACTCATGGGGCCTGGCAGTGCCTCTGCTGTGCCCGCCCTCGCACACAGGGAGCGGGAAGGCCTAGGGCAGCACCTTGGAGGCCAGCCTGGAACCTCCAGCACCTAATGCCAGGGGTGGCCGGGGCCGCTGCCCGGAAGCCTCATCCTTTCCTGAAAATTCCCCCGTGCCGTGTAGCCAGTTCTGCTCAGCTTCACAGTACCACCCCACCTCCACTCTCGGCCCTTGTACCATCCGAGCCACGTGGCACCGCCTCCCGTGGGGCAAACGTGTCTGTACCAGCAGCTGCCTGCGCTGGGCCAGGGGAGCCGCGGCCGTGGAGACGGGCATCCTGCGCCCTCCATGGTTCCTGCAGCCACGTGACGAGGGCGGCGTGGGCTCGCCTCAGTTTCTTTCCTTAGCGCCGGTGACGTGTGTGTCAGGCCTTGTTTGATTCGTGTCCTCTGTCTCCTTTCTTGCCCTCCCCTCCCTTTCAGCTGCAGAGAGCCAAATCCCCCATCAGTCTGAAGCGAACATCAGATTTTCAAGGTTAGCGAGACGCCCGGATCCGTCTCCTGTCTGTCACTCTGACTCTCGGTCCATCTGTTTCTCCCATCGTAGGCATCGATCCTGCAAGGTTAACCCGGGAGGGGTCTCGGGGGCCCTGGGGCGGCAGGGTGTCCAGATGGTGATTACGGTTTGCTGTCATCGGAGAGGGCGGGAGCCCTGACCACGGAAACGTCACATCTGAGGTCCTCTCCCCGTGGGTCCGTCTGGAGCCCCGATACTTGGCCTCCCTCCCAGACTTCCGGCCAGGCAGTCCCCGGCGTGGGAGACCAGTTCACCCCTAAGCCCCAGGTTCTCCGAGGAACACTGTCCTCAGAATTCCTCTCACTCATCCTCAGCGCCACTCTGGAGCGACAGCTGACTAGCGAGGGTTTGCCTGGGTGAACCGGGCACCTACTGTGTGCCAGGTGCTGGCAGGTGCACGTAGATGCTTCCAGAGCCCATGTACTCGGGCAGGGCCATTGGTGAGGAGGTGGAATGTGGCTCTGGACACCCAAGAGAGCGGTTGGAAGAAGGCTGGAGAAGGATCTGTCAAGAAGGGCATGTGTAGACGGGGCCTAGAAAAGGGAGAATTGAGGCCGCTGGGCACGGCCTCCAGAAGGGCCCCCCGGGATGGAGCAGGAAGCAGAGACACGGACATGCAGCCTGGAAAGCGTGTGATACAGAAAGCTGTGCTGCCTCCTGGGGTCACAGCAGGACGGTGCCGGGAACGAGCCCGCAGAGGTTGACGGCCAGGCCCGAGTTCACGGACTTCATCCCTCCAAGGAGAGCAGGGCAGGCAGGGGTCCTGATCTGGGCTGCGCCTGGTGGGGACACCGGGGGAAGGGGAGCCCTAGGGTGGGGGCCGAGCCACTTCCCTGGTGGCTAGACCAGGTGTTTTAGGGACCTTGTACAGAAGGGAGGTGTAAAGGGCCTGGGGCCTGCAGAAGTGGAGAGGGCGTTTGTGCCGAGGAGAGGGAAAGGGGTGCAGCGGAGATGGAGCCTTGCCGGCTGCCTGACGTGGGGCGCTGGGCCAGGGAGGGAACTGTGGTTCGTCCCCTCGAGGGCGCCACGGACCGGGGTGCACGTGTGCGGCTGGCTGTGCACGTACACGCACACGCACGCACACGCACCAGCGCGTGGGGCTGTGGATGGGGGAGCTGACCGCTCCCCTCCAGCAAGACGAGGGCTGAAAGGAGTGTGCAGAAGCCCCCAGGCAGCCTCGAAGGAGCACAGGGGCGCCAGGGGCTGCGCGGGAGGCAGCACACCCCGCCCATCGGCCCCGGTCCCCAGTCGGCCTGTTGAGTGGGGATGTTCCGGCCCCAGTTCCCGCTGTTCCACACGGAGTGCCAGCCGGGATGCCCACCTCGGTCCTCAGGACAGGGCATCGTCCAGCCTTGACGAGGCCGCCCTGGGCAGGTGTTGGGGGAGGGACGTGGTGGTGAAAAGACCCGGCTCTTCCTCAAGCAGAGGGGAGAGGAGGCCGCCCCCCCGGACAGGACGGCCCCCAGGAGCGCAGTGCCTCAGGGGCTCTCACTGACCCTTCCCTCCCCATTCTCCCCCGCCCCTTCCGTCTGCGCCTCCTGCCCGGTTCGCCGAGGACAGGGAGGGGACACGAAGAAGATGTCATGGACGCCAGCCCCAGCTCCTCCAGGTCGCTGCCCGTCACCACCTCCTTCTCCAAGATGGTGAGCAGGGAGGGCCCTCAGCGCCATTCCCCGTTCCGGCTTGGAGCTTGGGCCAGGCCCCCCCCACCCCGGCCTCGCCCGCCCCGCGGGCCCGGCCCACTTGCTTTCCTCTCCCGGGGCTGCAGCCCAGGCCCTGCTTGACGTCTCCTGGCCTCACAATGTATTTACACCTTTTTGCCGCCTCCTTTCCCAATTTAACACTCGGTGGGCGGAAGAGACGGGCCTCCGCGGGGCTGCGGCGAAATGCGCAGGCGGCTGACGACCCTGCTGCCGCTCTTCAGCCCCTGGCGACTCCGGCCGCTGGAGGGGAGCAGCCGGGGGGGCGGGGGGGGCCGGAGCGGCAGAGCAAGGCCTGCCAAGCACCCACGCGCCTCCCTCCAGCCCAGCTGCGCGGAGCCGGGCAGGGTCGCCGCGGCCACTGTGGTGTCACTTCTCCCGGCCAGGCAGCAGGAGGCGTGGGATTAGAAATTCTAACCCCGAGGGGAAGCCCTGGGAAGCTGGTCAGCTCAGCTCCCAACATCAGGCCCTGGAGGAGAGAGATGTGATAAGGAATGACTCCTGTCTGAGCCCAGCTCTGGGAGGGGAAATCCCAGGCTCTCATTTCAGGCAGCCCTTGCCGGGAGCCAGCGGGCCTCATCTCAGAGGGCCACCCTCCAGCAGCCAAGCTGTCTGTGGGGGCATCCGCCAGCCCCAAAGGTCTTCTTCTCGTCCAGAGCAGGTGCCCAAGGCTGGGCAGCTCTGGGGACAGGGCTCAGCCTGTGCTGGGGACCGCCTCTCGGGTTCCCACCCGCCTCCCCGCTTCCTGTTCCCGGGGCGAGCAGATGTGCACCAGGCTTGGTGGCTCCGGCCGCCCCAGGCCGAGCACGAGCCTTCTCCGGCCAAGGTCGCCGCTGAGAACCGGCTTGCGGGCCCACACTGCCTGTGTAGCAGGCGGGGACGCATCTGAGTTAAATTTAGCCCGTGTGTATATAACATTTATGCCCGCGGAGGCGCAGCGTATAAATATCTAGCTCCCCGTAACACATCTGTGTTTGTGTTTGAAGCAGCCCCATCGAAGCCGTTCCAGCATCATGTCAATCATGGCCGAGCCCCCAGGAAACGACTCCATCGTCAGACGCTATAAGGAAGATGCGCCTCATCGGAGGTGGGTGACAGGTGGAAGGAGGAGGTGGGACATTTTCCTGGTGCCTGTTGTGCCGCTCGACCCTGAACTAACTCTGCAGTCCTTAAGGGAAGCTTGAAATATAGGCAGGATGGTGCCCATTTTACAGATGAGGAGGCTGAGGCTCAAAGAAGGGACATGGCTTTCCCAGGGCCGCCCAGCTAGCTAGCAAACGATGAAACCAACATCACTTTGCCCCCTGCTACCGAGAAATCAGGTTTCTCCATCCCATGGTTCCAGAGCTTGGCTTTTTCTGCCAAAGAGTGAGGGACCCTGGCGAATGTCCCCCTCATTCCTACTCCCTCTCCCCTTTCCTCACCACTTGGAGACCATCAGTGTCCCCAGTGTGGAAACCACAGTTGAGATATGCCTGGGCATCCAGATGTTTCCAATCAGCCAGATACTTCGCATCTTAAACGTTCGGAGTCAGAGGTTGGTGGTGGTTCCTAGAAGGGCCAGACCAAGGAGTGGCCAGCGGGGCTGGATCTCCATCTTGGGTCCTGCCAGCCACCTGGCTGGGGCCTCATTACTGCATCGCAGGAACCACACAGGGACAGCTTAGAACTCTTGGAACACACATCTCACCCCCGTCCAGTCCTGTCCGAGGGAGGCTCAGCTCTTTGGGCGCCCGTCACACGGTGCAGCCCGTCCGAGTATAAACGCTATTAAGCGCTCTGCGTCCAGGGAGAGGAATGAGTGGGAAGCAGCAGGTGGGGCTGTCGGGGACTCTGCTCACCAGGTCTTCGTGTCTCTCCTCACACCAGCTCATGTGGCCTCTGCAGGCTCTGGGGCCGCCCTGCCCTCCCAGCAAAGCACCCAGCCTCGTGCAGCCCTCCCATGGCCCACAGCCCTCCACCCACCTGCTGACCTTCCTCTCCCGCCCATCCTGCCCTCTCAGAACCAAAGCCTCTCAGACAGCCGGAACGTTCCGGAAGCTTCGCTCTCCCTTGCCCACCTGCACACACAGGAGAGCTCCCCTGTCCCCCCCTTATGTCTTGCAGCACAGTTGAAGAAGACAATGACAGCGGTGGCTTCGATGCCTTAGACCTTGACGGTAGGTTCCCAGAAGATCTGAGAGGCGCCACAGGTGTGGCAGCCTCGTCGGCCACGTCCTGACCCTCCAGCAGGGCCTGCCTGGGGCGAAGCCTTGCGCACAGTAGGTCCTCAGGAAACGTGTGCCGAGTGGATTCCGAGAGGGCTGTCTGTGCACAAGGAAGCCAGGCCTCCGCCCGCTGAGCGGCTTGGGCGGGGAAGCGCCTGAGGCATCCGGCCCAAGGTGTGCAGACAGCCGGAACCATCCCGATGCTGGGTGTAGAAGCAGAGTTAGGTCCGGGTTTTTAAGAAAGCATAGCTCTCGTGATTGTAGCCAAGCACTGTGATTCAGTTCCAGTGACTCTCGGCAGCTGTTTTCAGAGATGCCATAGTTGTCCTCGTTTTGCAGATGAAGAAACAGAGTCTTAGGGAGACTAAGGCAGAGTGTGGTGGAGGAGGGACCGGAAGCAGGGAGACCTCTTGAGAAGCCAGGTGTTAATTAAGCTGTTAACCAACCTCAGCGAGACGAGTGGCAGGCCTGGGGCCGGGGCCCTGGGATGGAGATGGGGCGGCAGTTAAGGTTGGTTTTCATCCCCTGAAATTGTAGGTGTGGGGCAGGCAGGCACTGGGGAGACTGGAGGGGGTGTGGTCGCCCTGAACCCGCCCCACGGGCAGAGCTGGTGTGATGGAGGGGATATTCCCTTGGCCCAGCATGTTGCCACACAGAGCCGGAAACGAAGGCTCCGTCTCCGGGGAGTAAGCGTGCACGCAGCGCCCGCCAGCCACCGCCCCTCACAGCCGCGAGGCCCAGCACATGTTGAGTTCCTGCACCTCACCAGGCCCTGTTACAGCTGCATGGGACACAGAAACCTGTGTCCCTGAGTTCTTGCTGTGGCAGAGACTGTGGTGGCATAGTTGAGAACCAGTGGGGAGACCAATGCAGATTTGCAGACCTGAGCTGCTGCCTTTTTTTTTTTTTTTAATATTTATTTATTTTATCATTTATTTATTTTGGCCGCACTGGGTCTTAGTTGCGGAACGTGGGATCTATTAGTTGCGGCGTGCAGACTCTTAGCTGCAGCATGTGGGATGTAGTTCCCAGACCAGGGATCAAACCTGGGCCCCCTGCATTGGGAGAGTAGGGTCTTACCCACTGGTCCACCAGGGAAGTCCCCAGACCTGAGCTTCTGACTGGATGGACGGGAGAGAGAAGAACAGGAAGGGTTCCGGCTTCTCGGGAGATGGCTTGGCGCCTTGGGATGGTGGCAGCGTCCTCGGGCCCCGTGGAGCTGGCAGCATGGAGACAGGCTCAGAATCCTCCGGGTGTGGTCTGCCAGCCCCCTCGGTTCCAGGGCCCCCGCCAGCCTGCCTCTACCCCCCGCCAGCTCAGGCTGCCAGCAGATAAAATGAAAGATTAGTGGCTCTCCTTAATTGGGGACCATCAGAAGCTTTCAAGTGTTAAAGAGAGGTCGGCACCTAATCGAGGCTGGGTAATGGGAAGAACTCAAGGAGTCTGGAAAGGAGAGAGCTGGGAAGAGAATCCTGGGCAGCTGTCCAAAGCGTTTTGCAGTGTCGGGACAAATTCTCTCTGCAGAGAAGCCTTTGTTATCAGCCCAGAGCAGGGCTTGCAGATCTCCCATCCCAGCGGCCTGAGCTGTGTGGGGTGGGCGTCTTTCCCTGGGGGGCTCGGGGTTCCGCTGAGCTGGGAGGAGAGGGGGCTTCCTTACTCCGTCCAGACGATGCTCCTGCAGCTCCGCCCCAGACCCATAGAGGCCGGTAGATGGTGGTTAGACCTGAGGTCCCCAAGTGAAAATTTGGACCCCGATTCCAAAGCAGAACAAGTGCCTGCTAA
The DNA here is from genome assembly GCF_028021215.1 of Eschrichtius robustus. Lineage (NCBI taxonomy): Eukaryota > Metazoa > Chordata > Mammalia > Artiodactyla > Eschrichtiidae > Eschrichtius > Eschrichtius robustus. Next base: position 91,131,310 of record NC_090839.1, read on the forward strand.
TGGCGACCCCCTTCCAGATTCCCCCCGGAGGCGGGGGAATGACTCTGATGGAGAGGATGTCAGGACTGGACCCTATGCCCCCCAGGGTCTCCGGGACCCAGCTGACTGGGGCCGCTCCCTCATCCGGGGAGGGAGGATTTCCCAGGAGGCAGAGAGGGAGGAGCAGGGGCTGGAGGGCCCGCCCTGACCCCCCTCGGCCATCTCAGGAAGTCCATGGGCCGCCCCCCCTCCTCCATCGACCACTCGGGGGCCTGAAGGGTCCGTTGCTCCTTTGCAGATGACAGTCACGAGCGGTACTCCTTTGGACCCCCCTCCATCCACTCCTCCTCCTCCTCCCACCAGTCTGAGGGCCTGGACGCCTATGACCTGGAGCAGGTCAACCTCATGTTTAGGAAGTTCTCTCTAGAAAGGTACCGAGGTCACGGGAAAGGGGAGGCTGGGGTGGGGGGCAGGGATGAGGGGAAGGCTGCTCACCCCTCAATCCCCTGCAGAGGGGATCGTCCGCATCACCCGTGTTCTAGAATCAGAGTCTGGGAATCATAGTGTCCCAAAGTCAGAAACCACTGCCCCGACCCCCAGTCAGGCCCATGTAGGAAGGGGCTTGCCCGGGGCCACACAGCCTGGTAGAGGCAAGGAACGGGACTCCGATGTCGGACCGGCTCCGGGCCCCGCCGGTGACTCCCCGAAGCCCGCTGGGCTGTGCCCACGCGGCCTTCCCGGTGAGCAGCCGGGGCGCGTGTGACCTCAGGCCCACGGTGGCAGTGTCTCCCGGGGCCCCTGCTTCTCGTCTGTGCTGTGACCGCAGGAGCCGGTCGCCAGCTCTCTCCTAAGGTGCCTGCTGCTGTGACTCGCGGGGACGCCGCAGCCCAGGCCCCGCTCTCCGGGCGTCCCGGCCGGGAGTCCTAACGACAGCGGCCTAACCCCGCCTTCTCTCCCGACCCAGACCCTTCCGGCCGTCTGTCACGTCCGTGGGGCACGTGCGGGGCCCCGGGCCCTCGGTGCAGCACACCACGCTGAGCGGCGACAGCCTCACGTCCCAGCTCACCCTGCTCGGGGGCAACGCGAGCGGCAGCTTCATCCACTCGGTCAGGCCGGGCTCCCTGGCCGAGAAGGCCGGCCTCCGCGAGGGCCTCCAGCTGCTGCTGGTGAGGGGCTGGGGGCTGGGGGCCGGGGGAGGCGGCAGCTCTGATTCCTCCGCGCGTCCGCGGCTGACAGCGCAGGGACCCCAACCCCCACCCCGACGCCCGCGTTGAGCTGCGGATTCCCGGCCGGGAGGAGGGGCTGCCGGGGGGCGGGCCTGTCAGCTCCTCTCGGGAAGCCCCTCCCCGCGCCCTTCTCTCCACGACTCTTTGCTCGTGTGTCTAGAGCCCGTGCGCGCGCACACGTGCTCCGGGCGGCGGGCGGGAGGCACGTGAGCCCCATTTCGGCGCGATGCTTTCTTCCCGCAGCGGCGCGCTGAGCTGGTCTTTGTTGGGGAGAGGCGCTTTTATTCCCGGCGGGGCAGTCTCACCCCTGCGGCTCCGCTCGCCTCGCCGCGGAGCCCAAGCAGGACAATGTGTCTTTGATATCTAGCTAGAAGGCTGCATCAAAGGCGAGAAGCAGAGCGTCCCCTTGGAGACGTGCACGAAGGAGGAGGCGCGCTGGACCATCCAGAGGTGCAGTGGTCCCGTCACGCTGCACTACAAGGTCAACCAGGAAGGTGAAGACCCCAGACGGGGCGGGAGGTCCCTCCCCTCGCTCAGCTGCTCAGCAGGAGGAGGGCAGTCCCGGCCCCGCCAGGAGGACTGAGGGGGCAGGTGTGGGGCGGGAAGGGCAGACGCGGGGACACACGTGGGCAGGGCACACACCTGCCCCGGCATGCCTCGGGCCTCTGCCCCACTCACGGTGGAGACGGCACGTCCAGCCACAAGCGGACTGCTGGCCAATGGCCACGTCCCTGCCTGGCCAGCCCCTCCCTCGCTCTGCAAGGCTGAGGTTTGTCTTCTCTCTCGGGCTTCCCGGCCCTGACGTAGGCAGTGACTCTGGGGTGGCCGCTCCGGCACCCGCAGGCCCACTGAGCCACACCGCGGCCAGGCCGCCTGCTGCGGGACAGCCGGGGCTCACCCCCTTCTCATCTGGCCCCCCGGCAGCTTTCTCACGGTGTCTCCTCTTTCTCGGCCCAGACTCCTCGGCAGCGTCTGTCTTCTCCCAAACTCTGAGTTCTCCTTCTCACCTCTGGGTTTCTTCCTGCATGATTATCTCTGCAGCTGGATCTTATTTTTAACCACCAGGGGCTCATGAATGTTTCAACAGAGCATAAATAGCCACTCTCTCTCCAGCCGTTCCCCACTGCCGCCTGCTCGCCCGTGCCCCTTCCCGGCAGTGCCCGGTCAGTGCGGAAGATGATAATGATGCTCTGTCCCCAAACACAGGGCCCAGCCTTCTCCTCCTGCAGGCGGGCTCCTCCCCTCTGCCAGGCTGGCATCCCAAAGTCTCCGGGCGCTGCCCTGCCCTCCAGCCCCAGTGCCGTAGAGCCCAGTATGAGCAGCGCCCCCTGGCTTTGTGTAGCAGCAGCCCTGCGTCTGGAATTCAGTGGAAGGAGGGTTCCCTCTGGCAGGATCCCGTTTGTAGGGCCTTTCCTCCCCGCTGGTGGAGCGCTCAGATGGTGATTGGTGTTAACTCCGCCCAGGTGGGTGGGAAGGGCCCAACCAGGAATCCCGGTCTCTCCATGAAAGGTGATCAGACAGGCCTGCTGGCTCAAGTCTCCCTGGCGTGTGAGGTGTGGCCTGTGAGAAATAGCATTTGAGGAACTGTTTCTGGGCCTGGTGATTAGGACTGCTTTAGCTTCCACTGTGTTATGGCTGTCTGCATGTGGGGCTGATTTCAGGATTTATATTATGGATTTATGTCTTGGACGTTTGCTGAAAGTTACTGCATTTATTGTATTCATAGTTTTATGCCCCACTTCCTTCCAAAAGGAATCATAAAGTTTCACACTAAAGGGCAATGGTGTTAACTAAGGTTAAAACGTGTGCCGTGGTCCTACCACTTTGGAAAAACCATTTGGCAGTATCTACTAAAGCTAAATGTATACACGGTCAGTGACCTAGTAATTCCACTTCTGTGAATACATCCAAGAGAAATGAGTACATACGTCCACAAAGGTATGAGAGTGTTCATAGCAGAGGTATCCATAGTAGCCGAAAACTGGAAATGGGATAAATGTGCACACCAGGGAAAGGATAAATCAGCACCGTGTGGAATACTCTGCAGCAATGAAAAAGAACACACGGGACTTTCCAGTGGTTGGGACTTCTCCTTCCAATGTGGCAGGGTGTGGGTTCGATCCCTGGTTGGGGAGCTGGGATCCCACATGCCTCGTGGCCAAGGAGCCGAAACATGAAACAGAGGCAACATTCAATGGGGACTCTGAAAACGGTCCACATCAAAAAAAAAAAAGAACACACGATGCTACGTTGCAGCATTGCGGTTGAATCTCACAGGCGTGACGTTGTGCAGTGAATGCCAGGCACGTTCTGGCTGGAGAGCACGTGCCGTCTGCTTCCACTTATATGAAGCGAGGCAGAGCTCACCTGTGCTGCTGGCGGTCAGCATAGAGGTTACCACTGCAGGGTTCTGACATGGGCATGAGGGAAGGTTCTGAGTGGTGGTTACCCAGGTCTAGACATTTGTGAAAATCCATCGTGTGGAATGCTTAAGGATGATGGGGTTTACTGCGTGTAAGTTACCTATCAATTGAAGAAAAAAATGATAAAACACAAGCACTGTGTATCGGTAGGGAGGGACATGGAGATCGCAGCAGAGGTCCTAGATTTGCTGCAACTTGGCACAAAATTTCTCTCTGAGCTTCTTGGCAGCCAAGACGAAGAGAGAAAGCCATCAGTAACTCAGCGGCTCACTCATCGGGGAGGACAGACGTTTCCCTAACCACGCCCCCGTGATGGGAGGACCGCATCACAGGGGTGTCATCCGTGGGGAGCCCAGCAGTGGGAGGCCCTTCACCGATGGCTTTTGCGTCTTCTCCTTCCACAGGGTACCGGAAGCTGCTGAAGGACATGGAGGAGGGCCTGATCACGTCGGGGGACTCCTTCTACATCCGGCTCAACCTGAACATCTCCAGCCAGCTGGACGCCTGCTCCATGTCCCTGAAGTGCGATGACGTCGTGCACGTCCGCGACACCATGTACCAGGACAAGCACGAGTGGCTGTGTGCGCGGGTCGACCCCTTCACGGACCACGACCTGGACATGGGCACCATCCCCAGCTACAGCCGGTGAGGCCGAGGGGGCCATGCAGCTCAGCAGAGGGGCTCACGGCGGGGAGCCTTTGCCTGCTGACCAGTGACCGCCCCCCATTCCCTCCTCCTCTTTGAAGCCCCCCAGGAATGTTGCTCTCTTAAATCCCGTTGCTTCACTAAATCCCAGAGCTCCGTCTTTCTATCATTACTGGACAGCTTAGAGCCTGAGTTCATGCTCCCTGTGTTCGACAGTCATCTCTTCCGTAGCCCATCTCCCCAACATCGTTCTGTAATTATATAGCAGTAGTCGCCAAGGGCTGAACATCAGCCTGCCCCTGGTTAGACGCCCCGGGCATCTATAAAGCATCCACAGGCTCTGACTCTGCTGCCCAGGCCAGCCCTGCAAGGCCAGCGTCAGTAGACCCGATTTACAGATGAGGAAACAGAGGCTCAGAGAAGTTAGGCGACTTTGCCCCAGTACCACGATGAGTCAGCACCAGAGGCAGGATTCAAGCCCCGATGCTCAGTGCCCAGTCCTCTCTGGTGTATCCCTGGGGCTCAGAGCTCACACCCTGCCTAGAGCTCCGTGCCCGGGCCAGGCCCCCGCCGGCTTCCCCAGCCTCGGCCCTGGGGTCTCTCCAGCCCCTGAGGCTCCGCCCTCCCCTCTCCCCTCCCCAGAGCCCAGCAGCTCCTCCTGGTCAAGCTGCAGCGCCTGATGCACCGGGGCAGCCGGGAGGAGGTGGACACGGCCCACCACACCCTGAGGGCCCTCCGGGTAGGTCACCCAGCACCCCGCCGGCTTCACACCACCTCCCGGGCCCTTTTTGGAGGGGATCCCGAGTGGGAGCTATCCGTCTCCGTGGGATGGTGGATTGCAGGGAACCGGGCTCCTCAGGGAGGGGCCGCCCCCTCCAGAAGGAGCCCCACCTGGTCCTTGCTGGAACAAGTCCCGAGGCCCCTCTCACCCCCTGAGCTTGCTTCCCTGTCAGGAGTGCTTTGATGCACGACGGATGTTCTCCCGCCGTGAGCACGGAGCAGGGCTGGGAGCCGTCTCCCGTTCTCAGCGGCATCAGTATGCCAGAGGGTCTGACCGTTGATAAACTGATTTCAGAACACCCTGCAGCCCGAAGAACCACTTCCCACTGCGGACCCCCGGGTCAGCCCCCGCCTCTCACGAGCGAGTTTCCTTTTCGGCCAGCTCCTTCAGGTAAAGCTCTCAGAGCGCCTGCTGACCTTCAGCCACGTTGTGCCACAGCCCTGCCCTCTCCCTACCGAGAAGAGGCTGTATCAGAACAGCAGTGCTCCGTGTTTGTCTCTCACTTGCAGCTTTTCACGGCACCTTACATCTCCCATCCCATTTTATCCTCACAGTGACGGGTCGGTAGACAGTCTGCACCTGTTGGAAGCAAACTTCGCTTTCATAAAAGATTTGAGCAAACTTAGGGCTAAAAGAAAGTTAAACATCTTAGCTGCTCAAATATTAATGGAAAAGTGAGGAGAGGAAAACAAACGTTCCAGATATCCAGGTCCTCAGATTGAGCATTAAATTTATTTCTGAGCATCCTAGCAGCCAGGGAAGAAAGGGAAACCCAGCAGAATCTTTAAATCTTATCTGGTGCCAAAACGTTTTAGCTCTTTGGGACCAGGAAAAATTTTTCCCTTGTACTTGATTCTAAGAGGTTTTTTTTCTTTTTTTTTTGGCATGGGTCGTTATACGAGGAACATTGAACAGCCTCATGGGTGATGTGTTCAGAAGTGATTTCACATAAACTCAGAAGCATTCCGTGCAGCCTTTTTCTCTATCACCAGTTGACAAAAGCTGAGAGTACTATTAAGATGTAGCCCCGCGAGGGTGTTCCTGTGTTGGCGCTGTGCTAATTAGGCCCCAGCAGAGCTAGTGTGTCACTCCACTGCTCCATCCTAATGTTGGAACATAGGAAACCCAGAGAAATGGTTCACGGTGTGACCCTAAAACCCAGGCAGAGGCAAACAGGTAGCAGAAAGACACCTACGGAGGTGGAAGGGAACCCTGGTGAAGTCCGAGGCACCCCTGAAGGCAAGACCACGTGAGACCACACGTTTTTGTGCCCACACGTCATGCATGAGTCCAAAACCCTGAGTTTTTGGGTGACTTGCTCGAAGGCCGGTTAACAACAGAGCAGGGCTGACATCCCGGCTCCCTGGACCTTCCTCCCCGCAGAGGGAGGGCGTGGAGAGTCTCAAAGTAGCCCAGGGAGTAAGGCGTCCACCGCTGGGCATCCCTTTCCGCCCTCCAGGACTCAACTCTGAATGGTGGAAGGGCGCAGGCACTCCCCCGGAAGACTCGGGGACGCCGAGGCAGGGGGTGAAGTCACCTGCACCCCCCGCCAGGTGGGCCGTTTGGGGGCGGCCAGGGGTCTTCCACAGCCAGGGCGCTCCAGGCCCCACAGTGCCCGTGGATCCCCTAGATGTGGGTGGGATTGCAGGGGGGGCTCCACTGAGGGCCTGCTTGGGACCAGCCCCCTGGCAGGTTACGCCCAGCCGGGGAAGAGGGTGTGAGCATTTGTTCGCTTACTTGCCTGCTGACGGCGTCCCAGACAGCTAAAGAAGGTGTGCCACCTGCTAGGTGTCCCCTGTGCTGAGAGGGGGCGTGACTGACCCAGGCGCCCGGGGCGGAGCCCGGATCTGAACGGGGGTCTCCCGAGCCCGGGTTCCCTGTCCTCCACCCGCTCCCCTCTGTCCGCAGTTCGTCAGCAGGTCCGAGAACAAGTACAAGCGGATGAACAGCCACGAGCGCGTGCGCATCGTCTCGGGGAGCCCGCGGGGGAGCCTGGCCCGGTCCTCGCTGGACGCCACGAAGCTCCTGACCGAGAAGCAGGAAGGTGTGGTGCCGACCGCCCCGCCCCTCCCCGCCCCACGCACGCCCGGTGGCCTCAGGGGTCTGGGCGGGCCGTGGGGACCCCCGAGAGGGGGGCTGGGACGGCTGCTCCCTCCAAAGCAAGGGTACCGCCTGGGGAGGAGCTGCCTGGCCCTGGCCAGGAGGCCTGACAGCCGCCTGGGCGCATCCTGCCAAGTTCCCCCGACCGACGCCCGCCGTACTTGGTTTGAGCCCAGACGCCCGTGTTATTTGGAGCTGTTTGCCGTGGAGCGTTTACTTATTGATTTTCTCCCCGCTGAACACCGACTGCCGTTTATCGTGAAGCCAGCGAGGGGCCTCCCGGTGCGCAGTCCCCTGTGGAAGGCCCTGCCGGCGGCGAGCCAGCCCTCCCAGGGCCACGCTGGCCCCGGCGCTGACGGTGACGAGGGCCAGGGGCGCCTCTCCACCCCAGCCTCAGCCCAGGCCCTCCCTGGACAGCTTAGCGCCTGGAGGGCGTTACACGCTTCTTGCCGGCGCCTCCTGGCCCGTGAGCAGGGCCGTCTCCCTGGCTCAGCGCTTTTGGCCCAGCTCCCGAAACAGCCCGGTCCACAGGTCACTCCGTAAACTTGCCTGGATGGCGGAAGGGCGTCCTGGGCCGCTGGCTTGCATCGATTTGTACAGCGGTTTTTGAGAACTAGTTCCCAGTGTCCCATCCCCACTCCCAAATGGTTTTCAAGGCTCCATGGAGCCGAGAGGGCACCCGGGCTGCCCCTGCCCCAGTCAGTGCCAGCCCTTCCCTGTCCCCTCCCAGAGCTGGACCCCGAGAGCGAGCTCGGCAGGAACCTCAGCCTGATCCCCTACAGCCTGGTGCGCGCCTTCCACTGCGAGCGCCGCCGGCCCGTCCTCTTCACGCCCACCATGCTGGCCAAGGCGCTGGTCCAGAAGCTGCTCAACTCAGGGGGCGCGATGGAGTTCACCATGTGCAAGCCAGGTGGGCTCCCCGCTGCAGGCTGCCCTCTTCCCCCTCCTCGTTCTCCCCCTCCCCGTCCCCCTCCTCGACCTGTTCCTCCTCCTCCCCCTCCTCCTGCATCAAGGGCTCAGGAGCGGATGGGAGGGTGTGGATGGCTGGCTGCCGTGGGGACTGTAAAGTGTGACCCTGACCTTACCCTCAATTGAGACGCCTCGGGGTCTAGTGGAGGAGACGAGATTCACTTAAACGTGGCCAGAAAGGGGTCAGACATGCAGCTCTCGCGAGCCCAGGAAGAAGGGCGGAGGAGCCTGGACGAGACAGTCGGCCCGAGACCACCGGTGCTGCCCTCAGGACTGGCCCCTCTCCCCACAGATGTTGTCACGAGAGACGAGTTCCTCAGAAAGCAGAAGACAGAGACCATCATCTACTCCCGAGAGAAGAACCCCAACTCCTTTGAATGTGTCGTTCCCGCCCACATCGAGGCTGTGGCGGCCAAGGTGAGGCCGGCTGGAGGCTGGCAGGGCTCGTGAGCCACGTGCGCCATGGAGAGGGCGATGCTGTCACCTTCCCGCGGGGAACCTTCTTCCTCTCTCCCTCTATCGTGTGCTGACATCTCCAAGCCCTGTCCTGCGGCTCTGCCGTGCGTTTATATTTGGAACCTCCTGTATTTCTGATGGCTTCCTGGTGCCGGTCCTCTGGTCCGCGTTGTTCAGGGATGTGTGCGCGCCTGGCTGTGATAACGGGGGCCAGAGACAGCGAGCAAGCGGGCGACAGGCACCGTGTTCGCCAGATGGGGGAAGTGGGCCATCAGAAGGGTTCTTGGCAGTGATGCAGAAAAGGCGTCTGCACGCAGTTTGGAGTCTTCTGGAGCCAGGCTTTGAGACCCTGGCCGGCCCTGAGCGTGGAGTTCTTCCTCGCTCCAGGGCTGGGTGAAGGCGGGGCTCTCGGCCCACGAGGATGGTCACGGCCCCGGAGTCTGGGACGGTGACCTGGGGGACGGCAGGAGCAGGAGTCCAGCCGGAAATTCTGAATTTGCCGCCCAGCTGACGGTCACTCCCGCCCCCTCCCGCGTTGTCACACGGATCAAGGCACGGGCAGAGCTGTCAGCCAGCCTTGCAGAGTTTGTTGGGTATTAAAGCTTAGGGAATTGTGACAGCCGGACCGGATAGACAGTGAGTGGGCAGGGCTGGAGCTGAGAACATTTTAGCTGCGAAGGGGTTACCAGCCAAGAATCTGTGCTGTTAGAAATCCCGCAGTTGCTATGCTGGCGAGACAGAGGAGCAGTGACCGGGGGCACAGGGGCCTGGGGCTGGCCATCTCTGCCACTGGACCTGGGTGCTGGCTCCACCGGCACGTTCACTTTGTGAAAATCCACTGAGCTGCAGGCTTAGGAGAACGTGCACTTTCCTATATTCAAGTTCTGTTTCAGCGCAGAGGTTTAAGTGGCACCTTCAACAAAACAGGGATCGTCCTTCTTCAGAAACGATGCGCTCTCGGGCCTCAGGGAGTCGTGCTTGAGAACCCTTACATCCTCCCGGGACCATCCAGCCGGCCTCACCTTCCCTGTGTTTTCCACCCCCGTCCTAGTACCAAGAGCGCCTCCGCAGGCAGAATAGAGTAGCAGGTGTTCTCCGCACTGACTTGGGTTTTTATTAAGACTCACGCACACTGCCTGATTCACCCCGGGCTGGGTGCCGGGCCTCTGCCAGCACCCATCCCTGTGCAGGGGGAGCCAGGTGTCCGGACGGGGGGCCTCGTCTCTCAGAGGCTGGGTTCTGCCTGGGTCGTTCTCTGGTTCAGCGGGGGGCACGCGGGGCTGTCTCGCCCCCGGCTCTGTCCCGTGGAGCCAGACCCTGCCCGGTGGACCCGCCCCAGGCACCCACACAGGCCGAGGAGGCAATGGGCCCCCGCCGACCGCCGGCCACTGTGTCCGCAGAACAAGCACTGTCTACTGGAGGCCGGGATCAGCTGCACCAGGGACCTGATCAAGTCCCGCATCTACCCCATCGTGCTCTTCGTCCGGGTGTCGGAGAAGAACATCAAGAAGTTCAGGTAGGGCTCTGGGACCTGCCTGCAGGGGCCCTAAAGCGGCCGTCCTCTCCCCCGGCCTCACCAAGCCTCTGGGGTTCCCGCCAAGAACAGCTGGCTGTGTTGGGCCCACCCCTCCCCCGAGCACCCCTTTAGTGAATCCTTATCGAGGGTCAGTCCCCAGTCCAGGGGGACATGGCCCTGACCCCTCCAGCAACGGAGACAGTAACACACACACACACACACACACACACACACACACACACACACACGTAAAACACGTCCAGGAGGATGGGTGCCGGGAGGGATGGGGGCGCCCTGGGACCCAGGTGGTCCGGGAAGCCAGCATTGGAGCAGGACCCACCACAGCGAGGCCAGGCCGGGCAGGTGCAGAGGGCACAGCTGGCACCCAGACCCCCAGGCGGGGATGGCCCAGAGGAGGCCAGTGTGCCGGGCAGAGCGGTGAGAGGTGCCTGGGGCCGAAGGAGGTCCAGACCACACCGGGCCGTGTCGGCCACGGAAGGATGTGACGTCTCCTGAGTGAGACGGGAGCTACTGACGGTTTTGAGGAGTGACTTAATCTACTAAGGGATGTAAAGGCCCCGCTGGCTGCTACGTTGAGACACAGGCATCGTGACGACCCACACGAGGGGTAGCGATGCTCGGACCACATCCTGCCTGGCGGGCGATGAGGAAAGGCCCGATTCTGGGTCCGTGTTCAAGGTCGGGCCTGTGTGATTGCTGAAGGGTTAGCGGTGAGATTTGATAGGAAGAGGAAATCAGGGTGATGCTGAGGTTGGGGAGGGGCGTGGCCTGCCTGTCACGTGGCACCATCTCTGATCCCCACCCTTCCTTGCAACACAACTGCAGCTGACACTGAGAGAGGTCAGGCCACTCCATTCTCTCCCCAAATGTTTACCGAGCGCCTGTTAAGTGCCAGGCCCGGGACCCCATGAGTGAGCAAAAGAGGGCAGAGTCCCCAGCTCACCACCTCCCACACACTAGGACGGCTGCTGTCCAAAAAGCAGAAACTCACACGTGTTGGCCCAGATGGGGAGAAATTGGAGCCCTTGCGCACTGCTGGTTGGGAAAGTAAAAGGGTGCAGCTGCTGCGGAAAACAGTAAGGAGTTTCCTTAAAAATTAGAGTGGAACTACCATGAGATCCAGAAATCACACTTCTCGGTCTATACTCAAAAGAATTAAAAGCAGGGTCTTCAAGAGGTATTTGCACACCCATGTTCACAGCGGCATTATTCACAGTAGCCGAAAGGCGGAAGCAACCCAAGTGTCCACTGACAGATAAGTGGATAAACAAAATGTGGTCCATCCCTACGAGAGAATATGATTCTGCCTTAAAAAGGAAGGAAACTGACACATGGTGAAACATGGCTGGACCTTGAGGACATGATGCTCAGTGAAACAAGCCAGACACAGGAGGAGAGACACTGTGCACTTGCACTTCTACGAGGTCCCTGGGGGAGTCAGATGCACAGAGACAGAAAGTAGAGGGGTGGGTGCCAGAGAGGGAGGGGGAAGTGATTGTTTAATGGGTAGAGTTTCAGTTTTGCAAGATGAGAAAGTTATGGAGATGCACATCGCTGCGAATAACGTACCGCTGCTGAACTGCACACTTACAAGTGGTCAAGACGGGAAATTTTATTTTACGTGTACTTTTACCACAATTAAAAAGACTTTTTTTTTTTTTTAAAGTCCCCACCTCTTAGGATTCCCTAATGAACAGAATAAAAGGGGACAGTGCGTAAGGTGCTAAGTGGTAGACGCGATGGAGAAACAAAGCAGGGAAGGCAGCGTCGGTGGGGTGGCCGGGGGGTGGGCGGCAGCACAGGGGGGTCCCGCAGCGCGGGTCCGCCCAGCCAAACCACGCCCCTGTGCGTCTCCCTCGCCCTCCGCCCGCCCGCAGGAAGATGCTGGCCCGGCCCGAGACGGAGGAGGAGTTCCTGCGCCTGTGCCGGCTGAAGGAGAAGGAGCTGGAGGCCCTGCCGTGCCTGTACGCCAGCGTGGAGGCGGACATGTGGGGCAGTGTGGAGGACCTGCTCCGCGTCATTAAGGACAAGATCGGGGACGAACAGCGCAAGACCGTCTGGGTGGACGAGGACCAGCTGTGAGGCGGGGGCACCGCTGAGTCCCAGCGGGACTCGGGAGGGGGTCCGGATCCCGCGGGGCTGCGCCGAGGGGCGAGGGGCGTCCTGCTGCCTAGACGGCCTGGGGGCTCCGTCCTCCCGTTGAGGGAGGCCCTCCAGGAAGGCCCCCGGGGGCAGATGCTGGTCGGGAGGGAGCAGGGAGCGGTCCACTCCACCCAGGGCTGACCCGCTGAGACGGCCAGCCCTGCGGGCGTGAGTCGGGAGACAGGACCCCACGAAGGACACAGAGCCAGGTCGGAGGCCAGCGGCCCCTGGAAGCCGGAACAGCAGTTGAATGTCACGCGTGGAATAGGTGTGCTGCCCGTAGGGAGGGGACCTGAAAGCCAGGCATCCCCCAGCCCTCGGGACACAGGATAAGCGCATTCCCAGGCAGAAGGGGAGGTGTGCCGTGCTGTTATTTTTCTTGCATTAAAATTTCTCCAATTCCTTGTTTTCAACCAATTGTTTAATAGTTTGCAGAGGCTTTCGGCTCTTGCACCCTTCCTCACCTACAAACCACCCCCAGCGAGCTCAGTTCAGGCCCCGTGTCATATGCAGGGTGAAGGTAGGGTGACCGTGCATCCCAGTTTTCCCAGGACAGGCCTGATGTACGCCTGGGTTTGAGGCTGATTACTAACAGCACCCCCTCTGACTAAGATGCGTCCTGATTTGACGATAAATTGTATCCTCACCCTGGGAAGGGCCCCCCCCCTTTCATAGGCTGCCGGGAAGGTCTCGCTGTCTACACCCGTGCGTCCCCCGGCTGCAGCCACAGGCTAGGCCCTCCTGACTCCGCTCCCCGCACGTATGCTCCGGCTCTCTGGGCAGGTATCCTACGTGATGCAGCCTCGCTCCGTCTTTCAGTTCAGGAAGCAGCACGGGGGCTAAGGCCCTCCGGTGGGCTTACTGCCCACGGCCCAGGAGCCACACTCCCTCCACAGCAGACAGCAAAGGCTTTATGGGCTCTAGAACCATTCTTCTCCTCGACCCTCTCAATGCAAACTTCCTGAGTACAGCCCCAACAGGCACAGCCAAACCAGGCCAGCTCCAGCCTGGCACCATGGCGAGTATTCAGCAGCTGGTAGGTAGCAGGCTGGCGTTCAGACCTAGGTCTGTGTGTTCATGGGAGTTGTGGGAGCAACTGCTCGTTGACAATCCACGTCTATGCTGCCTTTCTCACCAACCGAATCCTGATTGTATCCTGGGAAACCACATGCACAGCTAAAAGACCATAGTCCCCAGCCTCCCTGACAGCTGGAGTAATCAAGGAAATGTAAGGCAAGGTTTAGGGTAGAGACAAAGCAGACAAACAGCCCTTCCTCCCATTTCCTGCCTAAAATACAGACGTGATGGCTGGATCTCCCACAGTCATTTTGGATCTTGAGGTGCCCTTGAAGAGGGAAACCCTGCACAGAGGATGGTGGAACAGAAAGCCAGAGTCACTGATGACACTTTGGAGCCCAGGACTGCTGCTTGGGTTTCTTTTACATGAGACTGAAATAAATTTTTATCTTGTATTAAATGGCTGTTATTGTGGTTCTCAGTTACTTGCAGCCTCGAGCAATTCTTAACAGACACAGTTTTGAATTGCTTCATGGTTTCAGATACCATGGACGTGAGTTGATGACCCTCTGGTAGGTTTTTGCCACATATGGAAGATATGAATTATTAATAAAAGAACTCTTAACAAATACCTCATCCTAAAACAATAGCGTGTATCCTGTAGCAGTTTCTAGCATTTCAGCTCTTAGAAATCGCATCAGCACCACAGAGCCCTGGGAGGTGTGAGTTGGGGGTGGGGGCTCCTAGGAGGGGGTCGGGTCCGCTCCTCCCTGTGAAGACCCATCTCTACAGCACAGGGTCTGAGTTTGCCTGGGAGTATGATGCCTTAAAAAAAAAAAAAAAATTTCTCCAAGAGCCAGTAAGCGATGCTTCTTTCTTCAAAACGGCCCCCAGAAACAAGCTGGATGTGCTGGGTCTGGAGAGGCCGTGATTCCAGAGGTCCAGCCGTGATTATTTAGGGCCAGATAAGCTGCCACACGAGGAGATGCAGGAGCTGGAAGGTCTTCTGCTTCCATCTTGTTAGAGCTCTAAGTCAAACAGTAAATTTTCCCCAAGCCCAGGCAATCGTGTTTCCACTTAGAAACCGTGCTTCCTTGTAAGTACTTAGAGCCAAGGGGACAGACGTGACTGGAAAGGAGTCCCGGAGTAAAAGGCCTGCTGATCTATTTATATTTATTTATTTAACTTCAGAACTCTCAGGCTTGTGCAGAATAACCAAACCCGCAGCTCGCGTGTAATTGGGGTTGGCGGGGGGGTGGGACAAGAAGGGGTGAAGACAGGCCACGCTTGGAGAAAATACCTTAAAGAACATGTGGTGGGTTTTTTTCCCAAGTAGTTTCAGCCAGGCTTCAGGACACAGGGCTGCAGGGTTGTATATATGTTAATCAGCTGGGGTGGGAGGAGGGAAGTGAGGGATGAGTTCCGTGCCCTGGGTCACTCCCTGCAGGAAAGAAAGTCAGGAGAAGGCGGTGGGAGGCTGGGGTTTGGTACCCCGGGGAGTCAGGCCACGTGAGGATTTCAAAGGAGACCCGTGACAGCATCTGCTCAAGCTCCGGGCTCCCGACTGGCCTGGGAAGGAAAGGGGCCTGTGGGGCTGGGTGGTGAGCGCGCGCGCGGAGCTCTCTGCAAAGTCTGGCTGCAGCTGGAATTACCACACCAGGGCCTGCAAGGTCAGTGTTTCCTTTGGAGCCAGCCCAGGAGGACTCCGGGAGGCTGCCCTGAGCCACACAGTGGGGCTGTGCCAGGCAGATAACACCACTGACAAACGCTTGGTCCACCTCCAAGGGCATCAGCCACGCAGCTCAGAGCCCCAGAAAGCATGTTGTATGTGTAGACCTACATTTTTCTTGGGAGAAAGTCCAGGCTTTCTCAGATTCCTAAGGGGTCCTGTAATCCCCAAAAGATTAAGGACAATTGCTCTTGGGTTGGGCAAATATTAACAAGTTTTTGAGCTCCTACTCTGTGCCAAGCACTTCCTAAATGTTCTTCTACTTACTGATCCCAAAACTCTTCTCCATGTTATACGGGAGAAAATCGGGGCTCAGAGAGGTTAAATAACTTGACCAAGGTCACACAGCTGATAGCTGGAACTCCACCCAGGCCTGGCTGATTGGCTTCCTGCAGGCTCTCAACTGGATCTTCCAATTCAGAGGTGCTGTTTGGGGCCCTGGTGACATCTGTGTGCCTCTCCTCTGCTCTTCCAGTGACTGGGGAAGTGGTTGGTGTCCAGGGCAGTGTCTGGTTTGGGGCCAGGTCACTCAGTGATCACATCAAGAGGATGTGGATTTCCTCTCTTGGACCTAGGCAGCCTTCTCCTGCCCAGCAATACCACCTGGGCAGGCCCTGGGTTTCTACCTAATCAGGCCACAGTCTGGGGGCGAGGTGGGTGGGAATGCAGGAAAGGAATGTCTTTGAGCTCCAGTGCCGTGTGCTGTCACGCTGCTCTCAAAAGCCATTGCACCCGAGGGCCTTGTTCTCCTGTAAGTGTGTCCGCCTGGGTTGGTGTCCCCCTCCCAGCCCTGTTTTGCTCCCTCTCCGAGGTTTGTCTTTGGCAGTCCCGCCAAGGTCAGCCAGGACGCTATGGCCGCTTGATGGGGAGGCCCGGCTCCCAGTGCCCTGCTCCAGCCCATTTTATTATCCAGAGTGTTCTGCAGGGGTTCCAACAACTTCCAGAAAGCCTTGCCTCTGTGCTCTGAGGGCCTGGCACCAGAAGGGGAGAAATGCAAACTCCAGAAGGGAAAGGGGCTGCTCCGGCTGAGGCTGAACCTTGGCTTTTAGTTTCAATTTCAAACCCCAGGAACCCAAACCGAAAGCAGCAGGAAGTGTTCCCCACCCCGCCCTGTTCTGGCTCCCACCCTCCCACCCACTCAGGCCAGCTTGCTGCCCCAGAGACCCCCATCCTTCTGGAGTCACCGGGCTGTGGGTAGCTGGGGAAAAGAAGAGAGCCCCCGGGGACAGCTCCATCCTCAAGGGGCTGTGACCAGCTTGAAAGAAGCAGCAAGTGCAGAGCACCTGCTGGGCCCGTCCCCAGGCAGTCGTGGGACACGGGGACATGAGGCCATCCACCCGTCACCTGCACGGTACCGGGAACCTCAGAGAGGGGAGAGGCATCGAGGAAACGTGGTTCACCCTCGTTTTTAATCTGGAATTTTTCTATCTATTTTTAATACAACATCCAGAGTTCAAAAGCTACACGTTCTAAAAGGCCATCCATTTAAAATTCTCACCTCTGCCCGTCCCCATTCCCCGCCCCATACACACAGGAAACCACCTTTCTTAGGTCTGTGTGCCTTTCACAGTTTTCATGCACAGACAAGCGATACCCACTCCTTTTCCCCCTCTGCTGCACGACCGAAAACACATTATTCACACTGTTCTCTGCTTGCCTTTATTTATTTTATTTTTTTTACTGAAGCCTGTTTTCTGGGGGCTCTTTGCTTATTCCTTCTCACAGCTGTCTAGTGTCCCCTGTCTGGATCCCGTCATTTCCTCGGCCGCCTGCGTTGATGACCCAGGGAACAGCTGTGCCTCTGCATCCCTTTACCCGGAGGCCCGGCAGGACATGCTTCCCTGAGAGGGGTTTGCAGTTCCCTTGCCTGGTCCACACTGCCCTCTGCCGGGCGGTGCGGGTCCTCGTGGCCTGG
This sequence comes from Eschrichtius robustus, assembly GCF_028021215.1. Taxonomy (NCBI): domain Eukaryota; kingdom Metazoa; phylum Chordata; class Mammalia; order Artiodactyla; family Eschrichtiidae; genus Eschrichtius; species Eschrichtius robustus. The sequence continues at coordinate 91,148,229 of NC_090839.1, forward strand.
GGCTTCTGCTGCTGATGGCCTGGCGCCCCGCTCTGGGACTCTTCCGTTCGGGCCCATCCGACCCGCAGGGGCCGCTGGCTTCTGGAGGGCCGACTCGCCACCACCTTCGTGCCTCGGTTACACTTGGCGGTTCCAAGACCGTGACATCTGGCGCTGTTCTTTGCTGCCAAACGGTGTGTTCGGTTTGTGAACTGTGGTCCCTCCCAGGGGCTCGGGGGGTGGGGGGGGGAGTTTGGTGCTGGGACCCCAGTCCACCTCCACGAGGTACAGGCCGACCCCTCCCCATCCTCTCAGAGACACTCGTCCACACAGGCCTAAAACTGAATTCACGCCTTCACCCCACCCGCCCCTGACTCGGTCACTCAGCCAGAAACCTGGTTTTCATTCTCTCTCTCTCGCCTCTCTCTGTCTTCCTGTCTCTGTTTCTGTCTCCGTTTCTCTCTCTCTCTCTCTCTCTCTCTGTCTCTCTCTCTCATCTCTCTCTCTCACACACACACACTCTCACATCACCGCATTCTCTGTCACCTTATCTCACTGATTAAACCCTTTACTCCCCCGGCCACCACCCTGGTCCAGGTGGTCCTTGTCTCTCACAGGACGGCCAGAAGACCCTCCCACACCACACTTACCACACCCAACCACATCAGCCCTCTTGCTTTTCCTCTGGACGCTGGGACCTCACACACACTGTTCCTCTTCTCTGAAACACTGTTCCCTTCACTCTGCCTGATTAACCGCCACTCACCCTTCAGGTGTCAGCTGAACCATCACCTCTGGGAGGTGGAGAGGCTCCCTCCCTGGCCTGAGCTGAGGTCCACACCCTGTCACAACCCTCATCTTCCCATGTTGGAATGACTGTTGATTGTCTGTCTTAACTGTGAGCGTCACAAAGGTGGAGAGCATGCCTGTTTCGTTCACCCCTCGCCTCCAGTGCCTGGGTGCTGGCGGCCTGCTGGGATGGACACACAATTAAGCAAGTCATTGCATTGCCATTGGAATTTCCCAGGGTCCAGCAAGGATGTTCAAGAGTGATGCGGGCCAGAATAAGGCAATAGGGACAGATGGGGACCATGGCAAACTGGCAAACACATAATCCATCTAAAAGGGGCAGTTGGAACTCACCCCCAGTTGCTTGGTTGCGTGTAAGAAGCAAGACCCTGTCTTGCCAGATCTTCTGATTATTCAACAGAGGCGTTCCCCAATGTTCCTACAGAGTTTGGACCAGGCTGCGTCAGGCATCCACCCTTGGTGTGACCAGCTGTGGGCACCAGCAGGCTGGGGTTGGGGGACTTGCCATTTGCAGAAAAGGAGTCATAAGTGGAGGCCCCCAAGGCACTCCCACAAGCCCCAAAGACGCTCCCCACTCTGTGATTCTGGCTTTCCCTTGTGGCCTTAGCCTTCAGAGGAGAAAAAATCCAAGCAAGACACCAGAGGGATAATTTTCCACGTGGGCGGCTCAGAGATGCAGCTCAGAGAGAAAAAAGGCAGCACATGGCCGCACCCACTCCGTGACCTTTCCTGGGCTCACTCACAGCTAACTTTTCTCTGGGCCCAGTTGTGTTGTTGAATTTTTATACATTTTTTTAAATGTAAACTGAAGGTGGAGGCCACTTTTGTTCACGGGGCTCGTGGGGGTCTCCGGGGAGCTGGGCCCGGCTGGGCTCCTCCTAAGGGGCCAAGTCCCGCCCCTCGCAGGCTGGGTCGGGTATGCAGTTGGCCGGCCCAGCAGCCGCTGCCCTGTGCCAGGCAGCTCCCCGGCCTCTTGTTAGCAGAGCTCTGCTGATGGATGCAGCAGCAGCCCTGGGGTGGGGACGCCATGGCCCACGCAGGCCGCCTTCCCACACCCACATCGATTCCCCATCACCTCCCATTAATTATTCGTGCGCGCCTGCCTCTGAGCACCACTTCGGGTGAGCTCTGCGGGATTGCTGCTCCCTTTGGTTTGGGGGCGTTAGACCTCTGACCTCAAAAAAAGACCCTCCAAACTAGCCGAAGAGTGCCACCCCCTCCAGCGGACCAGTGCGCCTACTGTGTGCCAGGCACATTCACGAATGTCATTTCCAAGCCTGGCACCCATCTGTGCCGGTGGCAAATATCATCCCATTTAATAGATGGGGAAACTGAGGCTCGGAGGGGCTTCGCCGCCAGGAAGGGGCAGAGCTGAGGCTTGAAGAGGGAAACCTCAAAACGCTTGTCACAACTGCCTGGGGCTTCCCTGGTGCGGATCACCTGGAGCTCCTATCAGGCTCCAGTTTAGGGGCGGGGGTCAAGGTCAGACAAAAGTCAGGGAGGCTGCAGTGCTCGGGAGGGAGCGCTGAAGAGAGAGAGGGATGCCCCAACCCTGTGCTGAGGGGGCCTGTGGGAGAGGCCACAGGTACCGAGATGCAGGTGGGGCTGCCTCCTTCCGTCCTGTCCCCTCACCGGCCACTCATCCGTGCTGACCCAGTGCCCTCACTCCCTGAACTCTCCCTGCCGCCAACAAAGCCCTCTGCCCCCAAGAGCACTCGGGCTGGGTCCCTGGGCCCCGGGGTTTGCCCTCCGAGGCAGGGCGAGGCGGCAGGAAGTCTGGGGCTCCCGGGCGTGGGCAGAGCCGCAGCTGCCTGTGAAGGGGGTGGGCAGGGAGGGGGCGTGGAGGAGAAAGAGGAGAGGAGGTTTGGGGCTTTCTGGTTTGTTTGGATACTAAAATTAGCCATTGGTGAATGAGGGGGCAGAGGGCTCACACTGTCCTCTGAGCCCAGGCTGCTTCGAAACCCCAGGTGCTTGGCTAAAAATTGTATTGAAAGTTTCCGAGCCAGTCGGGGTGACTGGAAATGAATCTCTAATACAGGAATTTCTTTCTTTCCTATCACATGTCATGCTCGGTTCTGATCTTGTTTTGACCGATGCTGCGTGTCTCCTCCAGCATTTGTGTCTCCGACTGAACGTGAATGTGGGTGTGAGGCTGTGAAATTGTGTTTGCCTCGGGGTGGAGGTGGGGAGAGATGGAGAGGAGCAGAGAAACAGAAAGAGACAGACACACAGAGGGACAGAGCTCAAGACTGAAAGGCCCTCATCTCCTCCAGAGCAAGGCCCGCTCTTCCCCTTCTGTGCCCCCAGCCCAAGACCTGGCACGGGGACAGCAGGCATCTCGGTGACAGGTGTGCTCAGGTGTGGCTGCACAGTGAGGGGTCCTTGGGCATCTGTGGGCCGGAGATGCAGCATCCCAGGGATGGAATGGAGACTTCTGAGTTCTAAGATAACTTTCTATGACCCACCCCAGCGAAGGTCATCTGTAAAGTGAGACTATAAAACCTGGGTGATGTACCACATGGAGTCACTGTGAGGACCAAGCAAGCTCACACAGGGAGCCCTCCACTTGGCATCTCTGGCTCAGCTGTTGCTAACTGCGGGTCTAGTGAGGCCAGGGCCCCTTGGCTCCTCCAGTGGCATTTGCCCAAATTAGATGTTCAAACCCAAACAAATGTGCCATTTCCCTCCCCAACCTATTCCTCTTCCCGCTCCGTATATGGCATCACCCCCTCACCAGTCACTCAAGCTGGAAGGCTAACACTCAGCCTCAATTCACAGCTTAACCTGCTTCTCTCCAGCCCTCACCCCCCAGCCAGCCCTCCTGACTGGATCACCCTCTGACTGGTCGGCCAGCAGCAATTCTAACCCATTTTTGTGCCATGAACGCTTGGGCATCTGAAAACCCAGAGACTCTCTCAAAATAACATTTTTAAAAATTGAAGTATAGTTGATTTACCATATTGTGTTAGTTTCAGGTGTACAGCAAAGTGATTCAGTTATATTTTTTTTCTTTCCATTATAGGTTATTATAAGACATTGAATAATAGAGTGCCCTGTGCTATACAGTATATCCTTATTGTTTGTCTATTTATATATAGTTGTACGTATTTGTTAATCCCAAACTCCTAATTTATCCCTCCCCCCCTTTTCCCCTTTGGTAACCATAAGTTTGTTTTCCATGTCTGTGAGTCTGTTTCTGTTTGTAAATAAGTTCATTTGTATTATTTTTTAGATTTCACATATAAGTGATATGATATAATATTTGTCTTTGTCTGACTTCACTCAGTATGATAATCTCTAGGTCCATCCATGTTGCTGCAAATGGCAATATTTTATTCTTTTTTATGGCTGAGTAATATTCCATTGTGTGTGTATGTGTGTGTATATATATGTGTGTGTGTGTGTGTGTGTGTGTGTATACACACACACACATCTTCTTTATCCATACATTTGTTGATGGACACTTAGGTTGCGTCCATGTCTTGGCTATTATAAGTAGTGCTGCTATAAACATTGGGGTGCATGTATCTTTTCGAATGAGAGTTTTTGTCTTTTCCAGATATATGCCCAGGAGTGGGATTGCTGGATCATATGGTAACTCTATTTTTAGTTTTTTAAGGAACCTCCACACTGTTTTCTGTAGTGGCTGCACCAATATACATTCCCACCAACAGTATAGGAGGGATCCCTTTTCTCCACACCCTCTCCAGCTTCAAAATGACATTTTTTAATGCATAAAATAAAATGCACAGGCTTGCAAAGGAAACTGTCTTTGTTGAAATACAGTTATCAAAATATTTAAAGAGCAAACCCATAATCTGGTAATTTATGCCTTTGTTGTAAATGCGTTAAATAACAATATTCAACAAGAAGATCCAGTGATGGGGCGGACCACTGTCATTATCCCAAAGTTGTGATGAGCATGGCGGTATTTCAGGTCACCTGTGACAGCCACAGGAGACACAAAGACGCCGGGTTTCTGTCAGTGAGCAAGTCCCAGAGCTGCGCCCACAGCCCTGTGGTCATCACGTCTGTTCACAGTGGAAGGAAACACTAACTTTCAGTTAGGGGTTAGGGAAAACGAAGTTGTAATTTTTCCAGTCAAAACTCACAGACATGCCCCCCCCAACCCGGATCCTGTGCATGGACCCAAGTGCAGAACCCCTGTCGGAGGGGTCTCCCTGGAACACAACTGGGTCACATCATTCCCCTGCTTTAGACCTTCCCCCTGGGAGGTGCTGGGGTTGGATGAGAGTGACTGACCCTGGCCCAGCAGCCGGCCCCATCCAGCCTCTTCCGGAAACTTCTTCCTCCTGCTTTCCACATCCAGCCACGCTGGTCGTGCTCCCTCTGCCAGGGATGCACCCCCTCAGCCCTCTCTAACCCTCCATGTCCCCCCAGATAGGTTGAGGAGCTAGCCCCCAATACCCATGGAGATGCCCTTATTTGGAAATAGCATCTTTGCAGATGTAATCAGGTTAAGATGAGGCACACAGTTTCAGTTATACAAGATGCATGAGTTCTGGGAATGTATAGCTCAGTGAGAATGGGTAAAAATACTGCACTGTATACAGGAGTTTGCTAAGAGGATACGTCTTAAATTAAGAGTTCTCACAACACACACAGACTGGCAACCATGCAAGGTGATGGATTAGTTATTTAACTTGATTATGGCAATCTTTTCACAATGAATGCATCTATCGAAACATCAAGTTGTGCCACTTTGAGGTATACAATTTTTATATGTCAAAGAACTTCTCTGAATGCAACAAAGGAAAGAGGAGGTCATATTGGATTGAGGGTGGGCCCTAATCCAATGACTGGAGTCCTCATAAGAGAAACGAGAGGGAGATTTGGATACAGGGACACAGAAGGAAGACGGCCCTGTGAGGACAGAGGCAGGGATTGGGGTGATGCAGCCACAAGCCAAGGAACGCCCGGGGGCCCCCAGAGGGGGAAGAGGCAGGAAGGATCCTCCCCTGGAGCCTTGGAGAGAGAACAGCCCTGCAGACGCCTTGATTTCAGACTGGTGGCATCCAGAGAACCCATTTCTGCTGTTTTAAGCCCATGGTTTGTGGTAATTTGTTGCGGCGGCCACAAGGAACAGACACAGAACGTCAACTCCAGCAGAGCCTGGGCTGCCCTCTCGGTCACTAAGTCACATGCCTGGCACACAGTCGGTGCTCATGAAGTGTTCGGAAAGGGTGAATGCGTTTCCGGAGATGTAAACCTCCGTCCCGGCAGGGGCGGTATTTTTGTCCTCAGCGACACAGGCACCGGTTTTCAGTGCTGACCACCCCCTGGACCCGGGCCGGGTTTGCAGTCGGGGTTGGCTCTGCCACTCCCCACATCCCTGGGACCCCCTCCTGAGTCACTTTCATCCTTCTGTTCCCCAAACCTAGCAAAGCCTGGAACCACGAAGTGGTGGCAAGATGGGGGCAGGGAGCCAGTCCTGTACCCACGGTACAGGGAAGAGAGACGAGTTCTGGCGTGCGGGGAAGAGCCGAGGACGGAACCAGGGCCCATCGAGCGCACGCTCGGTCCCCGAGCCCGGGTCCCACAGCAGAGGCCCCTCCAGCCTCCTTACAAGTGGCCCTGAGGGTGTGTCTGAACTTGAGCATGGCTGGGGGCCCCTAAGCAGGAAGGAAGGCAGACTTTCAGACAGAGCTTGAGCCTGGGAGGCCTGGCCCAGAACTCACTGTGAGAAAGACCATCCTTCCCTGTCCCTGGAGCCCTGACAGCTTAAAATAAACAACTACCCAGATACTCACCGTTGCCCTGAGCACCAGATGGGAGGGAGGAAAGTTATGCTGCAAGCCCAGGTCAAGTAAGAACAGCTCGTGCTGGTCCTGGTTCTCCTGGAGAGATGGCAAGCTGCGGGTGGGACCTGGGCTGCATCCTCCCAGGCAGGGGAATCCGGACACGGCAACATCTGCTGGACCCATTTCAGGTCGCAAGTGGGAAGCAGGATGGCCAGCTAAGAGCCAGAGACATTGCCACCTGAAATGCAATTACTCACCGCCCCTCAGGCTCTTAGTGGTGCAGAAAGAAGTTAGGAGGCGGGTAGGGAAGGAGGTGCCCGGGTGCCCCACACCTGGAGGAGGGGCCAAGGCAGCGGGTGTACGTGTTGGGAGAAATCTCAGAGCAGCCAATTGATCTCGGAGGGAAAGCATTAAATATCTCTGTTAATGTGGCACAGCCCCATTCATGCTTTATTATGATCAGCCTGCAGGATTTATAGCCATCGGCAGCTTGAATTACCATCAACTGCTATATTTTTCTAAGGATTTTCTTTTCTTTTTCTTTCTGTCCTCCCTTCTTTCTTTTTTTTTCTTTTTTGACTCTGTGTGTGTGTGTGTGTGCGCCTACGCGTGTGTGCGTCAATTTCAGCAAAATGAGTTTCTAGGCTGGAAAGACGTCTAGTACCCTCTAGTGGTGAGAAGGGCTTCATTGTGCTGTGTAGGTGTGTACACATGTGTGTTTGGGAGTGTGTACACGTTTATGTACATGTGTTTGGGTATGCACAGACGTGTGTGTGTGTTTGGGGTGTGCACGTGATCTCTGTGTTTGTGTGCTCGTGTACAGGCATGCACGTCTGTTTGGGTGTGTGTGCACACACGTCTGCTCATGCTGGGGGGTGGGGTGTCAGGTCTGTGGTGGTGCACACTTGGGTGCTGGGTCCCCAGTCATAGGTCACAAACGTGCATGAGGACCCCAGCCCCACTAGTGGCCCAGTTCCCTCCAGGCTGTGCCCGCCACCTGCCCCCCAATGCGCCCCACCCTCTTCAAATTCTCCCAAACAGGCTGCTGCCAGCTTGGCAAACCCAGCCTCCTGCAGACCCTCTCCCTCGGGCCCATGGCCCACCTTTCCATCAGAGCGAGAGGGAGGGGTGGCTGGGGTCCCGTTCCCCCAACCCAGAGTTCTGCAGTCCTTGGTGACATAAACCTCCCAAGATGACGCTTTCCCCGGATCTGCGGAGAGGGGGCCTCGCCTGGTCACCCCCGGGGCCGCAGACGCCCCGCACCGGCTCCTGGAGCAGGAATCGGTGTCTCACTTTCTGGGAAACAACACGGAGCAGAACGGGCAGGCTATCCTGCCCTCCTCTGAGACCCAGCACTGCCCAGGAGGTCCCCAGACCCTGAAAGTCGTCCCGATAAATCCCGTGCCCTCCACCGCTGGCCCAGAGTGGCCCGGCTGGAGGGGAAGCTTCTCTCCGGGGCCCCCCCACCGTGATTATTGAAGGCCCCAGGAACAGGATTTGAGCCTGGCTGGCCCCTCACAACTGTGTGAACTTGAACAACTGTCTCAGTAGTTCCAACTGTCAAATGGGCATGGATCTGTATGACATTGGAAAGCAACACAGCGTATATCATATAGGGTTACATACAATATACAGTAACAATACACATTCATGCAATGGAGAAGTAAATAACCGGTGGGGAATGTGGCTCTTTCTCAGGGGAGAGAAGGGAAAGGATTGGGGTAAGGGACATGGCGAGAGGGGCTTCAGCACACCTGTCATTGTCTATTTCTTTCATAAAATCCCGGGAAAGCACCTGCACGGGAAACATTGGAACTCAGTGGAGCTGGAAGGCGGGGGGCCCACGACAGGCTCATGCTGCTACTCTCTGCGGCCTTCTGCATGTTTGAATTACTCCACGAAAAGATAGCAAAATGAAGTGGGGATATTAAAACCCCTCCGAGAGCTGCTGGAAGGATGGATGCAAGGCACCTAGCCCAGTGACAAGTGCTCACCCGACACCCAGCCCACTCCGTCCCCAGCCCCTGCGGCCAGCCCCCCACCTCCCGGCCAGCCCGGACCTGGGCCACAGTGTTCCTCCCCGACCCCAGCAGACCCAGCCCGGCCAGCGCATCCTCGGGAGTGGGTTCGCTGGTGCTCAAGCTGTGCACGTTTTAGCAACACCCGGCACAGCAGTAGGACCTTCACCCGAAAGCACTCAGCCACCGGCTCAGAAAAGGGAGTGTTTCCAACGTGCAACACGCAAGAGATCTGAGAGGTATGTGGGCTTTTTCAATAAGATAAAATATAGTATAATGATATATATGTGATATATAGAAATAATATATACACATATACATATATTATATATGTGACTTACATTATAATGTAATACTATAAGATGTGTTGAAGACATTTATTTTTATGTTATTGTCTATTTGGGCAAACAATGCTGGTTTCCCATAAATCATGGCAATGTATAGTTTTCTTTTATCATCAGTTTGTGTATATTGAAAAAAAGGTGACTTCACTTAAAGAAAGACGCAGCTGGGGTCAGTCAGGATGGCACGTCGGTGCGGATCAAGGCCTTTTGCACCCAGCCGGGGTCCGAGTGGGGCTGACTGTCTGCCTGTGCCAACTCACCAGGCCACACTGGCTGTGGCCGCCCAGAGGATGGGCATCTTTTTCTGTATCTGAAGGAACTGTCCAGGCACCAAAAATTGTAGGGGTGGAATTTGAACTCTGGACCAGAAAGGGATGTCAGGACACTCGGCCTCCTTTCTGCCCGGTGACACAGGAACAACCTGCCTTTTTTCCATCCCCCTCATTCCATGGGGCCCACAGGCCTGATGACGCCACACCCAGGTCCATGCCAAGGTGGCCCAGGCTGGTCCCAACTCTCTCGCTCACTTGCTGTGTGACCTCAGGCAAGCACCTGTCCCTCTCTGGGCCTGTGTGTCTCCATCTGTAAAATCAAAGGTGGGAGCTGTTTTCTAATATTTTTTTTTTTTGTATTGGAGTATAGTTGCTTTACAATGTTGTGTTAGTTTCTGCTGTACAACGAAGTGAATCAGCTATATGCATACGTATATCCCCTCCCTCTTGGAACTCCCTCTCACCCCCTCCATCCCACCCATCTAGGTCATCGCAGAGCCCCAAGCTGAGCTCCCTGGGCTATACCGCAGGTTCCCACTAGCTATCTAGTTTACACATGGTAGTGTATATATGTCAATCCTAATCTCCCAATTCATCCCACCCTCCCCTTTCCCCGTCATGTCCACATGTCCGTTCTCTACATCTGTGTCTCTATTCCTGCCCTGCAGATAGGTTCACCTCTACCATTTTTCTAGATTCCACATATATGTGTTAGCATACGGTATTTGTTTTTCTCTTTCTGACTTACTTCACTCTGTATGACAGACTCTAGGTCCGTCCACATCTCTGCAAATAGCACAATTTCGTTCCTCTTTATGGCTGAGTAATATTCCATTGTATATACGTACCACATCTTCTAAAGGTGCCTCAACACAGACAGTCTGGGGTTCCCCCTTTTCCCCCACTCCTCTGCCATGCACACACCCTGTGTCTAAACCGATGGCTTTACTTGACATGACAGATCCAGCCAGCAGAAAAGAGTTTCCACCTGAAGCCGGTGATTTACATGTGGCTCATCAGCCTAATCAGCTCGTCCCAGCTTAGTGACGGAGGCAGCACTGCCTCCTGGCCCCTCCACTGGCCCCTGGTACCTGCCGGCGGGGCTGGGAGCAGGACCAGCCCAGAGGCCCCGTGGGTGCCTGGGTGGACGACAGTCAAGGCACAGGGTAGGGAAGAGTCCACAGACCCTCAGGAGCCAGGCCACCTCCCTGCCTTACTAACAGGAGGCCTGTGGCCTGCAGCTGAGGCAGCTTGCCCGGGGTCACACCAGAAGCCACTGGCAGGGCCCAGACGGACATCCAGGTGCCCGGCGGGGCCTCACGGTGGGAGGGGCAGAGGAAATTCCAGGTGTCGCTCCCGGCCCCCCAGGCCAGTCGAGGGAGGCCTCAGCCCCTCCTCGCCCCTCCACTCTGCCCCTCGGTCCAGCTTCAGGGAAGGCCCTGGCCCTCTGGCCCTGCCTCTGGCAGGGATAACCCCTGCTCCTGGGATGCCCAAGTGCCCTCGCTGCTCTGTGAAGCCCCTTCTCACTGGGCCCAAAAAAAGACCCTCATTCTACCTTGGCCACAGTGGTGGGTGCTGGTGGCACTCACCCCGCCAGCCCCACCGTGTCATCTGCTGAGACCTGAGCCGCATCTGGGGAAGCTCCGTTGAGAACGTGGCCTCCACTGTGGGCCTGGCACTTAGGAACACGACCCGCCGAACCCTCGAAACACCTGGGATGGAGAAGCTCTCCTCACCTGCAGCCGAGGAAGGGGGAGAGCGGGTGGTGCTTTCCCAGGGCAGGAAACATGCAGCTGGGATTTGCAAGCAGGCCAGTCTCACCCAGCAGTGTGGGCTCTGTCACGTGGCCCTGAGAGCACGTGCGCGATGTGTGCACTTGGCAGAGAAGTCAACGCCACCCAGAGCGCCCCATGCTTGTCAGGCTTTGGAAAATACTGCATTAATGTGGCAACCAGCAGCAGCAGGTTTGAAAGTGTCATCTTTGGACACCTGGGACAGGTGAGTTGGGGACCCCCGAAGAGCCCCCCGAATCATTCCCCCTCCCCTCCCCCAACATCTCATCCCCACCTGGTCCTAGCACCTCGTGGGGCTTCCAGTGCCCGCGAAGGGGCGGAATAAGGAACCTCCTTTCACTGAGCCCACGGGAGGTTTGCACCTGAGCCAGGCAGCTACGACCAGATGGGGCCATGAAGCTCAGGGAGGTCCCACAACTTGCCCAAAGCCCCCCGCTGGCAGGACTTTGAAACTTTGGGGAGCAGATGCCACCCTGGGTTGCCCATCACTCCCTCCTGTAGGGTTTGGCTGCTGGGGCCCCCACCCCGTAAGGAGCCCCCGTCCCGGGGCTGAGCCCACTTCTGCCCAGGCGCTCCCCACCGCCACCGTGGGCTGGGTATAAATTAAAATTCAATTTCATTAAGCCAGTGAGCAATCAATCCCTGGCTCCGGCTAACAATGCCAGGCAGGGGGCCTCACTTCCGCCGTAATTCACTTGGCCTCCTCCGCTCTTGTTTGCAAACTGCTAGAGCTGCACTTTCCGCCCAAATTTATGGCGCTGGCAGAGTCTGGGGCCTGAGTTACAGCTGCAGGTTTGATGGGGGACTGCATTATTCTGCATCTAATCTTCACGCCCTGACAGCCAGGGAAGGGCCTGCTGCTCTCCTGGAGCCGGGCATTGTTCTCCTGCTGGCCAGGCGCTGGTGGAGGCCCGGATCCTGGGCCCGAATCCTGGGCCCGGGCCCAAATCCTGGGCCCGGGCCCGAGCCTCCCACGCCCGGGAAGAGACCTGAATTCAGAGAGCTCAGCCCACATGGGTGGTAACACCCGCTGAACAGTCACCCATTTCATCCTGTAAAGGAGGGCGTGGAATCCCATTTCTCAGATCAGCAAACTGAGGCACAGAGTTACGTGACCTGCCCAGGAGATCTGGGCCTCAACCCCAGGGCTGGCTAACAGCAGAGCTCGCTGTTGAGCCGAAGCCCAGAGAGCCGACTCAGCCTTGGCACTGCCAAAACACTAGCCCAAGTGCACACCAATTGTGTCCACGGGTGCCCAAGGCAGCCTTGCTTGTAATTGCCCAAAAAAGAAGAATTCAGTAGGCCACAGAGCAACAAATAACGGGACCCACAGAATTCTAGGTTCATGAAGTAAGCGAGGGAGCCCCATGTGTCCTGACGCGCAAAGATGTCCAAGATACACCGGCATGTGGAAGAAGCAAACTCTGAAACTATGTGTTATACGTGCCCCAAGCATGTATATGTCTAAGTGTGCAGGCTTGCATGTGCACAGACAGGTCTGGGGATGGAGACGCCACACGTCAGCAGGGCTCACCTCTGGGTTTAGGACTGGAGGGAGGTGGGCGGTGCTCGCTTTCCGCCTTGTAAGGATCTGAATGTTGCAACGAGCGCGTAACATTTCTGTAAAGGTAAACACCATAAAGCGTTTCTCAAGACCCACATTCCCACTCACAGAGCATCTGGCTGCATCTGGAAGTTTCCACAGCCCCATCTGGGCGTCAGGTGTTCAAGTGGGTCCATAGGAGGAGGGCTCAGCAGTTCATGCCCCCCACGCCCACCCCGCTGGGAGCCCCTGGGCACCTCCACAAGGACTGGGACGGCCAGCCAGTCTCCCTGGCCTCTGACCTCCTCCTGGGGGGAGGGGAATGCTGACTCAGGGGCTGCAGAGTCTCAGGGGAGACATTGGGATGGCCAGAGCTGGAAGCCCCAGGCAGGGAGGAAACAAGAAGTGTGGCCCTGAGGCAACATCTCTTTCGAGATGCTGTGGGTTCGGAGTCATCATTTCTGCTCCACGGGGCCCGGCCGGGCCTCCGCTTCTGCCCACAGCCTCTGTGAAACCGGCTGATGATTCCTACAGCGCCAGTAAGTTCCCAGAGAATTGCATGCTCCACTCTGGGGGTCAGTAGAAGGTGATTCTCTCCCCAGTTCACATTTTTCTGTTTCGAGAACTAGTGTTTAGGAGAGCCTCTTTCGCATCCCTGAGTGCTGCAATTCCCAGACAGGACCCCTGCCCTCCAGGGATTCACGGCTCGGAAGAACAGCAGAACAAAGTGCATGGAGAGTCAGACGGGGACCCAGGGTGAGCCCATGCCAGCCTGGGCAGCGGCCCAGCCACGAGGGCCACGGGGCAGGGGTGCCACGCACAGTCCTTCTCTGTCCATCGTGGCCTCCACCCCGAGCCCAGGCCACCGTCACCTCCCGCTGGACACAGCAAGGGTCTCCTGCCTACGCCAGCTCCCCCTGCCCTCCCCTCCTCTCTGACATCCTCCCGGGTCCTGCGCATCCTTCAGTGGGAGGGCCGGACCGCAGCCTCTCCGCATGAGGCGCAACTCCTGGTGGGACCGAGAGGCTCCTTGCTTGCTCACTGGGCTTCTTTGTGACTTGAAATGTATTTTTCCCGTTCCTAATTAACTCGCTGCCACCCCGCTTGCAGGAAAGCCTCATTTATTTCTGCCTTTCTGCATGCAGGGCACGGGCTATTTAATCTCAGCCAGCGCGGACTCCAGCACACCGTCTCAATGGAATGCAGATCCCTCATCCCGGCCGCATCCTGCTGGCTCTCTTCCGTCTCCCCACTGTCCACAGGCCCGGCCGTCCCGGGCCACCACTGCTGTAAATCACACGGTCTCTCTTTCCTAATAACACCCTCTGCCCTTTGGCCACATCTGTCAGCACGACTCTGAAAGCAACAGCTGATTGCTCACGCCTGTGGGCAAATCAGGCCTCCGAGAGGCCTGGGCTGGCTAATCCCCTGGGAAGCCAGGTGTCCCCCCAAGTCTGGCCCCCAAAGCCATGCCCAGATCACCTGGAGGCACATGCCTTCTGGAGTCCTCTGCCGGGGAGCACGCCCAGCCAACTCCAGGGCAGGCCAGAGGGCTAGAGTTAGCTCAGACCCCCAACCAAGGAGGGGCGGGAGCAGTGTGGTGAGTTGGTAATCGAAGGAAAAAATAAAAACCCTGATTGGTAAGGTTCCCCAACTTCTGTGGTGTAAATACTCCTCCCCGTGGCCAAGGTCAAGCTAGCACCATGCTGCTGATGAAGGCAAAGTTGAGAAGAGATGCCCACCAAGTCTTCAAGGCTGGTCTGAGCCGGCTCCACAGGGTGGGAGCGGGTGGGGGAACACCTCAGCCCCTTGCCTCCGGGGGTACAGTTCTGAGGCACGTTCCACCAGCCTCGTGAAGGATCACCAGCGAGACTGAACCCCAGCAGCCCACAGCTATAACCCCCTCTGTTGTGGGTTGAATTATGTCCCCCCAAAAAAGACAGGTTGATGTACTAATTCTTGGAACCTGTGCACATGATCTTATTTGGAAATAAGGTGTTTGCAGATGTAATTAGTTAAGATGAGGTCACACTGAAGTGGCGAGGGCTCCAATCCAATGACCTGAGGGAAACTGGGACACACAGAGAGGAGAACGCCATGTAAAGACATATTCAATGGCTCAAGTGGGAAGGAGGAGACATTTGGGCTGGGTATGAAAGGGTGAGTAGGAGCCTGACAGACAGAAGTGGAGGGGACGGCAGGGCATCTTCCTGGGAGAGCAGGAACAAAGCCAGAAGTGCCAGTCACTTTCATGGCAACTTTTTAGTTTGTTTCAGAAATTGTCTGCAGGGCAGGACAGTCTTGACCAAAGCATGCCGTTACCATGGCACCCAAAACGGCATCTGGCACTGCATGAACACCCTACTCTGACTGCAAACAGATGGATGGATTTCTTTTCCAGAAGAATGAGCCTCTGAGCTCTACTTCATGATGACAACCACCCAGAAGAGAAGGTTCTTAGACCTCATCCTAGAGCATCAGGCCAGCCATATGGGCCGGAAGGCTTGGAATGCCAGAGCGCTCGGGAGGCATTCCCAAGGCTGGCTGGGGGGTCTGGGACCAGGACCCGCACCAAGTCAGCAGGGGAGGCTTGGTCTGAGGTGGACCAGCTGTTGGAATCGAACAAATCAGAGGACAGCACCAAACCCCCAAACGTGGCCCTCAGGCTCTTCAAGACTGGCCCTTGCCACTGTCACAGCCTCGCCTCAAACCATGATTCCAGCCCTCAGTTTGCTCCCGAGATGCTCTTTGGTCCAGTGCCTCAGAGATGTTCTGTCCCTGCCCTCTGACACCTGATCAGCTCGGTGCTTTGTGACCACCTAGAGGGGTGGGATAAGGAGGGTGGGAGGGAGACGTAAGACGGAGGAGATGTGGGGATACATGTATACGTATAGCTGATTCACTTTGTTATACAGCAGAAACTAACACAGCATTGTAAAGCAATTATACTCCAATAAAGATGCTAAAAAAAAAATATGTTGGCTGTCGGTCATCTCCCCGCCCTCTGCCCTCGGTCGAGAGCCTGACGCGTGAGCCTGTCCCCCTCCCCGCAGCAGTAACGCTGCAGTGCTGAGGTGGCCCCGGGCGCGCACCATTCAGCTCTCCTTCCAGGAGGCAACCGCCAAGAGAGCACAGTGAGCTGACGGCCTGGGGACAGCACCTGGGGCGTGAGGGGGCCATTCCCGCCCACCCGGCACCTCGCAGAGCCCCCTGGGGCCAGGCGCAGACACTGCCAGAGCTGACTGCAGCCCAAGGCTCTTCCTACCCAACCTCCTTCCTCCCCTCTGTCGTTCACAGGCATCAGACCCGCATCAAGGTCCGAAGGTGTTCCCTACCCGTCCTCACACCCTCTCCCCTTTATCTTGCACTGACATCACCTCCAATAAATCTCTTCCTCATCCACCTCTGCCTTGGCCTCTGCTTCCCAAACAACCCAAACTGACATGTGTAACCAAACAATTACATCTGTAATGAGTTCCCTGAAATCTGTCCCCCCTCGATGGACTGCAAGCTCCATGAGGGCGGGACTGCATCTTTCTGGTGCATCACTGAACCCCCAGCATCCAGCATAGAGTTCCACAGGCACTATGAGCTCAAGAATTACCTGCCGCATGAATGAGCAAGTTAATGCAGACGTCTGCGGGCAGTGGGGCGCGGACCTCACAGGCTTTGGAGGGACCTGGGACTCCACTACTCATAAGGTGGATGATCTCGGGCAAGTTTTAAACACACTGAGCCTCAGTCTCTTCACCTGTAAAATGGGGATGATCACAATATTCACCTTGCAAAGTTGTTGTAAAAATTCAATAAATGTGTGTAAAGTCTTTAACACATGGTGAATGTCCAAGACTGGTAAGGTGTTATAAATATTAACTGGGCTGGGCACACAGCTTCTTTGTTATTGTTTGTTTTCTTTTTCAGACTTCGTTTTTTTAGAGCAGTTTAGGTTCACAGCAAAACTGTGAGGAGGGTACAGAGATTTTCCATACACCCCCCCACAGGTACAGCCCCCCCACTATCAGCACCTCACCAGAGGGTGCATCTGCTACAACTGATGAACCTCCATTGACACGTCACTGTCACCCTAAACCCATAGTTTACATTAGGGTTCACTAGCCGTTGTACATTCTATGGGTTTGGACAAATGTATAATGACATGTATCTACCATTATAGTATCATACAGGGTAGTTTCACTGCCCTAAAAATGCTCTGTGCTGTACCTGTTCATCCGTCCCTCAAACCCCTGACAACCACTGATCTTTTTAGTGTCTCCATAGTTTTGCCATTTCCAGAAGGTCATATAGTTGGAGTCATACAGTGTGTAGCCTTTTCAGATTGGCTTCTTTCACTTAGTAATATGCATTTAAGTTTCCTCCATGTCTTTTCAAGCCTTGATAGCTCATTTCCTTTCAGTGCTGAATAATATTCCCTTGTCTGGGTGGACCACAATTTATTTACCCATTCACCTACTGAAGGACATCTTGGTTGCTTGCTTCTTTGCTTTTTATTTTTAATTGTGGTCTAATCTACAAACACTAAGGTTCACTCTTTGGGGCGTACAGCTGTGTGTATGAATGTGTGTGTTATACAGCCGTGTAACGACCACCACCATCAGAATCCAGGTCAGTCGTATCACCCCCAAAAGCTCCCTACCCTGTGGAGTCCACCCTTCCCCCACCCCCCGCCTTGGCAACCACTGATCGGCGCTCTGTCCCTGTAGCTTTGCCTTTTCCAGAATGGCGTACAGATGGAATCACGCAGCGCGTTGCCTTGTGACTCTGGCCCCGTCCACGCCGTTATATGCATCTGTTGTGCATTCCTGTTGTGCTGAGTGGTGTTCCGCCGTATGGATGCTTATCCATTGACCAGTGGAAAGGTGTTTCAGTGGTCTCCACTGTTTGGTTCTCATGCATTAAGCCTCCATAAACATTCTCACACAGGTTTTTGTGTGAACCCCCGTGTCCATTTCTCTTGGGTAAGTATCTAGGAATGGGATCGCGGGAATAACCTTATAAAAAACTGCCAAACCACTTTCCCAAGGGACTGTGCCCCTGTGCCTCCCCGCCAGCACCATGTGAGTCCGGGGGCCCTGCATTCTTGGCATCACCCGTGTTGTCTCGTGGTTACCGTTCTAACAGATGTGTCTCCCCTACTGGTCTTCATCTGCCTTTCACTGATGGCTAATGATGTTGAATGCCTTTTCACGTCCCAATGTGCCATCCAAATATTGTTTTTAGCAAAGTGTCTGTTCAGATCTTCTGCCCGCTTTTTATGAGGTTGTTTGTTTTCTTGTTCATGAGTGTTGAGAACTCTTTGTATATTGTGGATACAAGTCCTTTGTTAGTTACATGTTTTGCTGCAGCCTCATTTTAAGACCAAGGCCCAGACCCCAAGGGTGTGTCTCCGTGTACCTCTAAGTCACAGTCATTTATTTTAAAACAAATCTGCCCCAGTGACCATTCAGTGGTGTGGTCAGAGCCCTAAGGCCAGGGCTGGGTCATCTGGAGGAGCCAGTGGGGGGCCATCCTGGGCACACGGGCAGAGCCGATGGGTTAGCCTGGTAAAGGAAGAGGAGAGAGTGCACTGGGAGAAGGAGAGAGCATTCCAGACCAGCTCTGTCCGGTACGGTAGCCACTGGACCCAGGCAGCTCCTGAGCTCTTGACATGTGGCTTGTGAGACAAAGGAACCACATTTTTAATTTTATTCAATTTTAATTTAAAAGCTGATATCAATGGATGGACAACAAGGTCCTACTGCATAGCACAGGGAACTATAGTCAATATTCTGGGATAAATCATAATGGAAAAGAATATCAAAAAGAATGTAGATATATGTATAACTGAGTCACTGCAGTACAGCAGAAACCAACACAACATTGTAAATCAACTATACTTCAATTTAAAAAAAAAAAACCTGGTATCAGATTCAATTATTGGGAAACTTTTAAGTATGTTTGGTCAACTCGTGTATGCTAACCTACTTTTCCAACTGTTAGTTTTGTGAAATCTAATACAGGTCAAATATTGCTGGTTAAAACGTAGCGTCTGAGTTGAGATGTGTTGTAAAACACACGCCAGATTTCAGAGACTTCATGCAAACGGAATCACTTAAGCTATGTCACCAACAACTTTTATATTGATTCCATGTTGAAATGATGACATTTGGCACCTATCGGGTTAAACGAAATATATTCTTAAAATTCATTCCACCTGTTTCTTAATGAGACTAGGAGACAGTTTTAGGTTACCTACATGGGTTGTGTTTGGGGCCTGCATTCTGTTTGTGAGGTCAGAGCTGCTCTAGGAGCAGGGGCAGAAGCCCAGCACGCTGGTAGCCCGCGTTCACAGCCTGGCACACACCTGCCCCAGCCCACGGCATCCAGATCTTAGGAACGAGGCCACACCCCTGTCACGTGGAACAGGAGTGGTTCAGAGGGACCGGGTGGAAGGACGTGCAGCGTTAACACACGTGAAGCACATGCACACAGGCATGCACGCACGTGCACACACTTCTTTCCGACCCTCCCTGCTGGGTGGGCAGCCATCCCCTCAGAGCAGAGGACTTAATGCAAAACCTTGACCATTATGTTCTTTAAAAAATGTGGTTCTAGAAAGACTTGGGAAGAAAATAAGATCCTGAGAACATCTGGGTTCTGCCCGCTCCCAAACGAGATGGAGATCCCTCCAGTGGGGGGGCCCAGGGGAAGCAAGCCGGTCGGACACTACCAGGGGCTCTGAGAAGGGGTCCTGACCCTCAGGCAGTTGGGGCCCAAGAATCCCCCAGAGGCCGGACACCTGAGGACAGATGGAACCCGGGGAACTGGTAAGTGGAGGCACACGCAGGGAGGCAGGGAGGACGAGGGCCCAGAGGTTAGCACGGGCCAGCGAGAAAAGGCCGACACAGAGGAAACACTCTCCATGGAGGACCGGGCACCTGGAGGACGCCTAGAGCGGGGGGATCAGACGTGACAGTGTCCCTTCAGGGGACGCCAGCGCTGGGGGCGCTGATGAAAAAACAGGCGTACCCCAATGCCACAAGTCCCCATAACACCCTAGAATGTAGCTGCCACTCCAGGCCAAAGGAAGGGCAAAGGACCACCCCCAAACTGTCTGAGTTCAAATGATCACGTTTACCTGGAGTTGGCCAAGATGACTTTATCCGCCGTCAGGTAGAATAGGGGCCCAGTAGCCATTGGGTTGAGTTACAGAAACACACAGGCCAGGTTTTGCTTCGCCTGAGTCCGTGCAGTGAGAAATGCATCCCCACTGCCCGAGTGACTACTTCCTTCTCACGCAGCCAGGAAGCTTCCGGATCTCGGCTGTGTGGCTAAAGGCAGGAATGGCCGGACCCCTGGGGCTTGAAGCACGCACCCCGAGCTAAGACCCTGCAAAGGGAACAGGGCCAGCTCCCTTGGAGCTGTGTCAGGAGGCTGACCTCGCTCCTCCGGCCCAGCTGAGCGTCCAGAGAGGGCAGCCTGGGCCAGGGAGTGTTGGGCGGCTGATAAACGGCCTCACACAACCAGCCTTCCCTGAACGGCCAAGGCCAAGGCTGGTGGGCAGGAGTAGCGGTCAGTGGCAGGGCTGCTGGATGAATGGAAGTGATGGTCACAGGCCTCCCAGTTCTGGCCCCAGTGACCCCTCCCCAAGGCCATCCTGCTTCCTCACCTACAGCTGCCCATAGCTGGGGAGGGGGGCACCCTCAGCCCACAGCGCTGGTCACACGTGTCTGGTCCTGGAGGGGGGACTCCGGGCGCTCGTGAGGACAAATGGCAGCCTGGAGAGCTCATTTGTGGCCCACAGATGAGATGTCCCGCGCCCTCTGCGCCCTCGATTCTGGAGCCCCACGCTGGGTGTCCTGGTGTGGTGTGAGCGACACCTGGTGGTTTCAAGCGGGAACTGCAAGTCATGTTCTCCAGGATGCCAGGGATCCCCCCGCCCCCCAGGCTGGACCCCACCCTCTGCGGGCAAAGGCGGGACCACCACTGAGCACTGCCTGAGGACTTCGCACAGAGGCAGCAAGGTAGAGCTACAGGGACCGCACCTCCCAGTCAGGCGGTGTTCATTCTTTCCCTCCCCCAACGCTACTGAGTGCCCCCTGCATGCAGGGCATTTGGGAGAGAGAGAGGTGCCTGGCTTCACGGAGCTCACGCCACAATGGGGGAGGCAGAGGGCAAGCATATAAGTCATGAGACAATGTCACACTGGGTTAGGCGCCATGAGAATTTACAATGTTCAAGAATAGAGTCCAGGCTTCCCTGGTGGGGCAGGGGTTAAGACTCCACCTGCCAAGGCAGGGGACACGGGTTCGATCCCTGGTCCGGGAGGATCCCACATGCCGTGGAGCAACAAAGCCCTTGCACCATAACTACTGAGCCCGTGCCCTAGAGCCCGCAAACCACAACTACAGAGCCTGTGCTCTAGAGCCCACGAGCCACAACTACTGAAGCCTGCGCACCTACAGCCCGTGCTCCGCAGCAAGAGAAGCCACCGCAATGAGAAGCATGTGCACCACAATGAAGAGTAGCCCCCGCTCGCCAACTAGAGAAAGCCCGCGCACAGCAACGAAGACCCAACGCAGCCAAAAATAAATAAATAAATTTATAAAAAAAAAAAAAGAAAAAGAATAGAGTCCAGAATCTTTCTCAGGGCCTCCTGTGGGCCTCATCTCAGCTTCATCTCCCAACACTCACGCTGACACAGGCCGAGCCCCACCCTCATGGAGCGCCCTGCAAGTCCTGATCTATGGTGCCGTCCAGGCCTCAGGGCCTTTGCACATGCTGTTCCCTCTAGCTGCAGAGCCCTTCCCACCTCATCCCCCGACAAATCCCACTTGCCCTTTACAGCTAAACACAAGGGTCACCTCTTCCATGAAGCCTACCCTGGTAGTCCACAGGCAGAATCAGCCCTCTTGCTCTCCACCATATTATTCCTGCACCTTGTGTGGACTCTTCCAGAAGGTAAGAGAGTGGGGTGACCATGAGCACTGGACTTGGAGCTGGGGAGACCTCGTGTCCAGCCCTGAATGTCACTTCCTAATTTGGTCACCTTGGGCACCTTTCTTAGCCTAGTTTCCTTGCCGGTGAAAAGTGGGACTTATAATAGCGCACATCTCCTAGTTATGAACATTTAATGCTTTAATGTCAATAAAGTGCTCAGCACATCTCCTGGCACCCAGAAAACACATTAGGGAAACGTTAGCTGCAGCTGGCATTGATCTTGCTATTGGTATTGGTATTGGTATTGATATTGTAATTGTATCCTGAGGCCAGACAAGCAGCTGTTTGTTGTCTGGCTTCCCCGAGAGACTCTGAGAGTCTTATCGTGTCGTGTTTTGTCTCATGGAGGGGGCTTTTCCTGTTGCCTCTGAATTGTGGTCTGGGACTCCAAGCTGGCAGCAGAGGGATATCAGGTAACCCCAGCCAGCAGCAAAGGGGGTAAGAAGGCTTCTCAGGGCTGAAGAGGTGGCCAAAATTCTGCCCTGCCCTCCCCCCACCCCCCACCCCAAATCCTTCCACCCCCAGGCACATAAGCAGGAGACTGTGAAAGAGGCAGAGGGACCATCAGGAGTCCTAGGCCAGGGCCACGGGGTGGGGGTGGGGGGTGGGGGGAGGGGTGGGGGAGGGGTGGGGGGAGGGGGAGCGAGTTAAGCAAGAGACTTGGGTTTTTCCCTCCCCCTCCTCCTCTTCCCCCCCAACACCCACGGCCCAGCAGAGAGGGAGGAAGAGGAAGGAAAAGCAGGCGGTTCCCTCTCTCCCTCCTGGAGAGCAGGGCAAGGCCTGGCAGCTCTGTGGAAGGGAACAGGATGAGGGTGAACTTGGATTTGAGAAGGAAGTTTTAGATTCAACCAAACCGGCGATTTTATTGCTCAAAACTCCCTGGGAAATGACGGAATCTGCCTGAGCCCTAGCGAAGGAACAGGAAGCAGAGATCGGAAAGAACGAATCACTAGTGGGGAAAAAATCAAATTATTTCCTTTGCGTTCCCAACAGGCCAGCAGCTCAGCTGGTCTCCCAGCGCCTGGAGCAAGCTGGTGGCCGACCCAGCCTCCCTGGAGGACAGGTCACTCCCTCCACCAGGGAGTTCCATGCCCCAGACGTGCTCCCATGAGGGTCTTGGCCCTGGACGCCCCCTGCCCCCCAGAGCCCATCTCTCAGCAGACTCAGAGCCCCTGCACAGAAATTCCCTTCTTGGTTTGATGCTCTGCCGTCCGCGTCTTGAAACTCTTAAGACCTTTGCGAACAAGGGACCCCACATTTTCCTTTTGCACTGGACCCTGAAAATTATTCAGTTGGTCCTGGGATGGTTACTTTCTTCCCAAGGTCACAGCCAGCGAATGGAACCCACCCCTCAGGCCCCAGGGCTCCTGTGCAAACTGCTCCCCACGGCACCTTCTGGGGGTCTCTGAGCCCAATCAGGCTCCCTGCCTTCCTCCTTCCCCAGAAGGAAAGCTCTGAGCCCACCACCCACTTTGCCTCTCTTCTCTGAGAGCCTTGGCCTGCACAGACCACCAGAAGAGGGGCCCCAGCCAGCAGGAGCGGGTCACCATCCGACACAGCTCTTGCCCATCTTGGTGGGGAGGCGTGGGGTGGGCAGCGCTATAGGTCCTCTAGGGCACAGAAACCTACAGGAAGTTACACAGAATTTCCAGAAGCTGCAATGGAGTGAGAAGGCCAAGGGCAAGAAGGGAGACAGTCCCACAATAGGAATCAAGTAAGTGCGAAGACTTAGCACTTCCCGGGCACCAGGCTCTGTGCTGAGTTCCCTACATTACTGGGGTCAGTGTGTTAACGGGCTTAATCTTCACAAGCATGCCGGCTTGACTATTTCATCTCTATTTTACAGAATAGGAAATGAGGCACAGAGAGGTAAGTAACTGATCCAAGAGTCATCGTAGCTAGTGAGTGGCAGAGCCCCGGTGTCCCCAGGGTATACTTTGTGCCCTGGGTGTTTTCCATTTGTTATCTCTAACCGTTGCAATAACTCCACAGTGGTGATTAATGCTAACCAAAGATTTCGGATGTCTTTGTGGTATGTGGTAAGATGGTACTTTCTGGCCCCTTTGTTGGGGTGAACTCAACTAGATCTGCATTAGTTTGGGGGTTCTCCAGAGAAATAGAACCAGCAGGAGATTATATTCATATAATGTTACATATAATATATATTATATATACAATGATTATGTAATAATTAGACATAATATAGTTATATGTGTCCAAAGATTTATTTTAAGAAGTTGGCTCACACAGTTGTGGAGCTGGCAAGTCCCAAATTGTAGGGCAGCCCAGCAGGCTGGAAACTCAGGCAGGCGTTGATGCTGAGGGCTTGAGACAGAGTTTCTTCTCTGGGAAACCTCAGTGTTTGCTCGTAAGGCCTTTCAACTGATTGGATGAGGCCCAGCCACATTATAGAGGGTGATGTCCTTTACTTAAAGTCAACACACCTCCAGAGCATTTTCACAGCAGCATCTAGATTAGTGTTTGATTAAATCACTGGGTACGATGGCCCAGCCAAATTGACACATAAAACTAACCATCACCAGTTCTGACCAGTAAGCCCTGTGCAGAACTTGCTTGTCACTTGCAGGTTGTGCATTTAATTGTCAGTGCGAAGCCCTCCAAAGCTCCTTCTTTTGCTCTGCTCAGTGACCAGCAATGTTCAAGATGGGGGCTGCCAGGTCAGCCTGGGTCCTGGACTGAGGTGACATGAAAGAGGTTTCCCATACAACCTTGACGTGATTGAAGGGGGGAGCCAGAAAAAAAACTCTTGGATTTGGGAGAATTTTGTGAAGCTAAACCAGGTCTAAATAAATTGGGTCCCTCTGCTTCACCTTGCATTCGTGCAACCCTCGTGAACTGGCTTGCTGTTTCTTGAGCATCCCCCAGAGGCAACCCCACATCCTAGCCTCCCCTCATAGGTGGTGTTATGAAAGGCTCCGCGGTTGCTACCAAGGATGAAATAACACACACCAACCTGTGATGTTTGAACCTTGGTCAGCGCCAAAATAGAAAGTCACCCAGCTGTCTAGCCTGCTGACCTAGTTCCTAAAATTGCTGACTGTTTGTTCCCATAAATGTTCTCCTTCTGTGGTTTGGAGGACAAATAAGTAGATCCTAGGTTCAAACAGGGAAGTGCCTCAGCACATGAGACCTGGGTCCCACAACTAACTCTTCCTTTAAAACATGTTGACTTTGGCTGAGATAATCATCCAGCAAGACAACTAATTCTCTCCTCCAAACCATGGCTGGCAGCACCCTGGAGAATCCCCTTGTCCACTTCCAAGAGAAGTGACGAGGCCTATCCTAAAGAGAGGGCCCTCTGTGATGCTCTCAAGACCCTTGAAGACTATGCCTGCCTGCCATCCATCCATCTACTCATTCGTCCATCCATCTATTCATCCACTTATCCATCCACTCTTCCAACCATCCATCCATCCACCTACTCATCCATCCGTCCACTCATCTATCCATCTATCTACTCATCCCTCCTTCCGTCCATCCATCCAACCATCCACTCATCCAACCATCCAACCAGCCATCAACTCACCCATCCATCTATCCTCCCGTCTTTCCTTCCTCCCTTCCTTCCTTCCTTCCTTCCTTCCACTCATCTACCCAACAAACAGTGATTTGAGTTTCTACTATGTGCAAGCGCAGGGCCTCCAGCTATACACTGATAGACACAGACCCTGCCTCATGGATGTAGTTGTGGAAACAGACATTCAACAAATAATTGCAGAAATAATTTTAAATGTGATAAATGCTAGGGAATGAAAAGTATGGGACACTAGGAGGAAAGATAATGGGAACTGGGCCTGGTTTGGTGGGTGTGGTGGGGAAACCTCGGGTCAGAAAAGGCCTCCTGAGAAAGTACTGTTTGAGCTCAGCTCTAAAGGAGGAAAGCCTGGGAGAGAACTGAGGGTGGGAAAGAAATACCAGGAGCCAAGGCCCTGAGGCAAGAGCAGTCTTTCCCAGAATGTGAGCCAGGGTTGCCAAACTCTTCAGAGTGGATGGGCCTGTGGGGAGGCAGGAGGAGGAAGCAGTAGAGACCCTCTTCTTAGTCATGTGGCGGGGCTGTGCTGGGGGAGACCCGTGATGCTGTAAAGGGAGCATGGGGCTCCAGGTGAGGCCAAAAGACTGGCATTCAAATGCTGGTTTTGCCACTTCCTCAGTGCATGATTTGGGACAAGAGACTTTACATTGCTAAGTGTCAGTTTTATTGCATATAATATGGAGATAGTAATAGTAACAATGATTAACATTTAGTGAGATCTTACTTGGTGCCAGTCATTCTTCTCAGGACTTTACATATGTTATTCAATCAACAATGATTTCAACCTTGTACTATTGTAGTACCATTATTATTCCCACTTTACAGATTAGGAAAAGTGATGCACAGTGAGATTGAGAAATCTTCTCAAGGTCACACAACTAGTAGAGCATGGAGATTCGAATGCAGACCCATGGGCCCCACTGTCCATGCTCTTAACTATTAGACTACATTGCCACGTGCAAGTTGTATCAGTAAGGATATGTTAGGTTATGAGGCAGTAACAAACAACCCCAGAAACTTTTTTTACTACGATGCAGTAACAAACAAATTGAACACACTAGGCCGAGTTCATTTAGAAGGTATATTTCTCATTTCTATAACTTTGGAGTTTTTAGAAGATGTATTTATGTCAGTGATATCAAATTTCATTGCACCATGATCAGAGCATGTGGTCTATATGACACCAAGCCTTTAAAATGTGCTGAAACTTGTTTTATGGCCAATTATGCGCTCAATTTTTGAAAATTTTCCTTGTATTTGAGTATAACATTCTCTAATTACCGGGTGGATGGATAGATAGATAGATAGATAAAGAGACATATATAGAGACATATGTATATATACTTTTTTTTAGGTCAAACTTGTTAATTGTTGCTTCAGTGATCTAATGGTACATAACAAGCCACCCCACAACTTAGAGGATTGACACATTTTCTTTGGTTGTGATTCTGCAAACTGGGCAGGGCTCAGACGGGCAGTTCTACTCGTCCCTCCAGTGGCCATATTCAGTTGCAGATTGACTGAGGGCTTGGCTCAGCTGGGACACTGGGGTGGCAGGGGGTCTTTCCAAGTAGTCTCATGGCCTTTACCTTTTCCCGTGGTCTCTCCAGCGGGGTAGCTGGACTTCTTAAATGGCAGCTCAGGACTCCAAAAGCACAAAAACAGAAGCCATCAGGCTTTCTTAAGGCTTAAGCCTGGAACTGGTGGAATGTCACCCCTGGCACATTCTACTGATATTTGTCAAAATGAGCCCCAGGTCCGATCCAGATTCAGGTGGAAGAAGAACCAGGAGAAGTGGTTCATTTAGGTTTAGTGGTTTATAGTGCAATAGACTACTACAATTGTGTGTTTCAACTACTTCAACTATTAAGTACTAAAAGAGGCATATTTAACCCACACCCTCATCCCAGCAATGATGGTGGATTCCTCAGTTTCTCCTTGAGATTTGGTCAATTTTTTCCCTTACATATTGGAGGCTATGTTATTAAGGGCATACAAGTTTAGAATTGTTATCAATACATCTTACCAGTGAATTAAACCTTTTATTGTACAAAGTGACTCTTTATCACTAGTAATGCTTTTGGACTTAAAATCTATTTTGTTTCCTATGTATGTAAATATGTCAGACTTCTTTTTGTTGGTATTTGCCTGGTAAATCTCTCCATTCTTTTACTTTGCTCTTTTCTGGGTTGTTAGGTATGTCCTTTACAAGCATGTAGCTGGACCTTGTTTTTATTTTATCCAGTCTGACAATACTGTCTTTTAACTATTTTAGTCTATGTACGTTTATTCTGATGAGTCGTATATTTGGATTTATTTCCACTTTCTTATTTTTCCCTATTTGTCCTGTGTGTATTCTTATGTTACTTTTTTCTTCATTTTTCACATTCTTTTGTATTGATTGATTTTTGTTTTCCCATTCCATTTTTCCCCTCCGCTAGTGTGGAATTTATACACTCTATTTCTCTACTTGTTGTGTTTACCCTAAAAATTTTAACATGAATATTTAACTTGAAAAAGTTTGACATCAATCAAAATATTCATTCTCCTCTCAAACAGTTCAAAGACCTTAGAACACTTTAATTATGACTGTCCCCTCCCTACATATACACCTTTAGTGTCCAGTATTTTAGTTCTATTTTTTTCTTCACTCTGCAAGTTAGAATTATTATTGTTGTTTAATACATTCCCTAATGAGGATTACCTATATGTTCACAAAACAGCCAGCATTCCCTTTTGTGTGGCACACCTTCCTTTGGCGATTATTTTTCCTTCTTCCTGAAGTACATTGTGTTAGATCACCAGGGCTGCCATAATAAAGTACCACAGACTAGGGGACTTAACAACAGAAATCTATTTTCTCAAAATTCTGGAGGCTAGAAGTCTGAAATCAAGGTGTTGGCAGGGTTGGTTTCTTCTGAGGCCTTTCTCCTTGGCTTGTAAATGGCCGTCTTCTCCCTGTGTCTTCACATGGCCTGCCTCTGTACATTTCCTTTTCTTATAAGCACATCCGCCGTATTGGGTCAAGGCCCACCCAGTGACCTCACTGTAACTTAATCACTCTTTAAGACACTATCTCCAAATACAGCCACTTGCTGGGGTACTGGGGGTTAGGACTTCAACATATGTATTTTGGGAAGGAGACACAATTCAGCCCATAACATACATTATTAGTATTAAATAATCTTCTATTTTTATTTGTTTGAAATGCTCTCATTGTCTCCACTTTCTTGAAAGATATTTTACTGGGTTTACAATTCTAGGTTAATGGTTATTTTTTTCTCATTTTTTTTTTTTTTTTTTTTTTTTGGCTGTGCCGCAAGGCATGAGGGATCTTACTTCCCCAACCAGGGATTGAACCCACGCCCCCTGCAGTGGAAGCATGGAGTCTTAACTACTGGACCACCAGGGAAGCCTCTCAATGTTTTTAAGATATTATTTGCCACCTGGCTTCTACTTTTGTCGATGAGCTATCAACTCTCCGTTCATGCTGTTCCTTTGAAGATGACATGAGTCAGTACATGCAAAGTGCTTAGAATGGTGTCTGGCGTCTAGTAACTATTATATAAATTGTAGCCATTGGGGATTCCCTGAATTCCCTGGTGGTCCAGTGACTAAGACTCGGTGCTTTCACTGCTAAGGGCCCAGTTTCAATCCCTGGTCGGGGAACTAAGATCCTGCAAAGCAGAGCAGAGCAGACAAAAAAAACACACAAATAGCTATTATTATTTTCTCTCTGGATGCTTTTAAGATCTTCTCTTTGTCTTTGATGTCCTTGAATTTCATGATGGTATATCTTGGCCTGGATTTCTTTTTATCAAGCTAAGCATTTCATGTCATTTGTCAATTTAAAACTCTCAGCCATTATCACCTCAAATATTTCCTCTTCCTCATTCTCTCCATCCCCTTCTGCGACTCTGGTTAGATATATGTTCGATATTCTTCCTCTGTCTTTCCTGTTTCTTTCTTATCCTCCATATCTTTATCTGTGTTGGATTCAAGGTTATTTTTTCAGATCTATATTCCAGTTTATTCTCTTCATCTGTGTCTTAATCTGCAATTTACCTACTAAGTACCTATTTCAGTTATTATATATATATTTTTAAATTAATTAATTTATTTATTTATTTATTTTTGGCTGTGTTGGGTGTTCGTTTCTGTGCGAGGGCTTTCTCTAGTTGCGGCAAGCGGGGGCCACTCTTCATCGCGGTGCGCGGGCCTGTCACTATCGCGGCCTCTCTTGTTGCGGAGCACAGGCTCCAGACGCGCAGGCTCAGTAGCTGTGGCACACGGGCTTAGTTGCTCTGCGGCATGTGGGATCTTCCTAGACCAGGGCTCGAACCCGTGTCCCCTGCATTGGCAGGCGGATTCTCAACCACTTCGCCACCAGGGAAGCCCCAGTTATTATATTTTTTATTTTTAGATGTATTATTTGGTTCTTTTTCACATCTGCCCAGACATTTTTAACATTCTCTTATATTTATACTTTCAATACCCTCTTTTTCTTCTTTAGAGATATTAAATATATTTATTCTATGACCTGTGTTTGATAGTTCCAACATCTCAAATCCTTGTGAGTGCAATTCTGCTGAATGTAGTTTGGGCGGACTTTCACTCATGATGCTTTATTTTCTTGTGTGTTTAGTGATTTATTTTTATTTATTTGGTTTCACCGGGTCTTAGTTGCAGCAGGCAGGCTCCTTAGTTGCAGCACATGGGCTCCTTAGTTGCAGCTCACAGGCTCCCCAGTTGTGACATGCGAATTCCTAGTTGTGGCATGCTTGTGGGATCCAGCTCCCTGACCAGGGAACGAACCTGGGCGCCTGCATTGGGAGCTCAGAGTTCCATCCACTGCGCCACCAGGGAAGTCCCAGTGATTTTTTTTTTAAATGTAAACTTACTCTCCTTGGTATTCAGCTTCTTGATAAGTGATTGATATCCATACAGCTGATTTTACTAGTTTACCCTTTCACTGAATGTATAGTCCTTTGTGGTCCTGGGTTTATGCAGTCGTCTCCTATCAGACTCACTACCTTCAATGATCTCTAGGTTTTATCTCCTGTCCCTCACCTGCAGCCACGAAAATAGAAGGTCAGGTTTACAAGGGTTCAGCAGATGTCCTCAGGGCAGCTGGAGACCACCACTAACCAGTTTAACTCTGAATTTCTGCTTCCACTTTGATTTTGCCCTCTGAGACTTCCTTACTCAGCTTGGTGACTCTTTTAAAAAGTTTTAATAGTTTATACAGCATTTTTAATTGTTGCTGGAGGAGGGCTGTAGTATTTTGGTCTACCACACTGCCAGAAAAGGAAGTCTATTTATTATTTCTCTCCTCCATCTCTTCCCCCCCTGCTGGAACTCTTACCATTCACATGTAACTCTCTGATCCTTCCTCTCAAGATTTCCATCTTTTTATACTTTTCCTCTGGGTTTTGAGATATTTCCTTCACTTTATCTTCCAGTTCTCTCATTTTGTCCTCAACCCTTCTCAATGGTTACCGTTCTATCTTCTATGGGAAAAAAAAAATCATCATTCGTTGTTGTTGTATAATGTCTTTGTATGCCATGAACAATTCTCCTAAGGTGGGGTGATGATGGTGACAGTGATAGTGATGACAGTGGTAATGATGATGATGGTGGTGACAGTGGAGATGATGATGGTGGTGATGGTGGTGATGATGATGGTGATGGTGGTGGTGATGATGGTGATGATGATTGTGATGGTGGTGGTGGTGGTGGTGGTGTAAATTTTCATTTATTTACCACTAGTTGAGATGTTCTGTTTTGTCTTCTTCTCTCTGGCACCTGGGTCCCCTTAGGCCTACTTAAATTTTCTTTCTCTTGCTCAGAGCTCTTTGGCCTTCAGTGAAAGCTTTTAGGGTCTCTTTTGCAGTGATGAAAGCCGAGGTAACAAGCCAGCTGTTGCTACCCTGACAAGCCCTGAGAGGAAGCTCCCAGTTGTCAGTAGCTGCAATGTGTTGACAAGCTCCCAGGCCCCTCGCCCACGCGGCTCTCCCACATCCTCCCCAGGCCCGAGTAGCCCTACAAGCTCGCAGGAGACTACAGTGGGACCCAAGGGGACCCTCTTCCTTTTAGGAACCCCAGAATCTTGGGCCTTATCCTAGGCTTCTGAGTTCTGATCCCCTCAATCCCACCTAGCTGGAGGGTGAAAGAGTCGGTGGCTGTTCCCTTTTCTAGAGATTCTGGAAGAGCTCTCTTTTCCACATATATGCTCCAGGCCCTGCCAGCGGACACTCCCTTCTGGCTGCCCCTTAGCTCAGGAGGTGGAGTTGAATACAAGCTGGGAGGAACTTTCAGGCCACCCTTCCCACCCCCTCTGCCAATTTTTAAACACACAGTGGCCATCTGTTTACAAATTTTGGTCTTGCTTATTCTTTTTAGGAACCCTATGTTATTGCATTTATATGGCTGTGCGTTAATTTATTTAACCTGAGCTTTTCCCAGATTTTGATTTTTAGTATCATACAATGTACAGTCCTTATGAGTCTTCATCATCACGCCATTATTATTATTATTCTAAATTTGCAGTACCTGATTCCCAAAGCTCCATGATGATGATAATAAAAATGTTAGAAATTACTGAATGCCCATGATGTGCTAGGCCATTATATGTGTTAACTTATTTAACACTTATTTCACAGCCCTATTTTTATCCTGATTTTACAGATAAGGAAATTAAGTCTCAGAGAGGTTAAGTGACTCATTCAAGGTCACACAGCTAATAGGGGATGGAGGCAAGCTTCAAAGCTCTCATGCCTTCACTATATCCATACCCTGCATGGAGAATACACTGGGTCAGATTTCCAGTCCAGTTTCTGAAATTTAATAACCATACTTCCCCTGACAAGTGACATTAGCTTCTTGGGACCTAGATTCTTCTATTCCAATAATCTCTGCCTTGCCTCTCTCCCAGCAGTGTGGAAGAGGTCAAAGAGATTGTGTATGTGGAAGCACTTTAAAAACTATCACGTACCATACAAATAATTGAGATTATTTCTGAGTACACATTTAAGCTTCTTGATTTCAAGCACTGTAGCCCTTTGACAAATGTGAAAGAGATGTCCAGAGATCTAGTCAAATCTCCAAATTGGATACTATATAATGATTGCAGAAACAAGGCATAGCTGTTTTTAAAGATACAAAGTTATTTGGAAATGTTGTCTGGAGCAGTTGCTCCAAGTGTTTTGTGAATCACCTTTTCTTAATTTCTTTTAACTGAATGACAGACCAACTCTAGTCCACTGCTGAATTCCACATTCCTCTCTTTATTTGTTCAAAATTCCTTTTTGTGTGTGTGTAAGAAACATTGCTTTCTTAGGCCTCTCCACTTCCTCTGCACTTCTGTCATATACTAGTGTTTGGCTTTCTGCGGAAGGCCATTTTCACAAAGAAACAAGACTTTATTTTTCATCGTTTTGAAAGATGAGAAAGTACTAGATAATGTGTTGATTCACAAGTGGTACAAATTCACACCTCAGTAATTGACAAACGCCACACACCATGGGCATTCAAGGTCCCGAGGGAGTTTATATTTCTGAGTCAAATCCTTGAATACCACGGTTCTATGGCAGAAACTAGGCACTCCTTTAGTCTGCGCTTTGCCTGGTAACTAGAGCAGCCTGGCTCCCTTACCAAAATGTGAACATTTCTTAATGCAAAGGCTGCATCTTCTTCATCTTCAGATTCTTCTCCAGAAGTACCCAGTGCCTGGTGTTTTCATGATTATGCAAAAATTATTTGTAGAACTGAATGGCATCACCTTCATGAATTCTTTTTTCCACTGTGCATACCCCTCTCTAGTTAGAGGCAGAGCGGTTTCTTGTCGGCCTTTCTGTGGGATGACATGTCAGTCATTTGTAGACTGGTCTTTATTTTATCCACCTGGTGAGAGGGAGGGTTTGGACAGGATGATCTTTAGGACCTGTTTAATTAAACAAGGAGGTGTCCTTAATGCCCTGGCAGCCTACAGGAGCAAACCAAAATTTAAGCCTGTGAATGCCTCAAGGTTAGGAAACCAAAAGTCAACGCAGATAAGCTTGTTGATTTCAAGCACCTTAGCCTTTTAACAAATGTGAAAGATGTGTTCGGAGACCTTGTCAAATCCCCAAATTGGATACCATAAGCTAAAGACAACCAATCACAAACAGCTAACTAGTCTTTAAGCTGTAGCCAATCAAATAATTTCCTATCTTTGCTTTGCACTTTCTCTCTCTATAAGTTTCCCCCCGGCTCCCTTCTGCAAAGTGCTCCCAACTGGGTTGACACCACCCTATTAGAATTGATTTTTGCTCAAATAAACTCTTAAACTTTTAAAATATGTTTTAGTTTATCTTTTAACAGATCATGGCTCCCAAAGCCCACCAATCACCTGGAGATTAAGAGATACCTGAGCTCCTTCCTGGAGGTTCTGACTCACAATAGATCTGGGATAGGTAAGAATTAGTAATAAGATCAGCTAACACTTATCAAGAACTTGCTTGGGTCTAGGCATGGTGCTAAGTGTTTTACAAGTTCATGTTCTCAGTTTACATCTTCACAACCATCTGAGGTAGTTGCTATTATGGCCCCTATTTTATAGAGGAAGAAATTTAAGCTAAAAATGGGGGGGGGGGGAGGTGGGGGTAGCTGCCTAAGAAGGTTATGTAACTAGTAACCTGTCGAGAGGAGATTCCATCTCAGATCCGTGCTACAGGAGCCTTTGGCGGGGTGGGTTTGGGGTGGGAGGGGCTCCTGGTGATTTTGATGATCAGCCAGCTGTGAGAAAAGCCGCCCAGAGGCCCACGCCACTCTTAAAGGATGCATCTGTTTGCAATGTTTGGCCCATCCCCCTCCAGTGTTTCTGGAAAGAACAGCTTTCTCTCTAAACCTAAGACGACCAGCTGGACCTCTTATCGACATTTCCCAGCTTTCGGGCAACGCCGAGTCCACTCCGCGAGCCTCTGGGTCTCACAGGTTGCCCCAATCTGGGAACCCAGAGAGACTCTTTCTGTACACCTGGCACTTCTGGTACCGCCCCGTTTCGCGACACCCCCAATCCTAAGCCCGTTCTTCGCGATTGACGTGACCCCAGAACAGTTATAATTGGTCATGACGAACTGCCGCTCCGCCTCCTCGAAGACTCCGCCTCCCTTTCATTCTGAAAGAAAGAACCTCGGCCCGGGCGCCCAATGAGAAGCGCCCCCACCCCAAAGGTCCCTCCTCTTTCGGCGCCGACCCCGCCCCCAGGGCCGGAGAGATGCCCGCCTTTCGGCGTAGCATGGCCCAATCGGAGGGCGCGACCGCCCGGACGGACGGCAGCCGGCCCAATCCCCGGGCCTCGGGCCGCGTCGCCCCGCCCCTCCGCCGGGCCGAGCGGCGGGCAAGAGCGGGCCTCGGGGCGGCGGCGGCGGCGGACGCGGCCTGAGGGAGCGGCCGGCTGCCGCCTCGCCCGCCGCGGGGTCCATGGCCTGAGCGGCCATGTCCGGCGTGGTGCGGACCCTCAGCCGCTGCCTGCTGCCGGCCGAGGCCGGCGGGGCCCGCGAGCGCAGGGCGGGCGGCGGCGGGGCCCGCGACGCGGAGCGCGAGGCGCGGCGGCGCAGCCGGGACATCGACGCGGGGCTGGCCCGCGAGCGGCGCGCCGTGCGGCGCCTCGTCAAGATCCTGCTGCTGGGCGCGGGCGAGAGCGGCAAGTCCACCTTCCTCAAGCAGATGCGCATCATCCACGGCCGCGAGTTCGACCAGAAGGCGCTGCTCGAGTTCCGCGACACCATCTTCGACAACATCCTTAAGGTGCGCTCTCCCCGCGTCCCCGCCCGCACACCTGCGCCCAGGTGCGCGCAGGTGCGGCCCCGCGGACCCCTGCGCCCCGGCCGGCACCGCGGCCCACGCCTTTGTCTGCCCCTGGTCTGGCCGCAGCGGCCCCGTGCCCCTAGCTTTGGGGGAGCCGGCCAAGGACGCGCACCCTGTCTCCCCGTCGGCCTGGTGGCCTTCGCCTCTGCTCTTCTCGGGGATCTGGGGACTGAGGTAGCGGGAAAGCCGGACATCTTCTGGGGCTTTGGAGGCGCGGGGGTTTTAGCAGTGGGGAGGGCCCCTCCTGGATTCAGGGTGCCGTCCTTGCCCTGCCCTCCCAGTAGGTTCAGAAGAGCGGTGTAGACTGGAGAGGAAACCGGCCGCACGTCTCTCCTTTTAAACTGGTTATTAGGAAAATTCCCAACATATACAGAGTAGAGAAAATAGAAGGAACAGTAAGTACCCAGGCCCCTCTCCACAACTTCAGCAGTGATGGATTCAGCGCCCGTCTTGTTTCACCTGTACCTCTGCCCCTGTGATTTTGAAGCAAACCCCAGACACTGTATAGATTCACTGGAAAATGTTTGTTTACAGAGCTCACAGATAAGCGTTACGGTGGTTATGTTTTTTAAAATGATGCCTTATCAACCCTGAAGATTTAATAACTCCTTAACATGGTCAAATACCCAGCCCGGTTCAGATTTCCTCCATTGTCACATAACTGTTTTGTTTGCGTTAGGATATAAATTAAATCTTTGCATTGCAATTTGTAATATATCTCTCAGGTGGTGTTTAATAATCCCCAGGTGCTCCTTCTGTCCCTTGCTCCATTTTTATCATTTGCTACTTGTTTGTGGGAAAAAAAGCGTAGAGCTGACCAAGTTTGGGTTCTAGTTTCTGTGTACGGTGTGAACCTGTAGTAGAGGGGCCCCAAAGAAAGGAATTCTGGAGAACCCTGATGAGGAGGGGAAAATAGAGCCTCTCCTGTACCTAGAATAGGGTCATTTCCTTTTTTTTTTTTTCTTTCTTATGGTTTCTTACTTCTACCCTTTCCTTTCCCCTTCACCTGCCCTCTCCATGGCCCATTTTGGGGAAACCAAATTATAGGTATGAGGAAAGTTGTCTCAAAACAGAGGTGGAGGGAAGCTTGTCATACCAGAATCCTCTCTGGAGACGAGATTTTGTGGTGCCTGAGGGACTCCAAATTTAGCAAAGGGCTGTAGAACCAACCCATGGGCACATGTCTTTCACTTCACCCATGAGGAAGCTCTGGGCCTTGGGGACGAAGTGGCTCCCCGCTGGGACCTGGAACCCTGGGCTCCAGACTTGCAGGCCTGCATCAGGAATCTCGCACCAGTATTCTCACTTGATGTATTTGTTAGTAAAGCATTTCGTTTTGATAGAAATAGCTCTTTTAGGGTCCTGCCGGGAAGAGAATAATTTGAATGATAAAACACCCGTTTCCTTTTCACCTCTTTCAAAAGCCTCTCTGTGAGTCAGAGCTCTGGCCCAATACTTCATAAACTTTAAAGGCTAGGTGCCCAGTATGATCCAAGGGATTAACTGTGTGTTTAAAATTCCCCTCATCTTCTGGGGTAAAGTTCATTTGATTGTCTTTCTCTGTCACAGAGCTGGATTTTATTTTTGCGGCTTTTCTGGACCTCTGAACCAAGCAGGTTATAAGATGTGGCTGATTGACTCGCAGTTTCTTTCAACTCGGGAGGCAGAGAAAATACTTAGAAACAGAATCTTAAATCTAAATCAGTGTATTAAGTGCATTTTTAGAAAACTCAGTCTCAGCTTTTCCCAGTACATATAGACACTAACTTTTACTAACTTCCTTACCAGCAAGAAACAAGATTTGTTAATCAGTATCCTATTTTCCTTGTCAACTTTTTTTCTTTTTTAATAATTGTAATTCCATATTAAGCTCACTTTGTCTGTTTTGACCATTTCAATGAGTAGTTAGCAATTCATCTTTCACTGTAAAACCAATAATTACCTCTCCCCTCATTTTTATTTGGGCAGATCACTTTGGGAAGAGACTTTTTAAATAAATTGCTTTGTAGTGGCTCTAGTAGCAGATATTTGAATAGTAACTCTTCAGAATAATATTTGTGTCTACAAATAGAGTTCGTGTTAACAGGCTATTTTTAAAGCACTAGCTATGTGCCAGGCCTTTTCATATATGGCCTTTAATTTTCCTAACGCTTCAAGTGGTATTGTTGCATTTAGCCAGTGGGGAAATTGAAAACAGAGAGTTTGAAATCTGCGTAAGGTCAGTTACCTAATTCGTAGGTGACACAGCTGGGAACCAAACCTGATCTTTTTTTTAAATTAAACTTTTAATACTGAGAGAATTGTAGAGTCCCATGCAGTTTTAATAAATAATAGAGAGCTCCTATGTACCCTTTAACCAGTTCCCCACAATGGTGAGATCTTGTAAAACTAGTTCAATATCACAACCAAGATACCGACGTTGAGAAAGTGAAGACACAGAACGTTCCCATCACAGCAAGTATTCCTCACGTTGCCTTTTATAGCCACTGCCACCCTTCGCCCTCCCCCGACCTGGCAGTGACTGATCTATTTTCCAATTCTATAATTTCGTCATTTCATGAATATGATATAAATGGAGTCTTGCAAGATGGTGACCTTTTGGAATTGGCTTGTATCACTCAGCATGATTCCCTAGAGATACACCCCAGTTACTGTGTGTGTTCACAATCAATAGTTCCTGCCTTTTGATTTCTGAGTAGTGTCCACGGTAAGGATTTACCACCGTACACCGTTTAGCCATTCGCCTGTTGAAGGACATCTGGGTTGTTTCCAGTTTCTGCCTATTATGAATAAATCTTCTATGAACATTTGTGTACGTGCTTTTTGTAAGTACATAAATTTTCATGTATCTGGGATAAATGCCCAAGAGTGCAGTTGCTCAGCTGTGTGGCAGTTGCATGTTTAGTTTTATGAGAAACTGCCAAACCGTTTCTGAAGTGGCTGCACTATTTTACGTTCCCACCAGCAGTGTACGAGTGAGCGATCCAGTTTCTCTGCATCCTTGCTAGCATTTGGTGTTGTCACTCTTTTTTATTTCAGCCATTTCCGATAGGTGTGTAAGTGCTGTGTTACTGCCATTTTAATTTGCATTTCCCTATGGCTAATGATACTTTCCTGTGCTCATTTGCCATCTGTATATTCTCTTTGATGAAATGTCTCTTCATACTTTTTAGCCATTTTGTAATTAGGTTCCTTGTTTCTTTATTGTTGAGTTTTGAATGTTCTTTATGTATTCTGGGTACCACTCCTTTGTGAAATACGTGTTTTGCAAATATTTTCTCCCAACCTGTAGCTTGTCTTTTCGTCCTTTTTAACAGGGTCTTTCGCAGAGCAAAAGTTCTTAATTTTGATGAGGTCCAATTTATCAGTTTTTCCCTTTATGGATCATGCTTTTGGTGTCAAGTCTAAGAACTCTTTACCTAACCCTAGATCCCAAAGATTTTCTCCTATTTTTAAAAAAATTTTATAGGTGTACATTTTACTTTTAAGCCCCTGATCCATTTTGGGTTAATTTTTGTATAAGGTGTGAGGTTTAGGTGGAGATTTTTTTGTTTTTTTCTCTATGGATGTCCAGTTGTTCCAGGATTATCTATTGAAAAGACTATCCCTCCTCCTTTGAATTGCTTTTGCATCTTTGTCAAAAATCAAGTGGGCATATTTGTGTGGATCTATTTCTGGGTTTTCCATTCTATTCCACTGATCTATCCCCTCTTCTGCCAGTATCACACGATGTTGATTGCTATCGCTATATAGTAGGCTTAATATCAAAGTGATTTCTCCCACTTCATTTTTCTTTTTCAAGATTGTTTTAGCTATTCTAGGGTCTGTGCCTTGCCATTGTAAATTTTAGAATAAGCTTTCTTATGTCTATATTAAAAAAGAAAAACTTGCTGTGATTTTGATAGCATTTGCATTAAACCATAGATCAGTTTGGGGAGAATTGACATCTCTCCTATGTTGAGTCTTCCAATTCATGAACATGGTATGTCCTCATTTATTTAGGTCGTCTTTGATTTCTTTCATCAACATTTTGCACTTATCAACATACAGATCCTGTACATGTTTTGTTACATTTATACTTAAGTATTACATTTTCTTTTTTTTTTTTTTTTTTTTTAAAGCGGAATCTGAATCAGTTGGTTTGGGACTGGGCCTGAGATTCTGCATTTTTTTTAACCTTTATTTATTTATTTATTTATGGCTGTGTTGGGTCTTCATTTCTGTGCGAGGGCTTTCTCTAGTTGTGGCAAGTGGGGGCCACTCTTCATCGCGGTGTGCGGGCCTCTCATTATCTCGGCCTCTCTTGTTGCGGAGCACAGGCTCCAGACGCGCAGGCTCAGTAATTGTGGCTCACGGGCCTAGTTGCTCCGCGGCATGTGGGATCTTCCCAGAGCAGGGCTCGAACCCGTGACCCCTGCATTGGCAGGCAGATTCTCAACAACTGCGCTACCAGGGAAGCCCCTACATTTTCTTTAGAGCAGTTGTAAGTGATACTGTGCTTTTAAGTTTCCACATGCTCATTGTTACTGTATAGCAGTAGGATTGATTTTTGTGTCAATCATGTGTCCTGTGACCTTGCCAAATACACTTAATGGTTCTAAGAGCTTTCCTATAGATTTTTCGGGATTTTCTATGTAGATCATCGTGTTATCTGCAAATAGGGACACTTGTTTCTTCTTTCCCTAAAGTTAGGTATGCCTTTATTTCTTTTTTTTGCCTTACTGCAGTGGCTAGAACTTCCAGTATTAAGAGAGGTGAGAATAGTCATATCTTATGTTTCTTTCCTGATGTTGGTGATTTGTGTCTTCTCTTTCTATTTTTCTCAGTCTTTTAGAGGCTTATCACTTTTACTGATTTTTTTCCCCCTGAAAACTAGCTTTTTATGTCATTGATTTTTCTTCTGTTTTCAGTTTCATTTATTTCTGCTTTTTATTATTTTTTTCCTTGCTCTGATTTTATTTTGCTCTTTTTTTTTTTAATTTCTTGAGGTAGAGACTTAGATTATTTACTTGAGACCTCTCCTCTTTTCTAATGTAAACATTTTAAGTGCTATAAATTTCCCCCTCAGCACTGCTTTAGCTGTAGTCACATATTTTGATATGTGGCATTTTAATTTTTATTCAGTTTTGTATGTATTTTTCTTTCTTTTGAGATAGCTTCTTTGGCCCATAGATTGTTTAGAAGTGTGTTACAGTTTCCAAGAGTTGAGAGATTTTCCTGTTATCTTTCTGTTCTTGATTTCTTTGACTCCATTATGGTCAGAGAACATACTTTGTATGACTTCAGTTCTTTTAAATTTTTTGAGGTTTGTTTTATGACTCAGAATATGGTCTATCTTGGTGTATGTTCTGTGGGCCTATGTTGGTGAATGTTCCATGGGTACTTGAAAAAAAATGTGTATTCTGTTGTTTGGTGTTGTTTTCTGCATGTGTTGATTTGATCAGTTGCTTGATGGTGGTGTTGAGTTCTGTATCCTTGCTGATTTTCTTTTTAGTAGTTCTGTCAGTTGCTGAGTGAGGAGTTGAGGTCTCCAACTATAATTGTCCATTTCTCCTTTAGTTCTATTGGGTTTTGCTTCATGTATTTTGAGACTCTGTTGTGTGGTACGTAAACATTTAGGATTATTAGTCCTCCTGATGGGTTGGTCTTTTTGTCATTACGTAATGTCCCTTTTGGTCTCTAGTAATTTTCTTTGCTCTGAAGTCTAATTTATCAGCTCTTTTAACATAGCCACTCTTTTTTTTTTTTTTTTTAT
Organism: Eschrichtius robustus; assembly: GCF_028021215.1. Taxonomy (NCBI): domain Eukaryota; kingdom Metazoa; phylum Chordata; class Mammalia; order Artiodactyla; family Eschrichtiidae; genus Eschrichtius; species Eschrichtius robustus. Next base: position 91,188,904 of record NC_090839.1, read on the forward strand.
GAATGCTTTCATGGTATATGTTTCCATCCTTTTAACCTACCCACATTGTTGTTTTGAAATGAGTTTCTTATAGACAGCATATTGTTATATCATATTTTCTTATCTACTCTGCTGATCTGTTAATTTGTATATTCAGATGATTTACATTTAAGGTAAGGTAATTATTAACATGTTAGGGCACAAGTCTCCTATTTTATTATTTTATATTTTTGTTTTTGTTTTTTCTGTTTCTATCCTTCCTGCAGGTTATTTAAACATCTTGATTGATTGGTTTTTTGAGTAGCATATCAATCAAAGCTTTGTATCATTTTCTTGGTAGTTGCTCTAAGTTTACCATATACATATGCAATTTATCCCAGTCTACTGGAAACTGTGTTTTACAACTTTAAGTGAAGTGTGGGAACTTTATTTCCATTTAGATCCCTTTACCCTCCCCACCTTTTTTAAAATATTTATTTATTTATTTATTTATTTATTTTTGGCTGTGTTGGGTCTTCGTTGCTGCGCGCGGGCTTTCTCTAGTCGTGGCAAGTGGGGCCTACTCTTCGTTGCGGTGTGCGGGCTTCTCATTGTGGTGGCTTCTCTTGTTGCGGAGCACAGACTCTAGGCACGAGGGCTTCAGTAGCTGTGGCTCACGGGCTTAGTTGCTCCGCGGCATGTGGGATCTTCCCGGACCAGGGCTGGAACCCACGTCCCCTGCATTGGCAGGTGGATTCTTAACCACCGCACCACCAGGGAAGTCCTTAACCGCCCCACTTTTAAAATATCAGTGTCTTTAAGTATTTCTTATACTTTGAGCACCACATTGGATGGTTTTACTTCAGTCATCAAATATGATTTAAGAAATGCACGAGAAATAGAATTTGTTATATTTATGCCTGTTTTTACCTATTCTGACTGTGTCCTTTCCTTGCTGAAGTTCTAGCCTTCTCCTGTTACTCTCTCCTTTCTCTTTGGAGAATTTCCTTTAGCCAGTCTTTAAGCATGGATTTGCCTGCAACAAATTCTCTCAGCTTTCCTTGTCCAAGAATGTCTTTATTTCACCTTTAATCTTGAAGGATGTCTTAGCTAGCGATTGGACTCACAGCTGACACTTATTTTCTTTTAGTCCTTGAAAAATGTGCCACCTTCTTCTGACCTCTGATTTCAGACGAGAAATCAAATCATTCAAATTGCTGTTCCTCTGTAAGCTTGTCATGTCTCTCTGCCTGATTTTAAGATTTTTCCTTTGTCATTGGTTTCCTGAAGTTTAATTATAATTTGTCTGGACATAGGTTTCTTTCAGCTTATTGTATTTGGGGTTTGCTCAGCTTCTTAAATCTGTATATTTATGTCTTTTGCCAAAATTGGGATATTTTCTGCCATTATTTCTTCACATACTTTTTCAGTCCCGCTCTTTTTCTCCCTTCCTTCTGGGACTCTGTCAATAGGCATCTAGCTCTTGTTCCTGACCTCTGGGTCCCTGAGACTCTGTTTCTTGTGGAGTGGGGTTCTAGCTCCGGCTCTCCCTAGGCCTGGCTGCCACCAGGGAAGGCGAGGGGGCAGCAGTGGCAATCGGCCCAGTCCCCCCCACCTTCTACCCTCTGGGACTGGGTGGGGTGGAGGCTCAGCTCCCCCTCCCCCAACACTGCCCTGGTTGGGGATTGGGAGCACTTCCTGTGTGTCTAGGCAGGGATGGGAGGTGAGATCCCTGTGTGGCCCCACTGCCAGCACGACGTGGTGGGCCACTTGGAACATGCCTGGTTCTGAGGCACAGGAAGGGGATGTGGAAGGTCAGCTTCCCTTTCAACCCCACTGAAACCTCAGAGGACGATTCTGCAGTTTTTCTGTTGGTTTTTGGCTGGACTAGGGTGGGTGTTGTCAAAAACGTGTTCTGTTGTAAGACCACCCTTTTCCTGGCCCTTTGGCTGGGGAGACAAGCTGCTCTTGGAGCTCTTTCCATCTGCCTTTTGGCTTTTCCAGCTTGGAGGCACTGGCAGCACCCTGTCCTGGGCAGGTAGGGACAGTCAGGACACCTGGGGGACTCACTGCCGCGTCTTTCCTCAAGTCCCGGGTCCCAGGCAGCCTGCCGCCTTCTTCCCACCCCCTTTCCTATGCTTGTTTTGTTGTGTTGTTTCTAGAGCCTTTTCATTTGTAATGGGGAGGGCCTGGGAGGAATGGAGCTACTCTGTCTTGGCAGAACCGGACCAGACGTCTTCATATTCCTGGTCCTTGATTCCAGGTTCAGGGCTTTTCCTTCGTGATCACAGTTGTGCCTGAGTTTGAACACATTGTTTCTTTAACTTCATTGCCTCACTCTACTCCCTGTGATGGATTATTTGAATCTACTAGTTGCTTTGACTTCCTGTGAATATTATCCATAAGACTTCCTAATCTTTCTTTTTATTTTTATAATAATTTTTTTCTTAACATCTTTATTGGAGTATAATTGCTTTACAATGGTGTGTTAGTTGCTGCTGTATAACAAAGTGAATCAGCTATGTGTATACATGTATCCCCATATCCCCTCCCTCTTGCGTCTCCCTCCCACCCTCCCTATCCCACCCCTCTAGGTGGTCACAAAGCGTGGAGCTGATCTCCCTGTGCTATGCGGCTGCTTCCCACTAGCTATCTGTTTTACATTTGGTAGTGTATATATGTCCATGCCACTCTCCCACTTCATCCCAGCTTACCCTTCCCCCTCCCCATGTCCTCAAGTCCATTCTCTACGTCTGCATCTTTATTCCTGTCCTGCCCCTAGGTTCTTTAGAACCGTTTTTTTTTTTTTTTTTTAAGAGTCCATATATGTGTGTTAGCATACGGTATTTGTTTTTCTCTTTCTGACTTACTTCACTCTGCATGACAGTCTCTAGGTCCATCCACCTCACTACAAATAACTCAATTTCGTTTCTTTTTATGGCTAAGTAATATTCCATTGTATATATGTGCCACATTTCTTTATCCATTCATCTGTCGATGGACATTTAGGTTGCTTCCATATTTTTATAATCTTAAAGATGCTAGTCTGTCACTTCCCAAGTGGGCTGTCCCAAATGTTCATGTATTTGGTGCTTCAGAAATTATTTAATAACGCCTCTGGTGCTAGCAAGTGCCTCAGTACATGTGTGGAAGGCTTTAAACCAGCTTGACTTTATCTCACCGTGCTTTCCACTCCCTCATCTGTAATTTCAAGAACGGTTTTTAATTAACCGATTTTTACATCCAGTTAGAGGTGAGTAAAATGTTAGCTGTGTGAAGGTCCTTTGTGACGTGGACTGGAAATTGAATGCAGAATCGCATGGGTGCGTCATTTAACCACACAAAGGCACACCTTCCTTGTATGTATACGTATTGATGATTTTAAAACCTTGTGAGTAATTAAATTATTAGAACTAGTGGTCTTTTGTTGGCACTGAAACAAAAGAATTCAGTTCAACAAAATGTTTGGACCATGTGTCCAAGGATTTGTGCTCAGTGCTGGTGGGGAGAGGGATATTTAATGGCAAGTCCTGCCCAGTCCCTACCCTGCAGGCGCTCTGACTAGCTGGGGAGACAGTTGCTCTTGTAACTAGTGCTGAGTCTGAGTGTAACCAGACTCGACGCCAGTGCAGAGGCGGGGAGGTGGCCCAGTGGCGAGTAGGGAAGGTCTCTGGCTGAGGTCCCCAGGAAAGCCTGCCAAGGAGGCGTGATGTGAGCTGGCCTGCGAGGGCCCTGCTGGAGTCCAGCAGGTGGAGAAGAACGCACAGCTGAGACCATCTCAGTGCCCTACGTTTGTCTATCAGTTAAGACAGAGTTCTAGTAAGTAGAGGTATTAAAGAATGAATGTAGGAGGGAGACAGAACTTTCTAGTGCCAAGGACTTGTAATGAGACGGCTTGCTAGGGACCTGTGGTCACGATGTCTGTGGCTGAAAACTGGACCTTCTTCCTATGAAATCCGTGTGTGTGCACAGAGTTTCAAGGAGCTCCCTGAACACGCTGAATCCCAAGAGTGGGCCTACATGTGCTCTGTGGGCTGCAGTTTAAGAACTTTTGTTATAGAAAACCAAGATTATGTGAGGTTTTAAAAAATCTTTTAGTATTATTATTTTTTTAGAATTGTTTGCTGTATTATATTTACCTTTTTGCTAAGGCGAAGAAGACTTAGAAGAAGCCTCCACCGCTGTCTGGAATTTTTAAGCACTTTGAAACTCCTGACCTGCAGAATCTTTGTTTCTTGGGTTCCGAAGCGGCACTCTGGGCTTGATGCTACGGTGGGCTTGCGTGAGAGCAGGAGCACAAATGTGCTTCTGGGTCTGGAAGAACAGTTGGGTTTTTATTGCTGTTTTGGCAAATTGCATTTAAGTAAGCAAGTTTACTTTTACATGTGGACACAGGTGGTTGGTCCTTCAGTAATGCCAAAAAACAAAAACAACATCTTTTTCCTTTGGTTAAAATAATCCAGAGACTGCCCTCTGGCCATTGTTGGGGATTCAGAGCACATGGGCAGTTGGTTTTCCCCTCCAGCTTTCAGGTTGACATGTTGATTATTTTAACCAAATCTATTTTTCAGGGAGCAGTATTGGACCTTTAGTCATCTGTCACGTGGGGTTTGGGATATAGCTGTGCTTGATGCCAGATAGTGTTCTGTTGGCAGCTCATAATTATTTGTTGTTGTTACATAGTTGAGAGTGGGGACGTGGATCTTATCGGTTTTAAATGGAACTGAAGATTTAAACTGAAGTCTTACCTACAGATCTAACTATAGGGTGATCTTCAAACCAAAGAAGCTAATGTTGTGTAATGGACCTAATGCTTAACTTACATTACCTGAAGGGCAATGCCGTCCCGTAAAGACAGGCGGGTTTACTTCATGTTACAACTACTATAGTTTGTAGTTAAACAAAAACAGTAGAGTCCTCTTTGCATCTTCTGTCAGGTGGGCTGGACAGAGCGGCTTCTTAGTTGCAATGCATTGCCCTCTTAGAGTGAACAAGATACGAAGAATAGTTGCTGACCATGTGATAGTCACCTTTTTGCATGATTCTTTCGTGCATGAAGATACTTATCTCCCATTAGGATAAATGTTCAGGTAGGTCCAGGTATGTGGTTTATGGAATGGAAGACATAGTTCGCATCCTGCGTTAGTGTGTCGGGTAGAGAAGCCGTCGCTTCTGCCTTGGTATGGTGAACTGAATCATTTGGCACTTGTGCTTTGGCGGTGCAGCATCCAGAGGACAGAAAAGGAACAGTTGTTACTCTTGAGAGTATTTGCAAGAGGATAGAAGGTAGTGGGAGAGCAGCGCTGCCCTTGTTCTGGATGCCGAGGGGAGGAAAATGTTCCTGATCCCTGCACAGGCCACGTATTGAATAGATGGCACTTCTCTCTGAACCTGGGCATCCATTTTACTGTCCAGTCTGCAAGCCACGGCACCAACTTTGTCAAATGGCCCTGTTAGACTCAGCAGCAGACTGGCCTTAATGAACATTCACTGGTGTTAGCCAGCGCATCTAGGCCTTAGGTAGTCAAGTGACTGTGTAAACTTGAGCAGAAGCTCTAAACCAAGGGAATGCTCAGACTCAGAGAATTTGTCCTGTGCTGTGTTAATACTGTCATTACCTTGGTGGAGTGTTCTGGTGATTGTGCGTGGTGTGGATTCCACCGAGGCCTTGAGTGCCTTCTGGGGCAGTCATATGGAGGTTCCCTGCCATATCCAGGGAAGGCCAGGGTAGAGGTTAGGGCCACGGGAAACCTGCACCCATCATTCCGGGCCAAGCCCTTTGTGTTGTGCTGTGTGCATGATGGCGAGTCCTCCTTTCACGGTGCTTCTCTGCCTGGTTGGCCTCAGTGGGGGTGGGAAACACAGGGGAGGGCAGGGCAGGAAAGGGGACATCCCTGGTTAAGTCACTGGCAGGACCGGGGAGCCCTAGCCTAGCTGAAGGAGGCCACCACGTTGTATTCATACAACCCAATACAGGTTGTATGATGAGATTCATCTGCACTAGTGTGACAGTAAATATCCTGGGGCCACATCACTGACTTAGACCTCAGAGAAGCTCGTAGCAAGCTCCACGGTCACTGACAGCACACCCTGTGATGCAGATTGCATTCGTTTTCAAGGTAAATCTTTGTGCATCTCTGTAAGACAAGATACTCAGTGTTACAAGCAAAAGACTTGACATTTACCGAGAAAGGAAAGGAAGTAATTATTTAAAGTCTCACCTTACTGCTGGTTTCCCTTACAGGTGAAAGGGAACAGCTGCTTCAGAGGTTTGTTTTTGGAATTTTTGTAACAGTGTCAGCAGGATTTTTAATCTGTGTTTTCCGCTGACATCAGTTCTCCATCTACAATTGTTGGCACACAGGAGATGACCCCAAAATTATTTATACTTTTTGTGGCCACTTAAAGTGTTGGGATTTTTTGGTTTTTGTTTTTTCGTTTTTTCCAAGGAAATGAAGTTCTATAATTTTAGTTTTAGTCTGGGGAAAGGAAGTGTTTTCCCCAGGAGTCTGATGACTCGATTAGGTAGATGGAGGCTGAAAGCTCTGTTAGAAGTGTGCAGTGACGGGGAACACAAGGCGGGGGGCAGGGGGCAGGGGGCGGGGACTCCCGAGATGAGCCGATCAGAACAGAGGAATAGAAGCTATTCCCTTCCTATCAGTACATATCTGATACAGCTATAAAGTAATGGGACTGTGTTTTTAAACAGACAAGCCAGAACTACCAGAACAGACTGGTTAAAGCAGATGTCTCATTAAAAGTAATCATCTCAGGAAGCCGTGTCAACAAATCCTTAAGCGTGTGTTTATGTGCTGGGCACCGTCTCTGCCCAGAAGGAGTGATACCTTTCCTTGGTGTGGGGAGCTTCTGTGTTTGTGTTTAAAGCACCTTCTCTGTTATCTCATTGGACCCGCTCAGTAGGCTCGTTGGGGTTTTTTTACTCTGACGGGAGGGATTTTCATTTTCCAGATGCAGTTGTATTTTTGCCTCTCTCGCCATCCCTCTGCCCCCTCTGCAGGAAGCGGGGAGGAGTGGGCTTGGGCTCCTGCCGCCTGCCCACAGGGGCCGGTTCTCAGCCCTAAGCTGTAGGCGTGGCCCTGCCTGTGTTGGTCCAGCTGTGCCAGGGAGCAGACCTACTTGGCTGCAGATCGAAAGCCAAACTCTCCCATCTGGCTTTTATTAATAGGAAAGCCAGTATTTTGATCTCCATCTATCTATCTGACTCCTGTTTTGATCTCCACGTTGACTCTAGACTTGGGAGCGGAAGAGGAAGATCGAGACTTGTGAGTACGAGCTTGCCTGGGGCACCCACTGGGCTGGAACTCCCTTGTTGACGTATCCGTTTGGCTCTTTTTCTGCCACGAGAGGAAATAGCAAGGTGATCATTATTTTAGGAATAAATGTAGTTGCACCCGAAGGACACCATCACTTTCTATTTCCTCACGGAAAGTAGAAGCTCGCTGTGCTTTCTGGCTTATGTGAGATGTTAGCGCCTGCAAGCCTAGGAGTTGCTGGGTTTCTAACCTCCCACTTCTCCCATGTCGGGGCAGTCACCTCACTGAAGGAGCTTCCTTGACGTGGAGATGTTTTGGAGACTCTGACACGCTTGGACCCATTTGACACAGTGTTCTATGGAGCAGCACAAAATACAGAGCCTCCTTCTACGTGAATTAATTCACCCTCCTTGAGTGAATTAGTTTATTCAGCAGAGTCCTCAGGCACTGTGATACAGCAAAGGACAAGACGGAGAATTCCTCACCCCTGTGGGTAGAGCTGCCGTCAGCCCCGTGCCGTGTCCTTACAGCCCATGCATCTCTCAGTGGGGTGTTCTGTAACTCGCAGCTGCGCGCATCCAGAATCCTGAAGGAAGAAAAGGCACAGCCCTGTGGCGAGCTGGAAGGAAAGAATTCACACAGAGGAAGCAGGAGCAAACGCCCTGAGGCAGGAAGGCCAGAAAGAAACTGGAAGGAATGAAAAAAGCTCTGTGGAAATGATGGGTGGGGAGGCGGGAGAGGGAACCCGGGTGAGACCTGGCAGGGCCTTCCAGGCCGAGGTGATCCTGGCGGCAGCAGGAGGTGGATTGCGGCGTTTCAAGCAGAGGATTGCCTTGATCTCCTTTCTCAAAGCTCCGTCTGGGGGAATATGTTAGAGTGAGGCAGGATCAGAGACTCTTCTCCCATTCCCTAGTGGTATAGCTGCATACATACACAGCCATGTGTGCATTTAAAAAATAATCTTACGTATGAATATAGAAAAATTCAGCAGAAGTAATCAAGGAAGGAAAAAGAACATGATTACACCTGTAGTTTATACACATGAACTGTATAAAATTCTGATATTTGACCCTCGTTGACTTACTAAAACGGCAGTATTATATGGTCCAACCTAACACCTCAAAAACACTGCATCCAGGGACAAAAAGAGAGGATTCTAGGGCTGTGTCGTGCGTCTCAACCTCAGCTGCTGCTCCTGAAAGTAACATCGAGGAAAGAAGGTGAGTCAGCAGAATCCTGAACATTTGTACTGAGAGCTTTCAGTTTGGAGAGAAGCAGACCTGGGGCCTGGAGAGGTCTGCCCCAGCAGAGGGCCGGCTGCAAGGGCCAACCCTGTGCTGCCGCCAGAGCATGGCGCCGAGCCGAAGCTCGGGAGACGGGGAGGGGAGGTGGAGGTGGAGGGCTTTGGGCGGGGTTTCAGAAGAGAATCCATAGTTTTCAGCTTTCTTCACCTCCATCCCCTCAGACGTAAATTGAAAGCAACATACATTGTCAAACTCTAATTCTGGTCTGGGATGTCAACTAAGGTAGAAGTGGTATCAGGGAAATTGAAGTCAAAGAATAAAGGTTGGTGGAGAGTTAAGCAAGAGAAAGTCGGAACGAAATGGCATGGTGCCTCTAGCGTGCAAAAGACAGACGAAAAACCAAGTCTGGATAAAAAGGTAAACTGACACAGAAGTAGATTGCCCAAGAGTGCTTTATATTGTATAAGAATAAGAAACATCTAGATGATATAAAACCAGAGCTCAAGGGTATGATAAAACAATAAAATGAGAGAAAAAGGGAAATTGCAGAGTTAGTGAGATACGCTGAAAACTCGGGCAACACCATTATAGATCTCATAAATAGGTCAGAAACAGGAAGGACCTGAATGGAAAATTAATCACGACATGGGTGGGGGAGTGTCCAGTCTGACTCACTTGTTGATCCCCCTGTGTTTGTAGACTTAGGACTTGGAGAGACACGTGCATGTAAACTTACCCCTAAACTTCGGTGTCCAAAGAAGTCCTGCTGTGCCCGCAGAGGGAGATAAATAAAGGTGTTTTTGCCGACTTCACGGTCACTTTGCTCTCCTCTCATCTCTCTCTAAACTGTCCAGGGCAGGGACTGCAAGTGGACTTCTGTGCTTTCAGCCCATCGCTGTGTCACCCCTGTGAGCCCTTTGTACTCCCCTGTGGCAAACGGGCCTTTTAGATGTGGGTCTGTCCCCTAAAGAAGGACCTTTTTGGGTAGAGAGACCTTCATTTATTTAGCCACCTGCTAACCTGAGGTCCTCAGCAGCAGGAATATTTTCACTGGTTTCTCTTTCCTGGTGTTTAACGTTGTGCCCACACGTCATGGGAGAAGAGAACTTGGGGTGGCACCTGCAGAGTTTGGTAAGAACTCTGTCCTTTTCTGGCTCCTCCTCGGCACCACGTAACCGAAGTGACAGCTTTCGTGTGTGTGTGTGTGTCTGTGTGTGTGTGTGTGTGTGGCTTCACAGTTTTCAGACCCTCTTTCACTTAATTATCTGGTTTGTTAACTGTGGCAGCTTTACAGTAACTGGAGAAAGGCAAGGCGGGGTCTACGCTGCTGATGAGAAAACGGAGGTGGTCCCCCCTCTGTGACACGTGACTCCACCTGCTGGGAAGTGGGTGACCGGGGACCGTGGGGATTTACGTAGCCTCACCTGTTTAAGAAATGGGAGTATTGCTTCCATGGTGATAATGTTCCCAGCAAGTTTAGTTTTTCCTGTATTATGACATCAGCGGTAGATTTGGGAACTTTGCTAGCATAGACTGATGATTGTTACAGGTGAGCCTAACCACAACTGAATCTCATGTAGGATACAATGCAAACCTCGGGGAAACACACACACACTCACACACACACTCACACACGCTATAAAATAGTTCATGTGTTATGATACTGCCATAAAAATATGTGTAACCATACCTTAAACACTTATTTTGTTACGCTTCTGATATATCTTTATTTCTATGAAACACTTATGAATTTGGTTTTTTTTAAAATACACTTTCTACAGTAAACATTATTTTAAAGACTGCCTTGGTAATAGTAATTTTAAAGTATGAGTCCTTAGGAATATAATTGAACAGTCAAGGAGTGATGATTTAATGCTTTCTTTCCTTATGTACTTTACTGCAGTTACCAGGACATTCTCATTTTGAATCGTAGGTATTCTTAAAAAAAAAAAAAAAAAAAAAAAAAAAACCTAATTTGTGGTTTGAATCTTGCTTTAGAATTTTTGTAATCTTGAATATTTTCAGAATGTGTAAATATTTGCTGAGGAGACCACGGCATCTTCAGCATTTTAAGTGGGAACTTGTTTCTTAATTCTTGGTGACTTCAGGAAGAGAGCCCCCAGGTTGCCTGAGTGCTCCTTCCTCTGTCTCGTACAGATTAAAACTCTTCTGACAAAGTAAAATGCCCTTTTCTAGTCTTTCACAAATTTTTTTACTAATAACATTCTTAAAAATGAAAGTATTGGGAATAAGGAGAATGTTTTAAATGTAGGTGTTTTTCAAGTAGATTAAAAGACTTAAATCATTTTTTATTTTATAGAAGGATAGTTTATTTACAATGTTGTGTTAGTTTCTGGTGCACAGCAAAGTGATTCAGATTCAGATATATATATTCTTTTTCATATTCTTTTCTATTATGGTCTATCACAGGATATTGAATATAGATCCCTGTGCTATACATTAAGAGCTTGCTGTTTTTCCATCCTATATATAAGAATTTGCATCTGCTGATCCCAAACTCGAAATCCATCCCTGCCCCATCGCACCCCTCACCTTGGCAACCACAAATCTGTTCTCTATGTCTGTGAGTCTGTTTCTGTTTCGTAGATAAGTTCACTTGTGTCATATTTTAGATTCTACGTATAAGTGATATCACAAGGTTTTTGTCTTTCTCCTTCTGACTTAACTTCGCTTGGTATGATCATCTCTAGGTCCATCCATGTAGCTGTAAATGGCATTATTTCATTCTTTTTTATGGCTGAGGAATATTCCATTGTATATATATACCACATCTTTAAAGACTTAAATCTTGAATTGAACCTTCTAAAGCAATTTCGTCCAATGTTTATATAGTTAATTAGTGATATAATAAATATACCTAAATAGTTATTTTCTTTTATGTTGTTTTTATAATTAATACTCAGGCGACTGTTTCCTTGAATGTGACTTTTCCCCCCAAATAGTTTTGACATTGACCCTGTCATCTGACCTATCTTACATAAATGACATGATCAAAGAGGAAATCATTTAGTGCTCAATTATAGATAACAGTCACAAATACCTAGAGGTTAGAGTGCCTGAAGGTGTTTCGGGGACTGAGGAAAAGTTATCCCTGCACAGAGACATTTTTATTTCAGACTGGAACAAGTCAAGAATGCCAGCTACTAATCTAATAATTCAGTGATGTTCTGGAGATTCTACTCAGTTAAATAAAAGAAAAAAAAGTAGGTGTATCTACTAGAAAGGAAGGAACAAAATTAACATTATAAGTAGTAAACCCAAAATATCATCTAAAAGTTATTGGAATTAAAAATAGTTACAGGAGCGGCTGGATACAGAGTAAATGTTTGTGCCTGAACATATTTGCTTCTCTGTAATAGAAAAATCTCCCACTCATAACACCAACAAAAAGGATAAAATACCTAGGAATAAGCAAGAAGTGAATAAAATCTATTTGATGAAAGCCATAAAACTTTACTGAAGAACATAAAAATCATGGAAAAATTGATTATTTTTTGTGAGTAGGAATTCTTGATATTGTAAAAATGCCAATTTATGAATTGAGCACACCACCAGTCAAATCCCTATTTATTTTTCTTGCAACTTGACAGAACCATTCTAAGGTTTGTGTGATGAGTAAATGTGTGATAATAACTAATAACATTCTGAGAATGCATTGTTGTTTGGGGTAGTTTTCATGAGAAATAGTGAAGTATTATGGAGCTACCGTAATTAAAGTAGGGCAGTACTGGCTCAGACATGCACAGAGGGTCAGTGAAATAGGATAGAATCCCAGACAGACCCACATGTGCTTGGGACTTAATATCATGAAGGAGGGTTTTCAAAACAGTAGAAAAAGATGGATGATTGAGTAAATTGTGCTGTGAAAATGGCTAACCATTCAGGAAAAAAGTTAGATCTGTTTCTAATGCAATAATAAATTCCATATGGTTTAAAAATAAAAATATTAAAAAGCGGATCATGAAAAGACAGAATAGAATGTAGATGAACACTTTTAGGATCTCAGGATAAGGAAAGCCTTTCAAGTTAATGACACCAAAGACAGAAACGATCAGGTCAGGGGGTGGATGTTTTTGACTCCATAACTTTTAAAATTCTGTTTGGCCAAAAGAGCGTGAAGTCGAGTGGGAAATAGTATTTACAACATATGGTAAAAAAATTGGTGTCCTTAATCCTCTAATATTCGTCCACCGACCAGCAGCTTCCAAATTTACGTATGTAGCCCTGTCTGTACCCTTGCTCTTTGGACTCCTGTATACCACATTCTCCTCGATGTCTCCACCTCTGTCCAGTGGGCATCTTGAACTCGACAAACAAAACCAAACTCCTGACCCCTCGTCCCACTCCCCTCTGACATTTCAGCTAGTGGCCCCACTGCCTGGTTGTCCAATCTGAAAACCGAATCGTTTTTAAAACCACTTTTCCCAGCATCCAGTCCATTGGTATGTCCTGATGACGTGCGTATCCTGAGTCCTCTTCTCTCCTGCTCTGTGCACAGCCTAGTCCAAGCCCCGCTGGCCTCTGGCCAGTTGTGCAGTAGCCCCCCGAGTGGCCCCAGGTGCAGTCACTGTGTGGTTATTCTCACAGTCAGTTCAGGTGTTTTAAGTCAGGACGACAGTGTTTGAATTTCTATGGGACATCAAAAAGGTCACCTAACCAGATAGAGTTGCTTTAATATGACCTTTTCATTTTTACTCTGCTTTTTTCATAATCAAGGTAAAATTCACATAACATAAAATTAACCACTTCAAAGTGAAGAATTCAGTGGCATTTAGTACATTCACTATGTTGTGTAAGCATCACCTCTATCTAGTTCCAAAACATTTCCATCACCCCAGAAGGAAACCTTGACTTGCTAAGCTGTGACTCCCTGTTACCCCTCCCCCAGCAACCACTAATCTCTTTTCTGTCTATGAATTTACCTATTCTGGATATTTCATGTAAACTGAATCATATCATGTGTAACCTTTTGTGTCTGGCTTCTCTCACTTAACTTTTTTTTATCAATAGCTTTATTTTTTTTTTAGAACAATTTTAGGTTTACAGAAAAACTGAGCAGAAGATAAGAGTTCCCACATACCCCTCCTAAGAGTTTCCCCATTATTCACATCTTGCATTAGTTAGGTACCTTGTTATTATTGATGAACCAGTATTGATACGTTATTATTAACTAAAGTCCATAATTTACATTAGGGTTCAATCTTTGTGTTATATAGCTCTTTGGGTTTTGACAAATGGATCCACCATCACAGTATCAAACAGAATAGTTTCACTACCCTTAAACTCCTCTGTGTTCCACCTATCCGTCCCTCCATCCTTCCTTCCCCCACCCCTGGCAACCACTGATCTTTTACTGTCTCCATAGTTTTGCCTTTTTCCAGAATGTCATATAGGTGGAATCGTACAGTGTGTAGCCTTTTCAGATTGGCTTCGGTCAGTTAGCAATATCCGTTTAAGGTTCCTCCATGTCTTTTTATGGTCTGGTAGCTCATTTCTTTTTATCGCTGAATCATACACCCTTGTCTAGATGTACCACAGTTTGTTTTTCCACTTACCCGCTGAAGGACATCTCAGTTGCTTCCAGTCGTTAGCAGTTATGAATGAAGCTGCTATAAATAGTTGTGTGCAAGTTTTTGTGTAGACGTAAGTTTTCAGCTCCTATGGATAAATACCTTGGAGTGCAATTACCGGATCATATGGTAAGAGTATGTATAGTTTTGTAAGAAACCACTACACTGTCTTCCAAAGTGGCTGCACCATTTGGCATTCTCACCAGCAGTAAACTAGAGTTCCTGTTGCTTCACATCCTCGCCAGCATTTGATGTTGTCAGTGTTTTGGATTTTAGCCACTCTAATTCCAGTGGTATCTTGTTTTAATTTGCATTTCACTGATGACATATGATGAGCTTTTATCATATGTTTATTTGCCATCTGTGTATCTTTGGTGAGGTTCAGATCTTTTGCCCATTATTTATTTGGGTTGTTTGTTTTCTTGTTGAATTTTAAGAGTTCTTTGTGTATTTTGGATACAAGTCCTTTATCATATATGTATTTTGCAGTTTTCTCCCAGTCTGTGGCTTGTCTTTTCATTCTCTTAAGCATAATGTTTAAGAGATTCACCTACAAGATTTTTTTACAAGATTCATCTACGTTGATGTTTACAAGATTCGTCTACGTTGTAGCATGTATCAGTACTTCATCCCTTTGTATGGCTGAATAATATTCCCTTGTATGGGTATACCACACTTTGCTTATCCATTCATCAGTTGGTGGACATTTGGGTCGTTTCTACTTTTTGGCTCTTATTAATTAACGCTATGAATGTTTTTGTATGGACGTTTTATGTGAACATGTTTTCATTTCTCTTGGGTATGTACCTAGAAGTGAAATTGCTGGAATATATGGTGACTACGTTTACATTTTGAGGAACAGCCAAACTGTTTTGCGAAGTGGCTGCACCATTTTATGTTCCCACCAACAGTGTATGAGGGTTCCAGTTTCTCCACATCCTCACCTATACTTGCTATTGTCTTTTTTGTTGTTGTTGTTTTTTACATAGCCACTGTGGTTTGGGTGTGCATGTCCCGATGGCATTGAAGATCTTTTCATATGTTTATTTGTAGTTGTTGTTCTGCTTCTGATTAAGCTCTTCTTTCTGACTTCTTCCTATTTATCAAACCTATGTGAGGATCATCATATTTTTATAATGATCGTATATATTTGGCAGCTAATGACCATTTCTGCCACTCAGGTGCCAGAGAATTGGAAATACCCAGTGATTTTAAAGAGTTTTATTATTGTTTTTAAGAGAATGTTGGGAATGTGAAATTGGAATGAAAACACCTCAAAGTCTTGTTCTTTTCAGCTGTCGTCATTGCTTCGTGCCTGCGTTTCCACAGCAGCCCTTGTGCTGGCTTGTCTGCCTTTCATACTCCAGCATAAGCTTCCTCAGATGTTTTTCAATAAGACCATCATCCTGCTTCTGAAATTATAGTGGCCCTTAATCTCCCTTCAGATCAAATAATTCCCAAGCCAGGGAGGACCGCAGCAGCTGTGTGCTGGCACAGGCACCCTCCTGCCCCTGCTGAGATAGCTGCCTTCTCTCTGGTGCCTAAGTTCTGTTTTACTTTCCTTACCACTTGGCTGCTAAATATCATCACGTAAAGTGAAAACACAGGCACCTGGGGCAGAGGGAAAGGCTTCCTCGGGCGCTGCGGTGGCGCTGCACCCCAGGTAGTCCCGTTTGCCCCCAGAGCCTCGCTGCGCCCTTCCCGCTCTGCCCTCTGTCCTGTGGGCTGACACTGCACGTTTCGTGCTCTGGTCTCTGCTTGGCCAGAGGAGGGAGGGCGGGAGGGCGGGAAGAGCCTGAGATCAGGGTGTTTATCCCCCCGAGCATCCTGCCTGTGCACCCACACCTTTGTCCGTAACCCCTAATTCACGTGTGCCGTGTGGATGTGTCCTTTCTGGAGCCCGGATTGACTTGGGGTGTGAATTGGTATTATCTGTCTTTTGAGGGCAGTTTGATGACTGAAGATGGCCACTGGGGCTTGTGCAGCCGGGGCCGGGGCCGGGGCCGGGGCGAGTGGGTGGTAAGGGGCAGGCACGGCTCCGGTGACCCGAGAGAGAGGCGCCTGCTCGGCCTGTGCTGGGCTTGCTCGCCGCACCCTGGGCCGGGCCCGTCCGTGTGCGCGGGAGCCCCTGGCAAGCTTGTGCGAGTGCAGGTGCCAGCTCAGTAGGCCTGGGATGGGGCCTGGGGTTCTGCACTTCTGATCGGCTCCCGGGGAGGTTTGTGTCGCTCAGGCCACCCTCTGAATAGCGAGGACAGGCGTTGAAGTCGTGGTGTTCACAGCACCCTAACTGCCCCCCGGGGTGGCGGGGGTGCGTGGTTAGTTACAGCGTGGGACGGGCACCGCACAGCCGGTAGTCATCGCCCCTGAATCAGCGGAAATTTGTGGTGCTTGGGAGGCCCCAGTCAGAACAAAACCAAACAAACCCCTGTGCTGCCAGAGCTGACATTCCGTGTGGGAAACGGACGGGGTAACTTCTCTAAAATGTCAGAGGGTGAGAAGTGCTGGTGGGAAAAGAAACGGAGCAGCGGGAGGGGTGGAGGGGAGGGGCCGGGGAGACGGCTGGCAGAGGTGGCATGTGAGCCGAGGAGGGGGTCGCGTGGGGACAGCACTTTCTGTGGACGGGCCCCGGGAGGTGGGGCTTCCGGCGGGAGGTTAGAGACCAGGAACCGGCCGGAGACGGGCGCAGGTCCCAGGGGCCTTGCAGGCCGTCGGAGGGACTCCTCGGGCTCCACTTGAGGTTGGAGTGACACTGCCTGCTTGGACACCCGAGGGTTGCTGGCTGCCACTGGAGGGAGACCAGGGTGTTAGGCGTGGTCAGGGTCTGGAAAGGCTTTGAGGGTACTGATGCTGAAAGTAGTGTTTTTGAGGCATGGAAGCATGGTTGTGATGTGTTTAGTTGAAAAAGGAGTGAGGTTTTTTACGTTTTTAGGTCCAAATTTTGAGTGTAAAAAAATTAATGGGGGGCATAGTAATGATTTTCACCAAAATGTAGTACGTATTTATTTCGAATTAAAGGGGATTTACTTTCATTTTTCCTACTTATGTAAGCACATATATTACTTTTATAGAAAATAAAAACAACTTTTCCCTGTTTCTCTGTGTAGTTCTACTGCATGTCCTTTACTCCATCAAGATCATTCATTTGCATTGCATTTTATAGAAAACATAGTTTGTACTTTGTCTACAAAATGCATCTTCAGTTTGCCTTTTTTATATATATATATATATATATATATATATATATATAAATTTATTTATTTATTTATTTTTGGCTGCATTGGGTCTTCGTTGCAGCACGCGGCCTTTCTCTAGTTGTGGCGAGCGTGGGCTACTCTTTGTTGCAGTGCGCGGGCTTCTCATTGAGGTGGCTTCTCTTGTTGCGGAGCACGGCTTCTAGGCGCGCGGGCTTCAGTAGTTGTGGCACACGGGTTCAGTAGTCGTGGCTCATGGGTTCAGTAGTGGTGGCTTGCAGGCTCTAGAGCGCAGACTCAGTAGTTGTGGCGCATGGGCTTAGCTGCTCCACGGCATGTGGGATCTTCCCGGATCAGAGATCGAACCCGTGTCCCCTGCATTGGCAGGTGGATTCTCAACCACTGCGCCACCAGGGAAGTCCTTCAGCTTGCCTTTTTAGTTAATTGTATGTGTCTAGCCAACGAGAATGCAAGATCCTCTGAAGTTCAGGATTTCATTTTGATGTTCTCTCTGCTCCGTCTTGTAGCAGATTCTGAGTCTTAACTGAATAAGTTCTGATTCTTTTGAGCAGTGACTGGGCCTCTTCCAAAACAGTTTTTTTTTTTCTCCTAAGTCTGCAGAGGTTTATTATTCGCACGATTGAAAGACCAAGAATGTCTAAGTCCTTCAGGTTCTTTTGTTGTCTTCATCATGGTCTCTGTTCCTATTACTTCCCTAGATACTCTCCCCCAGACCATCAAAAAGTTCCTAATTTGAGCTCGTAGAAGTTCCTAATTTGAGCTCGTAGGATTATAATCTCAGGACTCGCTTTTGCCTGTAGTGCTGTCAATACTTCAGTAGATAAGTAGCCCTGTATGTAAATAGTTCCCTCTTATCTCTGCGTAGTTATAGGAAGGCAGGTCCCTTGGGTTTAATTGTGTATTGTACACAATTAAAGGGAGGAGGACCCATCAATGCATAGGGTTGGCTCTGGACCATGTGGACCAGGACGTGTGGGAGAGGCCCCTCCCACAAAGCCTGTCATAATACCTCAGACCCGACTTTTTGTTGTTGTTGTTACAAATGATGTATGAATAATCCATAAGAATTAAAGTTACGGACTTCCCTGGTGGTGCAGTGGTTAAGAATCTGCCTGCCAATGCAGAGGACAGGGTTCGAGCCCTGGTCCGGGAAGATCCCACATGCCGCGGAGCAACTAAGCCCATGCGCCACAACTACTGAGCCTGCACTCTAGAGCCCGTGAGCCACAACTACTGAGCCCTCGCGCCACAACTGCTGAAGCCTGTGCTCTGCAACAAGAGAAGCCCACACACCGCAAAGACCCAATGCAGCCAAAAAACGAAATAAACCCACAACACTGTAAATCAACTATATTTCAATAAAAATTATTTTTTTTAAAAAAGTTACTTTTCTCAAAGCTATAGCAGTTACTGGTAATGGCAGTGTTCCTGACAGACGTGTTGTTTCTAATCTCTTAAACCGCATTGAATTCGGGCAAATACGAGGTCAGGAGATGGACGTTAGGAAGCCTGATGATAAATTCCTGTAGCATCTTTTCAGTCAGTGCTTTTAGGAGTGGCTTTAGCAGACCATCTTGGAGATGGGGAGGGTTGAGACTGTTAATTTTGTTCCACTCCTTTGCAAGTCACCGTCTTTGATCTTTACTAGGGGCTTCCTAAGATGTTTCTTAGACTTGGGAGATAAGAGTGCACCAGGGCTAAGGCCCCGTAATTCCGAATTACCACTCTTGGTTACTGGACACTCTGCAGATGCTAGGTCAGGCAGGTAGATCGTCTTTGAATTCTGAGAATATTGTCCCAGTGAAATCTGGGAAGGGACACAAAAAACCCACAAAGGAGAACATCTCAAAGGAGAAGTAGCTTCCGGTAGTAGCTTCAGAATTTGTAATTTAAGTAAAAAATTGTCAAAACAGAGAATAGGAAAGCTGAGTAAATACAATCTAATCTTTTTTAACTGGATTAAGAAATTTTGGTGTCATTCTGAATCTTCATGTGTGTTCCATTTGTACATAGTTCTTCTAGTTGGGTGCACCCTGGAATATCAGACCTGGGCGGGCTTGCAGGGACCTGGTCTCACGCCCTTGTATCTCTCAGGCCTGGTGAAGCACCAGCACACAGTAGGCATTCAGATATTTGTTGGTTGTATGAATACACACTTTAAGAGGAAGAAAGTCTGAAAGAACTTGAAAACCGAATTTTAATTTTGATGATCTTGTAAAACAAAATATTTTTCATGTTTTAAGTACATGAAGGTCAGGATTCTACTGAGCAGGAAGATAATCTAACCCTGTGTTTCCTGGCAACTAACCCTGGGCCTGTAGACTTGCCAGGGGAAGAAAAAGAGCTTACCTGGTTGTGTGTAGCCAGCTCTCGTGCCAAGGTGGAGGGGAAAGCGGAGCAGAGGACTCAGAAAATAGAATAACTGGAGGAATTGCCGTTATCCACCGGGGAAGTTGTTCAGGGGTAAATTGATTTGCTCGGGGCCACCCAGTGAGTTAGTCAGGAGTTGCAACAGTCGTTCCCTTAGATAGAGTCATTCATACAGTTTGGGAGTTTCAAGGGTAGCAGCTCTCTAGTCATTATTCTATGTAACTGAAAACACGTGGGTCTGACTTCGCTCGCTGTCAGCTGGAGACCGCCATCCATTTTCTCACGCCGTGGGCTCTATGGCTGAAGACGGTGCTGGCTGGCTGGTTCATTCACGTGAGCTCTCTCGTGGGGCGGCACCGAGACTTGGGCCCCCGGCCACCGGAAGCAGTGGGCTTCCCGCTGCTGAAATAAAGTTGGAGCGATCAGAGTGATTTTATTTCTCAGTCTGTCCTTGTAGAACATCCGCAGTCTAAGAATCCTCACAAAATTCTCAAGCCTATAATAAGCGGAATGTTACTCAGAAAATCAGGGAGCATCTTTCACTTACCTGACATTTTTGTAGAATGTGTTTCCCGTGGGATTTTTGTCTATGTTGATTAAAATGGGGCAACAGTTTCCTCTTTATGAAGTTGTGAGGAAGAGGCCGGGGTGGTCCCCTCACCAGCAGATCATAACTAACTGTGGGCGCAGGTCTGGAAATGAAGCAGCTGGCAGAGGGCAGAGGCCCGCGAGGAGGTGAGCCACCCTGCTGTCTGCGGAAAGAGTGCTCCAGGCAGAGGGAACCGGCTCTGGGAAGCCTGGAGGCTGGGCTGTGCCGCCGGGGGTGGGGGTGGGGTGGGGTGGGGTTGGAGAGAAGAAAGGCCAGCGCGGGGTGTAGACGGGTGAGCAGTCGGAGATGGGGGTGGCTGGGATGGGGAAGTTACACAGAGTCTTTTTTTTTTTTTCAATTTTAATTTATTTATTATTTATTTTTTTGGGCTATGTTGGGTCTTCGTTTCTGTGAGGGCTTTCTCTAGTTGCGGCAAGCGGGGGCCACTCTTCATTGCGGTGCGCGGGCCTCTCACTATCGTGACCTCTCTTGTTGCGGAGCGCAGGCTCAGTAGTTGTGGCTCACGGGCCTAGTTGCTCCGCGGCATGTGGAATCTTCCCAGACCAGGGCTCGAACCCGTGTCCCCTGCATTAGCAGGCAGATTCTCAACCACTGCGCCACCAGGGAAGCCCGGGGGCCACTCTTCATCGCGATGTGCGGGCCTCTCACTATCGCGGCCTCTCTTGTTGCGGAGCACAGGCTGCAGACGCGCAGGCTCAGTAGTTGTGGCTCACGGGCCCAGTTGCTCCGCGGCATGTGGAATCTTCCCAGACCAGGGCTCGAATCCGTGTCCCCTGCATTGGCAGGCAGATTCTCAACCACTGCGCCATCAGGGAAGCCCTACGCAGAGTCTTGTAGGCCGTGCCAGGGATGTCACATTTAAAACTGAGTTCAGCGGGAGGCCACTGGGAAGCTCTCCGTAGAGAAGCGAAACGATCCGACTTAGGATTTTAGAAGGGTCGCTCTTGTGTACTACTAAGTGGGGAACGTAGACGGGGCTGGGGCGGTGGGAGCGTGGGCCAGAGTGGAGGTGGGAATCCCTGGGAGGACCGCAGGCGTCCAGCGCGTTCTGTTGGGTGTCTGATAAGGTGGGAGCAGTGGAAGTGGTTTTTTGTCTTCTCACCAGCCCCGGTTTTTTCATCTGTGAAGCGGGGATAATTGTGCCTGTCTCACAGTAGTTCTAAGAACTGAATGAGTTGATGCTTGCTGGGTTTGTGCCTGGACGCAGTGAGGGTTCAGTTAACACTCGCTTCGTTTTTGTTAGGACCTCTGCTTCTACTACCTTTCTCCCCGGAGGCAACTGCTGTCCTGAATTGTGTGTGTATTCAGTCTGTGTCTTTATACTTCTCCTACCTACATGTGTATCCGTAATCCACACATAGATTTATTTTATGTCTCTTTAAGAGTTTATGTAAGTGGTATCGTTTTGAGTGTATCATTTAGAACGTTGGCTTGCTCAGCGGTATGTTTGTATCCTGTCCACGTTGGCACGTACTGATGTAGTTTGTTCATTTTAGCCATCGAAGTAATGACCACGGTTTGTAATCCGTTCCCTAGTAGCGCACTGTTAGCTGTTTTCTGTTTTCTTTGCGACCAGCAGTGCCTCACTGGATGTCCTTGTCCGTGTCTGCAATGCACTGTGGCCAGAGTTTCTCTGGAGTGTACGCTTGGGTGTGGACTTGCTGGGTCAGTTCTATGCACCTTCACTGGATGTTGTTTATTCCAGCTTTACTGGACTATTGCCTCTCAAATATGTCAGATATTGCTTCTACGGAGAGTCTTAGTGAACAAAGCTGTTAAATGGACCGGGAAACCACAGTCCTTATTTCAGATCATGAAAAATCACTGTGTATGTGCTTGAGTAGACAGACTGGGGGGACTAGCTGAGTCCCTGCACTGCAGATGGGAGCAGGAGCAGAGGGGTGAGAGGGAACACTCCCAGGGTTTGTTTTAATCAGGAATCAAAAGGCTCCCAGACGTGGAAGCGATGGCCTTGAAGGAGGAAGTCTACACTGACAGATGCCTAGAAACAGGAGGCCCAGCACACCATGCAGGGCCATGCGGGGGAGCACCAAGGTCAGTCTGGAGGCAGAGGGGGTAAGAAGAGCCTGGCAGGAGCCTTTTTGGTATTTTGTGGGAAGGAGTGGGCAAGGCAGGGTGAGCAGCTTCAGGTTGAATGGCGCAGTGGGCCCCTGGCTATGGGGGGGG
The DNA here is from genome assembly GCF_028021215.1 of Eschrichtius robustus. Taxonomy (NCBI): domain Eukaryota; kingdom Metazoa; phylum Chordata; class Mammalia; order Artiodactyla; family Eschrichtiidae; genus Eschrichtius; species Eschrichtius robustus. Next base: position 91,211,350 of record NC_090839.1, read on the forward strand.
GTCCCTGCTTGTCCAGTAGCTGGCGCCGGGCGATGAGGCCAGAGGAACCCTGCCTCCTGGAGTGTAAAGCCAGAGAGAGAAGGTGGTTCGGGAGGATGGGCTCTGGACCGGTTGTTTTCCCTGTGGAACGGAATTCGCTCACCCGGAAGGGGCAGTCTCTCCAGGATTAGCAAGGCTCCTAAGAAGTCAAAGCATCATAAATACAGAAGGTAGAAGACGTGATTAACACAAGGAGAGATCATCCGAAGATAATCACTGTGCCATAGACTGGGAATGCCGAGACACAGGAAATCGCTCATTTTTTCCCCTGCAAGTGGGTTGCCCCTCCGAGGTCAGGTCGGCAGCAGTCAGGGCAGTACAGTCTCCTGAGGAGCTTTCGGAAGTGCCCACCGTGGGCTCCACCCCCAGAGACCCTGAGTTCATGGGCCTGGGATGCAGCCTGGGTGTCAGGATGTTTAAAGCTCCCCGGTGATGGACGGGCAGCCGAGCCTGAGAAGCACTGATCTGAGAGAGAGGATTCTGATCACCCACTCGGGGTGGTGGCGGCGGGGTGGAAGGGTCTTAACATCAGACAAACTGCCTTGGAGGGGAGCAGCCAAAGCCGCGGAAGTCGGCCAGAGAGTGTTTTAGGCTCTGGAGGCTAGGGGTCAATATCAGGGATATTACCTAGGTACCCGTGGAACAAGAAAGAAAACAAATGTCCACAGATTTTATTGATAACTTCATTCTTTTGTGGGGATAACATTTCACTTAATTGGGGTTCAGAGTTAGTGTTCTTACCATTGAATCAAATGCAGAGATTCATCTCTGAGAACCATCCTTTGCTCACAAGCCAGACAGGAAACAGGATGGATTCGGCCCGCAGGCTGTCGTAGTTTGCCGACCTGCCCCCTCCCTGGACACAGCAGGCTGAGGGTCTGCCTAGTTCTGAACCAGGGCCAGGAGTCCACACTGCGGGCAGAGCAGCGGTCCCTCCCCTCCGGTGGTTCTCAGACTAGGGGGGCATGGGGAGAAACTTTCATTTACCCTTTGCTGTTGTGATGTGCAGCCCGCTTACCAAAGTGCATCTCAGAAGAATATGGGGCCTCAGGTGACCTCAGAATAAAGGTGAATGCTAGAGGTTTCAGTTTGCCAGCAAATACGAACAACTTCCTGAAGTCTCTGCCTGGTTCCCCTGCTGTGCAATGAGGCGTGTGTACTCGGGATCCTCCGTTTGTTTTCTTCTTGACCGATTGTGAGAGAGCCTTGCCTTCTAACTTGGATAAACTAATAACCCAGAAACCCACCATCCCAAATCCCAGTGCCATTTCTGAGTTTACTTTGGCTAACGTTCAAAGATTGTTTGATAAAACGACACTTTGACATTAAACTTCTCCTGGTTCTGAATTACATTTTATAATTGAACTGTGGTCAAGGAAAAATCCAGATGACCCCCAGGGAGCCTTCGCTGCCTTTGTGGCCCTGCACATACAGCTCACGACTGACTGAACGCCCTCTCCCTCACCCTCCGCCCTCTCCCCTCGCTCACCAAGCTCCAAGCCTCTCTGAGGTTTAGTTTTTCAAAAATGCTAAGCGCGGGGCCTTTGCTTCCCTTCCACTAGGAAAGCCCCTTCCTGTCGTCAGGGTCAGCTTACACGGCACCTAAGTGGCCTTCCCTGACCACCATGCTGACAGCAGCCTCCTTTACACTTCTCTCTGCTGAGTATTTATTTCCTTTATAAAAGGAGCCCAGATCGCAAGGGCTGGGTTGCAGTTTGTTTCACTTTCTATTGAGTTGCACTCTGGAATGCTCGTCCACTCGCAATGAGGCTTCATGCGGGCAGGGGCCCCTCTGTCTCCATCTCTGCTGCAGCCTCGGTGGCTGCCACAGTGCTGGCACCTGGTGTCTTTGGACGAACTGAATGGGACCGAGGCTGCAGGATAGAAATGGCTTCCTTCTATCAGAGTGCCCACTGTCCGCTAGGCTCCAGAAGTAAAAGGTCATTGTGTTGCAGGCACTGCGCTCAGAGAGCAGGTGGCCTCACGGGGCTGCACAGAGGTCATTTCAGCTGCTGAGAGGTACAGGTGAGCGCGGGCACCTCGGGGACACAGGAAGGGTGCTTGGGGGCTTGTGGGTAAGTCAGGAAGTCCTTTCCGGAAAGTGAGTCTGACAGCCGTTTATAGCTGGAAGGCTGTTAATTATAAGGGGCTCACACCTGCAGGGGGACCTGACGCAGCCCCTTTTGGAGGTCGTTCCAGCTCTGACCTTCTGTGAAATTCTGGGCCATGAAAAAAGCAGGAAAAGGAAACGAGGAATCTTGTGGGGCTGTGGTTTTAAATAGGGTGGCCAGGTAAGGCCTCAATGAGAAGGCGACTCCTGAATATTCAAGACTAAAGTTTGCAGAAGAAATCCCCTGACAGTTTCAGGCTGTGACTCTGACCTTATTTGTGAATTTGGACAAAGTCGAGAGGGGTCTTATTCTGCTCCACTAATTGTCTTTAACTCAGGTACTTGGGATTCCTAAAGACGAGCATGGGCTCACGTGAGTCGGGACAGCGGGTGGGAGCTGCCCGTCCGCCTGCTCTGAACACAGGCTCGCTGCCAGCCTGGGTGCCGCGGGTCTTCCTCAGGCCCCGAGGAGCCCGCAGACGAGCAGGGACAGCCTGGGCCTCACATCCCAGAGTCTTCTCACTCATCCCGGTGTGTCCCAGTTTTCCAGTCCTGTCTGGGCTCAGTCCAGTGCAGTCAGACCCTACCTGCGCGCTGGTCCTCGGGCTCCATTTCCACCCTGCGT